>NC_044571.1:12393234-12750234 GCF_901933205.1 Camarhynchus parvulus
AAAGAACAGAACAGACAAGAGAAATACAGAAATAAATTCCATCTCAGAAAACAGAGAAGATACCTCACCACTGCCTGTACATTTACAAGCTTTTTTGCCCCCCTTTTATTAACCCATTCTGCAGTCTCCATCTTCTTCCTCTTTCACAATGCTCTATTCACCATGGTCAGCTGTAAAGGACCAGAGAACAGAAAACTTTCTGACACCATTACCCCTTGTGTGCCTGCTGATTGTATAGATTTGTATAGTTGGTATTGGTCTTCTCAACACATGAATTAGCTTTCTGTAGTTCTTTTCATAAGCTACACTGAGCATTTCCTAAATTATTTCCAGAAGTAAAAAATAAAATGGAAACAATATCTACTGTAGTGGCAAAAATCTAAATGTTTTCATGTTCTCCCTTTCTTTTCCTTCATTCCCAATTGAAAAATCTTTGTGAGTAAATGCTGCAGTTGATGCTGCAACGGTTTAAGGATTATCCTTATGTCTGTGTGCTGTTCCTACAAACATGAAACTTTAAAGCACATGCAGCAGTAAGATTGAGTGATGCCCTTGGTTCGTTTGTTCAGACCCAGTTATTGAGGCATAAATAGTGTGCTGTGTAACACCATGAACTGACCTAGGAGTGCCTATAACACACAGGTACAGTGAGACCTAGAAAATCTGAGTGCTCTATGTTAAAATAGTGAGCCAGCACTACCTGATTTCCTTGCCCAGGTCTTACAGAGCTGTGACAAATGACACAGTACTTTCCCCTTCTGCAGGATGGAGTTCCATATGTGACTACCTCAGGGGAATATGCAAAGCTTGAATATTAACATTCAAAACCCACAAATTTTCATCTTCATCATTCTCTCCTTCCTCTCTGTCTCCCAAAAGAGTTTTCACCTAAATGCAAATTAATTTTAAGCGGTCACAAAAAGAATTAATTGCTGCATTTAATCTGTTTTTGTTTTAGGAGTAGGAAAACTGTATGAAAGTGCATAAAAAAATGATATGTTAAATGATCCCTCCTGAGTCACTAAGTCACTGTGGTCCATCACTGCATATTTAACTACATTTTAAAATGAAAGAATATACTTGAATTGATAGAGCATAATGGCTGCTCTGGTGCTGCTGTAGATATTCAGATAAAGACTTAAAGAAACACATGGATTACTGACCTGACAGGCCATGTCAGTAACCTAAATAGCCATCATCATTTCTATGATGAGAGACTTTGAATTCTTCTTATTTCATGGACCCCTGACACAACGGATGGAAACAGGATAGAGGTTTCTAATAGAAATGCTGACACAACCTTACCTATAGCTGTGCAAATGGTGCTTCTATAATTAAACTTTACAACTTCAGCACCACCAGATAAGTTGCTACTTTTTAATCATATTAATCAGAGCTTCATGTTTCAATTGCCATATATTATCATGCAGTGTGAACTATAAAAATAAAAAGATTCCCAGCCGCTAAATATCACAGCTGTTATGAAACACAGAAGTATATTCAAACACTTCTCTGTAAGTGCAAATACACTGAAGGAAAGCCTCAGTTGATTATCCATTTTTTTGGTTTTTTTCCTAATACACGGGTTCAACATAATGGCCACAGAAAGTACTCTGAATACATTACAAGAATATCACTGAATAGTAAAAAAAGTTTCATTAAGATCTGCCCTGTTTAAAATTTTCCTATTAGCACTAAAACAAGTCTACTGTTTTCTATGACAATGACAGCCAGAAGCCTGCTCTTTCAGAGGAAGGCTGAGATTATTCTTCATGCATTGCTGTTTTTTTTAAAAGCCAGCTCTCCAGCAATAGCGAGGAGTGGGTGGCCAAAATCTCACTGCTTTCAGTGGTCTGAGATTTGGAGCCTGGGAATGTTTTATGTAAATATTTCTCTTCACATTTTCTCTTCATTTGTCCGAGTGATTTACAGCTTTACTTCAGCAAGGAAAGTTTCCTCTCAAAAAAGCTACATTTGGTGCAAACTGAAGAGATGTTGCACTGGAGCTGAAACCCTCTATTTTTACCAAGTGGCCATTACTAACTACAACAATAAAATTAATCTATAAATAAAACTTGGTTGTTTACCATTATCTATTGTCCTGAATTTGCAAATCCTTACATGCTGCATGCCACTTTACATGTACCATGTGATACATTCCCACACCGGCAGTGCCTACTCCTCTACAGCACCAGTTTTATAACACCTTCTGGAGACAATTGTGCTCTCCTTTGAGATGGGAGCTACAGGTATGTGGCCTGTGTGTCACAAGGGGTCCTGTAAGCAATCAGTGGAAAGAGCATGCCTGTAATTTTGTGTGGGGGAGAGTATGCAATGGACATTTATGAAAATTGTAAGAGCTGTAGCAATGCATAGGAGTTGCCATAGTGTTATTCTGACCCCTGAAGGATGGAAACAGAGTTAACTTCATATCCTTTTTTTTTCCCAATTTACTCAGTATACTCTATGAATGTCAAACTCTAAACTGCATTAGCAGGATATTTTAGTGCTTGCCCAGACCTATCCTCCAGAAATATGAATACAGTCATGAACTAATGGTGAATCTACTTTAAAATACTGATGTTTTCAGGGAAGCAGGAAAAAATGATTTTTCAGGCTGCTGTAGGGTAAAATTACTGTGAGTTTGATAGCGCATTAAATCTAGTAGGTATGTGAAGATCATGTTTATCAAGAGGTGTAAAACCCACTCTGCCCTCACCTCTTCTTAACTGAAAAGTATTTTAGTGACATTTTGCTGGAATGGATTCAGAGTGAAGTGGGGAAGGACACAGGTCAGTGACGATAAGATCACTCATTTCAGCTGAGTTAAGATTTCATCAGGCTTACATTTTTCAGAAAATGCATGTGTTAGAGGTATGGGCCCTCAGCAGTGCCTTTGCGAGCTTATCTATCTTCAAGGAGTGCTCTTCCCCCTCCTCTCCCTGAATAGGTAGGAAAAGTGATTCAGGATTCTAAAAGGGGCATTAAGGCATATCCTGATACTGCTATCTTTGAGGACAATTTGCTAAAAAAGTCTGATTTAAACCAATGGGACTCCTGTTATACCTTTGCTCTTCACCCACTCACTTCTAAGACGCCTGAAATGCGTTAAGAGACCACCTTTTGGGTTCCTGCAAATGTAACAGGTGTATGAAGCTGTTGTATCCGACAATACTTTTTCCCCACGTCAGTCACGCTGTATTGTAACACAGTGGAGCAGCACCCTGCCAAAGCTGTGAGCAGTCGCTGCTCACACCGAGAGAGACGCAGCGCTCAGCGCTGTCGGTGCTGGGCGCCGCACACACCCGGCCGAGCGGCACCGGCTCTGCCTGGAGCACAGAGGTCAGCAGAACGCCGTGCTCGGAGCCAGGCGACGAGGAGGAGGATCAATTTTAATTTCGGTTTTGTTCCTCCTCCGCTCAGCTGTTGCCATGCACCCGAGTCCCAGGTTGCGGTGTGACCTTGCGAAGGAGCCGGGGCCGCTCAGTGGGAGCATTGTGCAGCCGGGCCGGGGCTCCTCGGGAGCCTCTCCCGGGTGTGGCTGAACCAGCCCTCGGCAGCCTCCCCCTCCTCCTCCTCCTCCTCCGTGAACTCCCCGTCCCGGGGAAACTCCGCCAGCAGCACGCTGATGCAAAAGCAGCCTGCAAGAGGCAAACCCCTTGTCAGGAGCTGAGCAAGGATCTCCCCTCCTCTGCCCAGGTCTCCATCCCTCGCTGCCGGGAGCGCTACAAAGTTAAGCCAAGTGATCGATACGCTATAGGAGAATATTATTCCACTATCGGCGACTGATGCCACTGATGTAATCAAGTTACATAATCACCGTCTTTGCACAAATACATCCATCTTCCTACAGACAGATCTGCATATCTTCTTCCATCCATTATGCATGAACTCACCAGCAGTACATAAGGGTACATATTTTCGCACACGCTATGTAACTTTAGCATTGCAGTGCATTGCACTGCACAACGTCATCACTATCGATTCCCTCAACCTTCCCCCATTCCCTCTTATCAGAACTGATTTTGCAGAGAGAGATTACCAATGTGCATTGCTCGGATCCCTTTAAATCTTTAAAGGCTGAAGTGCTTCCCTCACTCGCTTCTGTTCTTAAGAAGATGATCTTTCCTTTTTCTCTCGTCTCGTTTCACACCACAAGTAACAGGAATGAATTCCCACACAGTCCCTCAGCCAGATGCATGTATGTATGAAATACCGAAGATAGCATCTCTGTTTGCACATCTTCCAACTCCCATACACGTGGTCCGAGGTTTCAGTAGGTAAGTTATTGGGTAAAAAAGATATTTTGTAAGAGCAGCTGGATGAGATATTTTCAGGCTAGCGACATTTATGGTCTTTCTCTACTATGAAGCTGAGGAGATTTCGTCCTTAGCACCCCTCCGTTTATAATTTCCTTGCAGGATTTACATGAACAGTTGTAATCCCAAATTACCAATGGCATTTAACCCCTTTAGCACCAGTGCACTGTACCACGATCAATAAGGATCACCACCTTAAAGTTTAACAACTTGAAAAGCAGATTTTCTCTACCTCCATTGCAGCTATGAAATGCAGCAGAACGCTGCACAGAGTTGGAAACATCTATTTAACCAGAGGATGGGATCCGATCTCATATTAATTAGATTCCATCACAGAGAGCTTCTTTGCTGTCACATAACCTTTTCAGTCAAATATATTACAACAGGGGAAATAAAAAATAAAAAAGAGGGAAAATTAAAGACTCCTTGCCCTTACAGTACTCTCACAAATCCGGAGGATGCATAAATACAGAGGGAGGAGATTTTTTTTTTTAAATTTATCGCAAAAAGCACTCACCAGAAGACCCACTGCAGTTATTCCACTCAACTGCCAATAGCGGCTGGAGCCCCTCGCATCAGGGTAATGCAGCAATTCCGAAAGTGCCCATTTCAGTCACCCGCCACCAAGTTTAGCAACGCCGGGCTTTTGCCTGGATAAAATGACCTTACCCACAGGAGTCTCCCGAAATATTCCTCCGGTGCGATCAGTCAGCGAGGCGAGTGCCGGTCACCACACTGCGCACTCGGCCGGAGGAGCCCCGTGTTTACTCCTGGGGCTCAGCTGGCCGCGAGTGCCGCGGACGCGGCGCCCATCCATCCACCGCTGCCAGCTCCGCCGGGGGCGCAGGTAATTCCATACAGACTTCGGCGCCCCCCACCCCCCCCCGAGTCGCCCCTTCCTTCCTAGTTCAGAAAGTGCCCGCGTCGCCGGCGGGAGGTACCATCCAGGTGCGGCGAGGGGGGCCGGGGGGAAGGGGGCGGCCGGCCTGGGGCCCCCGCGCCGCCCGTGGGCAGCTCCGCGCCCAGCGCGCCCGATGCCGGCTGCCCGCACAAGTATCCGGCGAGCGACGATCCGGACGGGGTTCCTTTCCTGGTGCTGGGCGAATGTGGGGAGAACGCTCCGGGGGGGGGCGGGGGAGGGTGCCTGACGGGTCCTAGCACCCGCACCGCAGCGCCAAAAAAAAAAAAAAAAAAAAAAAAAAAAAAAGGGGAGGTTTGGGGGAAATTCTCCAAATGGAAAAGAAGAAAGAAAAAAAAAAAAATCAGTTGTCCGCTTGCCCCGAACGATACTAATCCCCGGTGAAAATGACAAGTGATCAGCAAAGAAGAGGAGGTCTTGATTGATAACCACAATCCACCCAAAATATCCTCGGGAGCAGAGGAAGAGAGGGAGGGAGAGAGGCGAGAGAAACTGCAGTGCATAAACGATCCCTGTGTTCCTACGAGACGGGCTGGCTCGCTCGCTCGCTCGCTCGCTCGCTCGGCGGAACGCGCCCTCCGCCGGGCCGGCAGGAAGGGGCCGGCACTGCCACCCGATGGACACCGCCGCACTCGCCGCGCTGCGGGGGGAGCCGCCGGGGAGGGCCCTTCCGAAGGGATCCTGGAGAAACTCCTGGGGAGCGGGGCCTCCCTCCTTCTCTTCTCTCCCTCCGCCCCGGCGCCGCCCGCCTCCCCGCGCCGCCTCGCCCGCAGCGCCGGGGCCGCTCCGCTCCGCTCGGCTCCGCTCGGCTCCGCCGGGGCAGCGGCGGGGGCACGGCCGGGAGGGGAGCGCCGGACGCGCAACACGCGCGGGGGTCAGCCGGCTTCGCTTCACCTCCTGTGCTTCATTTTATTTTTCTCCCCCCTCTTCCCCTCCGGTTTCCCAAGCGAAGTGTTTTAGGAGAGATGATACATTATCTATTCTTGGATTTTTATAAGGCAAACTGTGGGCCTCGCTGTTGCCATGGGATCTTCTTTGTGCGAACTCTCTGAACTGTGTGGGAACAGTTTTATTTCCTTCCCTTCAGATTTTTGTCTTTATTTTTTTCCCCTTCTCTTCTGCAACTCTTCTGAAGATACGTATCAAAATGTAACTGCATTATTGCCAATTAAGATTAACAGCAGCTGCAAGGTGCATCTAATTAGGAATGTTAATTACTTCATGAAATAAATAGTCATTTGCGGATGTTTATTATACTAAACAAATGTTCTATAAAACATAACTCAAATTCTGACACTCCCCTCAATACATTTGTTCCCATTCCTGCACAAAGGTGCAGGGGAGTAGGCACTCCTTCTTCCATTGCATTTACCTTCCAGGTGCACACGCACAGGGAAGAGGTGGAGTTGCCTGTGCATAGGTACAGGGTTGGATGGGAGGCATTTTGAACTCTTACAACCCATTGTATGGGGTGGGAGTGTGGAGGAGCAGGAAATAGCTGAACAATGTGAGATAAATGTGTACAGTTATGTATCTGTTTATTTCTTTGTAAATAACACTCTCCAAAACCAGGACAAAGAGACTAGGCAATGTTCACGTACCTCTTCATCCATCCTGGCTCCTTGTAGGGCCACAAAGAGGAATCCAAAGTGCTACAGTTATTAAATCCCCAATATCTTACAAGAGAAGGGAGAGAAGAAAAAGCAGCCCATGGGAGAACATGATTTTACAATGGACCATGATAAAGGATTATCAATAGGCGGATAATGTGCCATGCAGAGTCAGTGGGTTGCAGGAGGGGTGGGAGCTGTTGCAGAATTTATGGAACTTGCTCACACCCCACCCCACCCCACCTCTCCTTAGAATGGCGTTCTTCATGTCAGATAAAAAAATAGATGAAACTAGAAATGAGTGCAGCAACCAGTAGTCAAAATCCAATGTTAAAACAAAAAAGTTAGTGTGACTGGTTAAACCATGCATTCAGATACTACTATGATGAGTGATCCATATGCGTGGGCAGGTAAAAGAGACATGAGAAACTTTATGGGAATCTCTTTGTGGATCAGTATAGGACATTTTGTGTTAGCTAAGTGACTCATACCATATACTTTAGAGAGCAGGTTTGGGTGCTTGATTTAGAAGCCTGGGCATCCTAGCTGTTTGACAGAGTGAGAGGGAAAGACAGAGGGGTTCCCAACTTTGATTCTCACCATTATCCTTTGGGAGAGCTGCTTTCTCACCATGGGGATGTGACAACAGACTCCCAGCACAGGCACCCCCATCACGGGAATTCCAAGAGTCTTCCTTGTGCCTTGACAGAGCGACAGATGCTTGAGGCTGCTCATAGTCTGCAAGGGGCAGAGAGTAGGAAGGAGATGCTTGGGCTAGCCCTAACCATTTGCCTTCAGTTCCTGATGCTTTACAGATTACTCTTCCACTGATAGCCAAGCCATTTAATGTCTCTGTCCTATTGTTCCTTCTCTGTATAATGTGAATTAACACTGTTCCTACTCATAAGGGCGCAGTGAAGATAAAAAGGCATTAATGCTTGTTAGGTGTTCTCACACAGTGGTCATGGGAGCTATATAAGTTCCCAGAGAGGCTGATTAAGTGTCTGGCAGAAGAAACGGAAAATGAAAAAGGGTGGAAGACAAAAGCTGTGAACAAAATACAATGGAATTGCTAAAATGGCTGAAACCAGACTAATAACATAGAAAAGCTGTAGACCATTCACATGTGCAGAATACAAACCACCTGTGTTCTTGAGTTAAATCTGTCCCAGGGTTAAAGAAACTATATTCCGTTCATTTCTCAGTTGCTGAATTGCTATGAAAAGCAATGCGGTTGTATGAATACAAGTATAAGAGATTTTAAATTTAATTTTTTTTTCTCAGCCACATACTTAATCTGTAATTGGCTTCATCCTCCCCTTAATAAGTATGGGTTTTATAATATAGAAGGGGATCTCCTTTGTCCTGATCATGACTTGTGTTTTCAAAAAATTTCACCAAAGAGAAGAGCATAATCTTGTCTGTTTTAATTCCATGGCATTCAGTGCATGCTGAAATGTTTAATATGAATGAGTAGTGTATCTTGTACCTGAACTATATGTGTGATCTTGATGCCTTGTGTCCCTTGAAAAAAGGAAGAGGCACAAACTACATCCTCATATATAACTCAGTGTGTGTCCTTAAAAGAATCATCACATTTGGTGTGTATTAAGTGAAACAGTGCAGGGCTGAAATGAAAGGGCTGACAGAGTATATGGATCTGAAGAATGTTAACTTCATGCAGAATGTTCTTGGTTGGTAAATCCAATCTGCTTGAATGGGTGCTGCCCAAGAGCTGATATCCACAGCCCCCCTAGCTGCCAGGGGTTCTACAAAACATCATGGCCTCATGCTTACCCTGCCAGCAAATCTGTCCAGAGGGTCCAGAGACTGACAAGTCTTGATTTCTTATTACCTGCCTGCAGGTTTTAGATAGTAAATACTGTTTCCATTTGAGTATTTATTTTCCATTTGGCAAATGCAGGGAGAAACAGGGTAACACAAAACACCAGCACTTGCAAATTCTCTTGCTGAGTGTGCATATACAATAGAACTATGACATGATATGAATCTGACAGCATGGAAAACAAGCATAGATTTTTACATTTAAAAAGTAATGAAATCACAGTTTCCAAAATATGCCTTCACTCCCCCACTAAAAACACCAAACAGAACCCCTGCTCATGTAAAAATCTGCTTCCAAGACCTTTGATCATGTAAACTACATTCTCAATCTAATCACTAAACAGTTTCAGTAAAGAAAAAAGATGAGCATTTTGTCTAGCTTTTTTCTTTTCCCCTTTTCAGAACACAATTGCATTGATCTTATTAGAAACAGGTTCCCTTTTGTCCACTTCTGGCAGACTACGTAGCCTTGAATGCTTCAGAGAGAACAAAGGAAAACCTGAAATCTGCTATGTGATTAACTTCCTAGTTCTTGGGTTATTGTGTATATTTTTATTTTTAAATTTTGTATATTTTATGTAATATATAATAGTATTTTATTTTTTGAGAGCTTTATAGATTGTACCTTACATATTACCATACATATCCTTTTCATAAAATTAGGCAAGAGTGTTGCCTAGACTTACAAAAAGGATATGTAAGAAAGAAGATATTTTAGAAAGAATAATCCCTAATTCTGTGTCATGTGAAAATTTTGAAAGCAATTTCCTTTACAGAGGAGCCTGACTCTAACGAGTACATATCTAGTTAGGGAATAATACTCATCTAATAATGAAGAGATTTAATCACAAAAATTCTTGCTTATAGTTTTAATTGCAATTATATTTTTCTTTTCCTGAGCCACTGTTGGGTTTGCATGGTCAGATTTTGGTAGCAGGGGAAAGAGCTACAGGAGTGGCTGCTGTGAGAAGCTGCTGGAAGCTTCCTCCATGTCCAGCAGAGCCAATGCCAGCTCCAGGATGGACCCACTGCTGGCCAAGGCTGAGCCCATCAGGAATGGTGGGAACACCTCTGGGATAACCTATTTGAGAAGAAAAACAAGTTACTGTGCAGTTGTAATCACAGCCAGAGAAGAGCAGGGTGAGAATGTGTGAGAGGAGCAGCTCTGCAGACACCAAGGTCAGTGGAGGGCAGCAGTAAAGAGGCTTTGGTGGATGGGTGGCATCCAGACAGTGCCAACCTACCACAGCCACATGCACCTTTCCCTAAGTACAGCATGCTGTGCTGATTGCTGAGCTGTGTTGTCCCAAATGCTACAGCTGTACTGTGCATTTCTTGTTGGTACCATTTTTGTGTGAATAATTTGGCAGCTTGGTGCAGAGCGTGTCAGACAGCCCAGGCTATCTGGTACCCAGCTCTGCCAGGGCCTCGCTGCTGACACAAACCTTCTGTGTCAGGTACTTATCAGCTGTGAGTGGCCTGAGCAAAGCATTACAGAACCTATGGATGAAAAGTGACGTTGCATAAAAGCTAAATATTTTGTTACTACTTTAACACATGCATTTAATTGAATTTTAATGATTAAAGAAAACAAAATTTGCATATCTATATGTATACATATATAAATATAAATATAATATTTAAAAATATATATATTAGCTTTGTTGTCCTTCAGCTTGCTGCTTTAACCTAATATAGCAAAGGATAATGTCAAGGTAATTAAATGTTCATCACTTTCCCATTTTTAATTTTGTAGAATAAATGGTTACTTGTTGTTGCCCTAGTCTCTCATTAGAGTATCTCAAATGAAGATAATACCCATCTATAAGCTGCTTAGGACATATACCTCATCTATTTAATTAAACAGTACTCTATCACAAGATGAGAAAAGTAAAATGATAGGGTGCATTCATGCATTTAAAAAATTCTGTATGTTTCAGTTCAGAGTTGCTTTATTTTTTTCCGCCAAGGAACTAACAGAAGGCAGCAATAAGGGATTATTTTTCTTTGCAGGTCTGTTTAGTTTTAAAGTATTCAGTAATATAAATCTCACCCAATTCCTATAAAGTCTATAGAAAGATTCCTGTTGCTTCAGTAGGTGTTACAGCAGTCTTGAACTACTGTTGTCTAACCAAAGATCATAAATTGGAGATTTTAAATACAAATATTATTTGGAAAAAAGTTGCACAAGAACAAGTGACCGAAGAGTATTCCTTTAGGCAGTGATGTGTCCCAGCAGTGGCCAGGGCTGGATGGCAGGTGAAAAAGGCAGGGCTGGTGACAACCAAAAGCAATTCTCATATAATGCCCCTCCCAGCTTCTGACAGCTGCCAGTACAGGGATTTTCACTTTTCATCATGAGAAAATGCTAGTCACGAATGTGAAAAGTGTTAGTACTTAAGAGACAAATTGATCTGAAAAAAACCCCAAACAACCCAACACCCAAACCCTAAAGGAAAAAGCAAGACCACAAGCAAAACTTTGTTGAGTCATACAGCTGCTTTGTGAAAAAAAATTTAATCTATTAATTTTTGTTTATTTTTTTCATTCTAAAAATTGCCAGAAGGTAGAAAAAGAGCAGCTCCCATGGGCTGCTGCTCCCTCCCTGCTGTGCTGCTCCCCCTGCCCAGCACACTGCTCAGCACCTCCTTCCCAGCCCACTCCAGCCACTGAACCCTTCTGTTGCTGTAAGCTTTTCTCAGCAGGACAGGGACATTTCCATGGCCTCCTGGCTACCTGTGGGATGGCCATGGCTGGCAGTAGCAGGGCCAGGCATCAGGGACCTTCCCAGTAGCCCTGTCCTATCCATCCATGTGGATACTATACACAATTTAATAAATATCATTTCTGTGCGCTCCTGGATGTCTGTCAGCACCCGCCCATTCTTGCTCTGAGATGTAGTATCAGTCCTGTTTGCATAAATGGTGTGTGTGTGGTCATCATGACATTTATGGGTGCATAATACAATTTTTTTTTTCTTTGACTGCAAAGTCATTTGTTGAAGCATTCACTCCCTCACCACTAAAATTACTTCTGCAGCCTTGGTGCAGGTTGACCAACCAAAATGTGGAGTCAAGCAGGCCAGGGGAGCAGTGGGACTGACAGGAGCAATAACGTGCTCACTCAGATACAGCTCCATATGAGCAAGTTCCCAAACAACCATGGCTACTTTCGTCCTGATGTACATTAAGTACTAAACTTTCATATATCAAAGAGCATGACTGACAAAAACAAAATGAAGTCCAGAAATTGCCTGTGTAGATGTAAACCACCTTGACAGGAACAGACTAAAATTTAACTGGTTTAATGTTCCTGAGTAAAAATATCTTTTGGAAAGTTATGAAGCAGAATAAGAGATTGATAAAATCAAAGATGTATGAATTATCTACCTCACAGAGTTCGTGAATCAATTACATATAAAGCTATACATGTCAAAATTAATTAACCTAAGAAATGTTTATTATTCAGTGTTGTTGATTTTCTGCCTCCCCACTATACATGCACACGTGTGCATTAGCAAGGAACTTGATTTTGTGCTTACCAATGCATCAATTTAGCAGCTGCAAAGGTTTGTCCCAGCTATTAATATAAGTGATTAGAGTCATCTGCAGTCAATGTTTTGTAGCTTCATTTTGCTGTTTGGATGCCATGGGGAGATCAAGGCCTCTATATACAGACCGGGGCTCGACATGGGGGAATAACTTACTGAGGGCAGGCAGGGGAAAGGGGAAGGG
The DNA here is from genome assembly GCF_901933205.1 of Camarhynchus parvulus. NCBI lineage: Eukaryota > Metazoa > Chordata > Aves > Passeriformes > Thraupidae > Camarhynchus > Camarhynchus parvulus. Next base: position 12,405,662 of record NC_044571.1, read on the forward strand.
AAAAATCAACATCTTTATTACATGTATGACAGGTCTTGATTGAAAAACCTGGCTGAGAAGAATGTATCAATACAGGTGTACTATGGATCCCCTAAATAAGGTGGGGAAAATGACTGTAAAGGAGATTAGAAAGATTTTGCAGGCATGCAAAAAAAAAAAAAATTAAAGATGATAGGGATACAAAACCTCACTTTGGGTGTTATGGTGGAACATGGTGATTAAAATTTAGGACATATTAAACACTTACTCTTTGGAACAACTAAGCAGAGAACTCACAAGAAGAGAAGCAGCTCTTTACTTTTTAACAGTGCACAAGATCCAGTTCAAGAGCCAATTATTCAAGTACCACTGTACAGTAATCATTGTGAAGTATGCAGATTCCTGAAGCAAATCTTGCCAGATCCTTCTAAATAGACATAAAAGCAATCTCACCTTCTCTTACTGAAATATTGTTTTACTGTAAAGAGAGGCAATACGTAAATATAAAGGAAGTTACTTAAAATTAACTTTAAAAAATACACTCCAAACAGCAAAATATTAGTTGGTGCAAAGGATGATGCTGTTCAAAGACATCATGTTACAGGCTTGGTGAAAGAGCCCATCAACTTCTTATAAAAGGGCTACCTTGATCCTGACGCATAGTAAAGGGTCTTTTAGAGATTAAAATAAACCCTTTCTTTCCAACATGAAAATCACAGCCAAATTATATATATATAATTATATATAATAAATTAAATGTAAAGCTATAGCAACTCAGCCCTGACAAAAATGTTGAGAATCAACCCACTAACAGCATATAATATAGAGAAAAAATATTTTCAAACTCATTAGAAGTTGCAGTTTGCCATCATTGATAATAGCAGATGATTCAGTAGGATGAGAATTAGCAGAAAAAAAATCTAGTGAATAGAGCAGTAACAAGTTGAAAAATAGTCAATTTATAGATATTGTTCTAGTACATAGGAGATGTTTTAGCATCTAAGGGTGTTAAAATTATTATTACTACCCTAGTTTAAAGTATTTTTGGTTTCACAAAAATCTTGTAGTACTCACAAAGGAAACTATCAATATCACTATCAAAATTTCTCCAAAATGTCAGATTAATATTAAACAATTTCCAATAATCAATCAAAACATCAAGAATGATTGGGGCAAGAAACAAGAACAAAACTGCGAAGAAGCATTATACCATAGTATAAATCTATAGTGAACATTTTTCTGTAATATAATCCAGGATTGGGGCACCCTGTCTCAAAAAAAAGTATTGATTGGTCATTAGTATTAAGCAAAGTAACTAGCAAGGGACTAGTCAAATAGAAGATGTTTGCTCAGAGAAGTGGAAGATGACTGAACAGAGCAGGCCTATTTGGTTTGCAAAAGATGATACAAAGAGAAATATGTGAGATCTGTAAATTTACAGTGTAAGGACCACTGTTTTCAGTACACAAGAATGAGGAGGCAGCCAGTGAAATTATGCTATGACATTTTCAAAACAGATGCATAACAAATAAGTAAATTGTATAATTCATTCATTGCCTCAGGACATGTTGAAGGCCAAAGTATAAATCGGTTATGAAAGATTAAGTACATTCTTGTTGGAGAGGCCTCTCTTTTGTATTAAACAATAATCTGCCTACAAGTTCCCAGTCAGAAAATGCCTAAACTGTGTGCAGCCAAGGCAGAAGGGCACACCAGAGAAAGACAGTCTGCTTCACTTGTTTCTTTCACCCTTTGCCTAGGTTTCTTTTACCAGTCATTCTTAGAGATGACACATTGGGCTAGTTGGGTCTTTGTGCTGAATCTCCATGGATATGTTTTTTTGTTTTCTCTTTTATGGCTTGAAAGTTTGTATTATTGAAAGAGTTAATGCATATTATGCATGGTTAATGCAACACAGAATCTGGAAACAAATGACAAAGAATATCATTTGCCTGGGTTAATGTACGGAAATGTCATTTTCCATGGGTGTTTACTTCTATGTAAAAAGGGAGTAAAATCTGCTACCAGGTAAGAATTCCTAAATTTATTCAATGCTCATGTTACAGGTATAAGTAAGCAGACATTATGATGCAATAGGAAGAAAGATGAGAGATCCTGAAAAAGCAGGAAATTCAGGCTCAGTTTTACTTCTGCCTATGAGGCACTGTTAATAAAGATACTGAGCCATATTACCTATAACACTCTTTTCAAAATGGTACAAACCCTCTCACTTTTATATATTTTGTTTGTTTTTTTTTTTAAATCAATTTATTCATGGCCTACAACCCGAAACTTTACTAATAGAGCTTCTAGTATTTAAGGAAGGTTAAAAAATCTAATCATAGGAGAGAAACCTTCCTAGCATCCCCTCAGATCTGGAGTGACTAAAAATGTGTTTGTGGGTGATGGCAGCATGGCAGGACCTTTGTATTGTTGGCAGCAAAGGGGTTAAAGGAAGTGGGCTTTATTATGGCTGTGTGGGGGTTCTTTTTCTCTCTGAATCTTTCTTCAAGTCTATACAAGAAGAAGAGAGCCTTGGTAGGAGAGTATTGTACCCTCCTGAAATGCTGTGTAGCTACAGGAAAACTTTACAGCACAAACAGATTTGAGGTCTCACACAACTCAATAAGAGTGCCAGCTTTTCCTGATGTGGATCTGTAAACAATTCTAACTTTTGTTATCCATAGTGTAAAATTCAAATTTCCCACGTCCAACATTCTCATCTTCTGGCTTTATTTTTTACATTAAATATTCTCTTGAAATAAACAGCAAAAATGAATGCCACAACATTAGCATGATTGTTACTGAAGGTCTGTGACAGCACAGAAAGCAAGCTGCAGACAATGAAAAATGAAGGATCGGCAATTACTAAGGTTTAAAAGAACACTCCTGTACAACTTTTTTCAAGGGACCTGGAAAAAATGTAACTTCCATTTCAATGTGTAGTTTTGCCTTGCTTGATCTTAAAATGCCATTTTTTTCCTAAGACCAGGATTCTTTCTTCTAACGGGACAACAAGCTGTTCCTTATGAGATCAACAGTGATGGTGTAGCATTTTGTGAAAGAAGAGAGACAACTGTCAAAGCAAAGGAGGAAGTTTTGTTTTCAGCCGTGAAGAGAGAGGAATCCGAATAAGAAAAAAGAATGAAGGCAGAGGATAGTGGCAAGGTCTGAAATGAAGGCAATGTGATCTGAATGTTGATGAAGAGGCATTGACAAGATGAAAGATCTCTCTCTGTCGCGCTCTGGCTCTCTCATTTCCAGTGTGTAAAATCTGTCCTGTTGACACGCTCCTGCCGTCTTTTTATATCACAAACTGGAACAAACAGGATTCACAATTAGTGGTGGTGACACAGCCCCTGTGAAATATAGTTGCTAAGGGAAGGGGTCAACACTCTCTCCCACTTTTTGCGACCCTTCAGTCCATGTAACTGGACTATATCAAGGTTTGAGGATGCTTCTCTAAGTAAGTTAGGCTGATTACAAATACAGGAGGTCCTTGTGGTACACACAATTCACACCCACTCTCCAGGGCATACAGTATAGTTAAATATTCAGGTATTTTACTTATATGTAATTTAAGTGTATTCATAATGCAACATAGTTCTGTGTTGGATGTCAGTACGCATAGGAAATCCTGTTTTTCAAAACAAAACAACAAAAATAAGCAGACATATTACGTTTGAAAATAGAAGTTTGCCAAACTTTAAAAATCAAAAAACCCTCACTTTTAATAGTAGACTGTCTTGGTTTGAAAAGTCAGGTGTCCACTGAGGAAGGCAGGGAAATGTAAAACCCTTCCCTCCAAATTATCATAATTTTGAAGTTTTGAATTAAAGGGCTCTCAGGCAAGGATATGGGAGCAGAAATAACAGTTCTTTATTAGGAAAAATAAAAATAAAAGTGCAGTAATATAAAACAACACTGGCAGAGTCAGAATATGACCTGACACCCTTGGTGTCAGGGTGTTGGTAGCAGTCCCATTAAATGGTGGCTGCAGCTCTCTTGCAGTGCCAGGTGTGGCTCTGTTGAAGCAGGGATGCTGTAGAGAAGGGTGTAGCTTTCCTCTGAAGGTCCAGTGGTGATGGAGATGGGCCTGGTTTTCCTCTGGGAATCCAGTGGAGAAGAAAGCTGCTCCTCTGGGAATCCAGTGGGCAATGCTGGCTGTGGTGTTCCAAATCTCAGATTATATCCAGGTAGGAATGCTTGGCTCCTCCCCCTGGGTGGAGCATCTCACAATGGGATGAGGTAATTTTTATCAGCCATGCTGTGGCCCTCAGTGGCCCATTAACAGGAGATATCTACTGGAGGGAGGATTGGTTGTGGAAGAGATGAAGAAAACTGCCCCACCTGGCTTTAACAGGTGGCTCAATTAGCAGAAGAAAATTGCCTCACTTCTAACAGATGGGAATAGAATTCACACCCCCAGCCGCATCTTGCATTTCCAACCTAAGACATAGATACACTGAGGTCAGCTTAAGTTCTTGCTTCAACACACGCAATGGGGAAATTGTCACTCTCCAGCCATCAAGCCATTGGTTTCAATGGCAGTTCCTTTCAAGGAATCAGCTGTTGCTGAAGCTCAGAACAGGGTTGTGTTCTCCAAGAAAATATTTTTTGGCAGTGTAGAACACCCTATAGTGGCAGATACCAGTATGTGTATAACATGGACCTAAATGTGCTGTCATATTGTGAGGTATGCAATATACAGACAACAAAATTGTGCCTTGAGATTAAAAAAAAGAAATTCTAAATTTTATGTTGTATCTGAAGCAGTGTTGGCTTTGTTGTTCTTCTGTATAATGACTTTTTTAAACCAGTGCATAAGAAGCTTTTTAGTTTTTCCCTCTTTACAGTACAGCTGGAGGGAAATTGTGATTTCTCTGGGAACGGTGAAGAAAATCAAGGAAGCCAAGGTCCTTTCTTAAATCCTTCACTCTTTAGTAGAAGGCTTGTTCACTACTGTAATTAATTTGACTAAGAAGAGTAGAATTAAATTATACATTTATCTGAATTATATATAGGAGTCATGAGGTTTAGTTAGTTAATACTCCTGTAGCTCTTCATAAAGGTAAAGCACATTTTATAATTGTTGAATATTTAACAGCAAGTAATATGCAGAACAGTTTTATTAGCATTTTTAAAGGCACTCCTGGAAGGCTTCCTTGAAATTCAGTAGGACTTGAATCCACTGTGATTTATTGAGATGCTTGAATCAAAGCAGGTTTGTTACCTTGATCTATATCTGTGTGTATACTGTTATTTCACCACTAAAAAGAAAAGGTTGTTTAAATTTGCCCATGTGCAGTTACAGAAAATAAATATGACTGCTGAGGATGCAAAATTGCTAGGACATTTCAAACAAAATTGTTAGCTGGTAGGCAGTTGCCGGGAACATCAGACTTGTGGGTACTATAAAATGGCTGTAACCTTGCTTCCTGCTTTGCCATGTTAGGGCCTCAGAAATCCAGGTTTGCAGCTGATAGTGACTGTGTGGTAACATGGATTTGTGGAAATGCATTGAATCTGGACTCCTCATCTTCTGAGGAATAAAATTCAAAATTAAGTATTCCACTGAGAAGCACAAATTTTCTCTAGAAGAAATGATAACTGCCCAACCTCACCTTCCTCTGCTTCCATGCAAAGATCAGCATGTCACGGTACTGTCACTGCTATCACATCTTAATCTGATCACACCCGGGCTGAGCAAAAGGCAGAAATTGCAAAAGAAGCTGATAATTTTAATTCAACACTAATCCGTTAGGATAATTAGGAAATTACAATCTTTGTTGCCAACCATGTTATGAAGATAGAGAAAATACAGAGAAAAAACAAGCAAAATTGTAAGTTAGACCAAGTTTCTTTGAAAATTCACATTTTCAGTTTTGAACAGAATACCTGACAGGTAGAAGGACAAATTCAAATATTAGTGTTCAAAAGCAAAATATCTTTGAATTATTTGCTCTTATGTTTTCTATATCAATGTATTTTATGGACAATTAAAATTCCAAACCAGGCTGAAAACACTTACTAGCAATACCCCATTTAAAAAAATGGTGCATAAATCACATATTAAAAAATGTACATCTCTTTTATAACTGCATGTATTATTAGGGTTTGGTGTTACAAGCTGTTAATAAGCAATGTATTTTCTCAGGAGACAGGGGTTTGAAATTCATGGGTCAATGAATACTCTGTAAATTTTGAATAATTTTACTATCTCTGGTCACTAGTTTTACACTATATCACACACATTTTCATGCTTTGTAGTAGAGGCATCTTCCTGCTGATACAGACAGATACAACAGCGAATGATTTAAACTTAATTGAAGGATTACAGACTGAGAGGTTTTTCAGGTAATTTTTTTCCTCTCTCCTGTTTAATTTCCCTGCAGTTCTTCCCCATAATGGCCTCTCTCTTACATATTTATTTTGTGTGGTTTGACATTAAATTTAAAATATCCCACTGAAATAAATGACCAATATGTAACTGTCAGATGACTCTAGATCTGTGGTTTATGTCTGACTGCATATTTATGAATTTTTAACATAGAAATACTTACAGTAAAATCCTCAGAAAAAGATTGGGAAAAAAGCAAAAAACCTCCTGAAAACCAAACACCTAACCAAGCCAAGCTTTGACTCCTATACAAATCAATATCTGATTTAGTGATATCAGCAATGATGGAAACAGTTTCAGGTGTTTCTACAAGGGCACATATACATATATATATTATATAGATATATATAGAGATATATATATATATATGTAATATATAAGACAGTCCCTTAAGAGAAAAAGTAAAACATTCTTAAGCTAGTCTTTGGTTTTAAATAGAGGTCTGACTGACTATCATTAATGACTGTGAAAACATTGATCTCTGTGAGAGGATCACAAATTGAATAATTATATTGGGTTTCAAAGATTTGTCTGAATCAATACCAAGACAACCTTGCAACGTACTGTAACAAATTAAAACAAATTTTCTGCCACTGCAGTTTGTGATGCTAACTCTGGTAATTAGGGCAGAACTAATATTCCATAACTTTAGGCTCTCATCATCATCATCAGAGTGTCATCATCATCCTGAGCTCCAGACTACCTTTATAGGCATGGGGGAGAAGCAGAAGCTATATTAGAATGATTCAGCTCATTCTAGTGTAGACATCTTAAGTGAATCTCACCTTTGAAGGATCATTTTCACTCTCTTAGCTAGACAGGAAAGTGGATTAAAAGCTTGGAAATAGAAGGTATATGACAGATGCCTAAGTCTGCATGAGGTTATTCCTGTCATTAATATGTAAAGAGGATATAAAATAATAAGCAGAGCTGAATTTCTAAATTTAGAAAGTACAACATTGCAGAAAAAACTAATTTTTCAATGGTTACAATAGTGTTTGCAAATAAAGTTTTAGGAAAATTTCTGCAGATTATTAAAAAAAAAAATTACCCTATCTTTGTTGCCATGAATGCAATACAAGGATTCCAAGGGGTTGCTAGAAAATCCTGCTCACTTGCAGGAATAGCTTTTTACATACCTAGGAACATAGGAAAAGAAAACCATATTTTTTGTTGGGTTTTTGTGATGATTCATAAGACAGTACTTATACACACACTCAATGACTCTTTCAAAATAGGAACTCAGTACTAATATGTGAAATCTCCAAACACCTGAACAGCAATTTTGGAATTGTGACTAATAGCCATCAGCTCTAAAAATAAACCTAAAGGCACTTCTTTGTAACACACAAATAGATCCCTTCTTGTACGTTCTGCTTGCATCTGACTTGATGATCAAAGTCTTATAGAAGGAACCTATTTATTTCTTTAAAAATGGGAATAAAGTGAAGGTTTTGATAAAGTTTATAAGGAAAGTCACTGTTGAAATGTGCCCCATCATATATTGTGCTCTGTCAGTGATCATCAGTAAAACTCAGGTAAACAATGTCACTTTTCTTTTTCAGTGAATACTGCGTCTCCAAATGGAGAGAAACAAGTGAAGTCCCTCTCTTTTCAAGAATGAGCTGTTTGATATTGTTTCACTGTTTTCTTCTAGCCACCTGTGGCCAAGGATAATAAAGCACATGATGGATGGTTTACATCAGAAAGTAGGTTTTAAATATTACATATTTCTGGTTTTGCATAGGATTATTCCTTGGGGACTTCAATTCATTTCCTCTAAATTTGAAACTTAAGTTGTTTTAACTTTTATGAGTGATTTTAAGTCAGAGAGGGTAGAAAATAGACCCAGAACTGGAGAAAGACTTATGCATCTCTTATGCTTGCTTCCCAGGACATAATCCAAAAACCCCAACAAATATTACTTTTCCCCAGGGTTATGCCTCTTTACCTAGTTTTTCTTTTAATCACTCATAACCAGATTAAATTTCTTTCTCTCTTCTAACTGGCAAGGTGGTGCAGTTTTCAATTGCTCAAGAGAACAAAATTGGAAAGTTACAACATTATGGAATATTTATCAAGTCACTTTTCCCTCTTTTCCAGACTGGACTTTGGTTTGCACTCATAACATTTATTTAGCCTCAAAGATTAGCTCTGCTTGATGTTATCAGGCAATAAGGGTGTGACTGGCTTATAAAAATCTACCCATATAAACAAGGAATGATATAGGAGATTATACTTCCATAAGATGGCATCTAAAGGCATATAAGGCTGCTGTTTAATTGTGAAGAAAGCAGCAATCTTTGAAGCAGTTTTATTGCTTGAGGTTATTAATTTTGACACTTGTACCTGTAATTTTTCCCTGCAGCCATACATTTGGATGTTTTTAAAGGTAAATATAAGAGAAAATAACTCATTTTTTTAGGGGGAATGTCACCTTTGTCCATTAAAGCCAAAAGGAAAAAAAAAACCCAAACTTAATTAAAAATCTTTCCTCAAATTTCTCTCCTTGCCAAAAGGACAGCGTGACATAGCATGAATAAATTCTTAACTAAGCTATAGTCTGCCAATAAAATTCCAATTTAATGGACACTGAAGCAAAAAAACATCAGAGCTAAGGTTGTAGCTCATTTGTTTTGTCAAGTAGTGGTTGAAAGTGCTTAAGATATCTTTGAATTGTAATCAATGTCCTTTTCTCTTACAAATACACTTCTTTTTTTTTCTTGTGGTTACAACTATTTGATCATTAATTGATTTTTTTAAAGGTTGGTTAATTATAATTTGACTGTAAATGGAGCAAGTTTAGCCTAAGATAGAGAGAGGCTCTTCAGTTATACAGGAGACAGCAGAGAAACAATGATTTTTTGGAAAAGAGGTGTGCTCCTTATCAGGAGAAGGGGTCTAGAAAGACAGAAAGAAATTAAGGAAATTCCCAGTTCACATTTGAAATTTTCATAAATTAGAACTTCCTCCTTACAGCTGGGTCTCTGAACAAACAAATACACACACACACACATACACACAAACTTTTTTTCTCCATATTAATCCAATCTGATTTTTCACCAATTAAGTGATAGAAAGGACAATTTTAGGAGGACCTGGACTTTTTTTTTTTTTGTTGTGGGAGAAGCTGATAGAAAATTAGAACTGAAACAGGACTATGAGACAGGGTTATAGTGCGGGTACAGGTCATCTGCTTGCAATGTCTATCAATTATTTCTTAGAACACCTGATCATAAAGAAAGTTAACAGGAATAATGTTGAAAAAAGTACAAGGTCTATTTCATAAAATGGTTTGTAAGGTCTTCTTCCAACTTGTTGAATGCAGAAATGACATGACAACATGAGACAAATTGACCACAATTTTGCAGTTTTGTCTTCCCCATTAATTGTATTTAGGGTAGAAATATTTGTGTCCATTCCCTTCTCAGGCTGCTTAACCTTCAAATTGCTATGATATCTAAATTTCCAGCTGACCTTGGAAGTCCTGAGAATGCTGAAACTTTCCTTTCATATCCTTAAGGACATACCATATGATTTGCACCTCTCCTGCTTTGGTATTTTTTCATAATTGCTGTGTGCTGTTCAGAAACTCCCATGTTTGGCTCTCTGTATTTAAAATGGAGCTGAAATTTGTTCAGAGACCTCTTATGTTTCACTGAGTTTGCTTACAACTCTCTTGGGAGCTTCTGAATAGGAGGAGGGGTGGGGGATGACACTAGTATCCTTATATGTACACCCAAAATAATGAAAGAATTTGATGTCACCAGTGTAGAACCAAGTATTCCCCATGTCAGGGAAGCTCTGAGTAGGCAATCTCTGCTTACAAGAAAAGGATCCAGCCAAATCCTTACCACTCTTCAGCCAGCACAGGGTAACTTAGGATATTCTTGGCCCAGTTAAGGAGTCATGCCTGCCCTAGATCTGGGGGAAGGCTGAAGCCAGAATGAGTCTCCTCATTCTTGCAATATTTAAAATAAACTACATTTTGAAAAGAGGAGTTGTAACATTTGTTAAAAGGCTGTATTTGAACTGCTGAGCAGCAAAGGCCTTTTAATACTTTTTTCCTCATTTTTCCCTTGGAATTGTTAGATAAGAAGACACAACAAAGAGGAGATATAAAAAATCCTTCAACTTTTCTGTGAAGCAGCGGGGTTGCCAAAAATTCATGCTCAATCCACCCCCAAATAATCCTCAGTAGAGCAGTCTTATTATCACTGATCCCTGAGGACAGCAGAGCTGAGAGTAAGGCAGTTACACAGAAGCTCCCCCTCCCTCAAGGCGTCTTTAGCAATTTCTCATCACAAGAACCAGGTCTGTGTGACCAGAGGATGAAGACAAAATGCATGGCTTCATTTGGCTCCATGCTATGGATCTTCCTAGCCCCAGGATTTGTTCCTCAGCCATTCAAATTAACATAGCATTAAAATACGACAGGATTATGTTCTATGGACTCATTAACACATTCCTCTGGTGCAATGGGAGACAAGGGATGCTTGAACGTTCAACCACCCGAGGCATGTATTAATGTGACTGACACCCCCTGCAATGTCTCAATGAAATAAGACTCCTACAGAATACAACTTTGCAATTTACATGCAATTTTTCAAATGTACCATGGAAGTATTTATCTTTTCATTCCACCAAGTAATTCTCAGGTTTGTGATGGGAGAAGTTTTCTCTATAAACCTACAATTAGATTGTAATATTTTCCTAATTCATTTGCTGTTCCTTTCTGTCATAATTTTCTTGCCTAACTCCATGAATTTAGCAAAGCAAACTAAGATACTTCAGGATTTTCATTTTTTCCCCATGATGACTTTTCCTCACTGCTGCACTCAAAAACCTTTCAAAAGCAGGTTGAGATGGTTTCAAGCTTGTTTATTGTTAGAAAGCCAAATGGAAAGCTGCTCACTGTTCCCCATTCAGTTTTTTTAATTCAAGCCGCTCCACAGTTGCATTTGCAAATACAACCAACCATAAAAGTGACTGTCCACCCCTGGATGTCTATTAAGCCTGCCAACAGTGGAGGATGCAAAAACTTGGAACTAAAAGATACCAGCTGTAACCTGCACTCACCTACAGCTCATTAGGTGGCAGTCTTCCCTCTGGCTTAGCACTGAAACCAGAAGAGCAGAAAATGAAGTTTGGTTTTGGAGCAGCCATTGTTTTAAAACTGGTAAGATACAGAAACTGACATTATTGGGATGTGTAGTCATTAAAAATGTGCAAAAAAATTTGAAAAAATAATGTTGTTGGGCAACATAACTTCACCACATTCAATTAGAAATGTTCTTTATGTTTAGACTTATTATTCTGGCCTCAGCTCTTGTGGATGCTACAGGTCATCATGTAACAGACAAACACATAACATAGGGAGTGTAAAAAAGCATGGCTGTACCTTAAAGCCTAAGTAGCAATTGTTACATATGCCTACTGTGACATTCATGTTCAATTTCTCTTGTTATAAACATCAAGAATACCCTCCCAGAAAAAAAAAAAAAAACAAGACAAAATGAAAGAGATTTTTCTAAAAGCCCAAAGATATTTGAAAACCAAAAAGTTAGATATATTTCAGAAGTTAGTTTAATACACTTGTGCATGCATTTTTCTCTATATACACATGTACGTACAGAGCAAATCAATTACTGTGGGTCAGAATTTTCTTTCAATATGGCATATTTTAAAGCCTAAGTAATGCAAGAGCCTAACTTCTCCTAGTCCTTAGGAGGTGAAACAGATTATCCCTATTTTTTAGAATGTTTAAGCATTTTACCAGTGGTCAATCAGATAGTTTGTAGCAAGGCCAGGAATGGAGGCAGATCCAGGTCTTCATGTCTCTTCTTTCCTTGTCGGTTATTCCTTATGACAAGAAAGCCTGCAGTGCCCTCTCTAAGATGTTATTTAAGTAGAATTTTATAGCACTTGAACTTTAAACATACGTTTGACACCGTAGGTATCTACTGAGCAGTTTTATTCAAGACTGAGAAGGAGATCTCACTTGCTGTGTTTTGATATAAATGCTGAAATTTACAGCTGTCTGAAGTTTAAAATACAGTGGAAGCTGAGAAGTGTTTGTTGTTGTTGTTGTTGTTTTTACTAGATCTTGGACCTTCACCTGTGAATGCAAAATGCAGGGAATCTTGAGTCTTCTGTGTGTGTTTCTGTATGAAGAAAGTTTTTCAATAATTTCCATAATCAGTCTGTTTGCATCTAGAAGACTGCATGGCACACAGCTTCACGCTTTAGTGTTCCTTTGGATTCATTTTGGCCTTTTTAACTTTGCAGGGTTGTCAATTACACTGGAGAGTTCATGGACTGAGCATTGTCACCTGATTGAAACAAAGTACCTGGAACATCTCTTTTCAACACAGATGGAAAGCTGCAAGTTCAGCTTCAGAGGAAAATAGGATAGGACAGCAAAAAATGAATTGGGCCCTGTAATTTGAGTGAATAAAAAGCTGAAAGACATCCCAAGTCCTGTGACATTTTTGTACTTGACTTCCCTCATGCTACATTTGTTACTTGTGATACAAATATACAAAGAACCATAAAACCTGTGATAGAGTCAATGACTTGATTTACTTTAAAATGTTTTTATTCCACCATGAGTCTGTGCATGAACTCAAAAAGCTGTGGCGCTGTTTGCACGTTTGAGGCAAATGCAGAACTTAAAGATTTATGGCTTTCATTGCACACTGAAAATGTTTAGCCATGTCTCTCTACATTTCAAAATAATGAAGGTGAGAACCTACCCTTTTGCCATTAACAGGTGCTCATTTTGCAAGCAGCTGCTTCAGTTAAAGTCTTTAACACCATCCATATGCCTATCATCTTCAGCTGTGATGGGAGAAGGATCACAGGAGCAGTTTATAACCTCATTTACATGAAGCCAGCCAGCGAAGTTTTTATACCAAATAGCTATTTTGATTGTTTTGCTTGATTTTGTCTGAACTACTCACTAAAGTGTTTATGCCACCAAAGGTATAGAAGAACAACGTCCTGTAGTCCATGGTGTACACAAATTGAAGTAATAGCTTTACTCAGCTCTGTATCTTCAGTGAAATATCTGTTTGCTGAATCATTAATCTTTTGTTATTATTCATCTGACTGCAAATAGGGAAAGTAACAACTTATCCTGACTGAAAAATTGAGATTTTTACTTCAGGGTAAAGTATTAAGGAAATGTTAAGAAATGTGAATACATTGCTTTAATCGATATGAAATTGTCAGAGAAGACCTTTGTTTGGGTTTTAATTCATTGTTCTGTCATAATGCCTAATGATTTTAATTTGTTTTTAATGGAGAAATTTTAATAATTTTTTTAAGTACTGTCAATAAACCTTTATGTAACAATGAAAGTTTAGTATGCTGGACTGTCTACCCATTATCTCAGGGCTCTTCTATGATAACACATCTTCCCCCAGTTTTAGAAAAGTATTTAAGATAAAGGAAACATCAAAGCAAACCTATACAAAATTAGCTGTTCTTCTAAAGGTTTTCTTGCCTTTGGTTTTGGTTTGATTTTGTGGGGATTTTTTTTCTTTGGCATATATATTTTTTGTTTTGTTGGGGTTTTTTAAATCAAATATTGAATCCTTGAAGTTACAGGACATCCAATATCCAAGGGCAAACCTGGTTCTAATGCTTCTTGAAATGAAATTTTATGGGCTTAATGTTAAAGGGCTGAAATAAAGTCTGAAAATAGGCAAAAAATGCATAGAATGGAATAGTAGATGCCTTTAGTTTTTTGTCAATTGTTAGACATTGAGCTGTTTTCAAAACGACATAACATTGAATTTATGAGTGTCAGTTGTGTTTCCTGCCAGCAACATAAAACAGTAACCAAGAAATGTCTTTTTTCTGACTAGTTAGATTAATTAGAATTAGCCCAATTAAAATGTCTGTCACTGCAGATATATATACGCACATCTTGTACAGTGCAGTGTTGGGAATTATACATGATTACAAATCATGGATGTGGTGCTCTTAAATTCAGTACCATGAGACCCTGGTTATTCAGTGTACACCAGTGGTTTTAGTGGTTTCCTCTACAAAAAATGATAGCTTATTTTTGCTAATAGGAGAAGCAAACAGTATTGAGGGAAAAATGTTTGTGTTTGGGGAAATAACACTAAGTTTCTTCATATGTGGTTAATATTTCACCTTTTTTTTCTTAAGAACATAATAAATTACATTTTTGTATTTTTGCACCATCTTTTCATAAAGATACTTGAAGTTGTATTCTAAATGAAATTAGGCTGCAATCTGACTGGAGACACTAAATCCCTGAAGTTTAATCCATGGATATAAAGGCTTTTCCTCACTCACATTAGGAAGAAAATTTCTTAAAAAATTATGGAAAGTTTTCAGAAATAGCTGCAAAGAAATGCTCTTTACTAAAAATATTATTACATAAGCACTAAAGATTTTAAAAAAATTGTCTTTTTAGGGTTATATGTATATATATGTTTGTATATATGTACAAGCTTATCCCCTCCTTTTGTAAGCAAGGAAAGTAAAAGAAAAAGGGGGGAAAAAAGAGAAGTATTATTGCTTGCTTGTCATGTCATATTTTCCATATTTTCTCCCAGCTAAAGTAGTACGATCCTTCCTGTATTTGCTGTACATTTTTAAATATGATAAATAACATTCTCAAGCTTTTAGGAGGAAAAATAAAACATTTAGTGAGTATAAGATAAATAGTTTGTAGAAGAAAGGTAATTAAACTTTGCCCTCACTAATCAGGACTTTTAACTGTTATGTTTAACTATATTTAGTAGAAGGTGTAGCATAAAGTATCCTGACAAGCAATAGACCTTTTAGGCATTCCAGTGTTTTTATCATATTGAAAACAATGCTGCTCTAGTTATGAAAAAATTTCATCTCTTTTTTTATTCATCAGATTGTTTCTTCGAGAATGGTTGGAACCCCTATTCTCTCAAAATTTCCATAAAACATTTATATTGCTAATGTTCAAAATAGCCTCTCAAATATATGTGCTGAAAGGAAAATACAAAAGGCAAGATTTGGCTGCCTTCACAAGACTGAATATTTACTCTATAAACCATTTTTGTAAATTTGGTGAAATTATATAATGGCCAACATTATTTCAGGGAATAGAGGTTGTAGAAACTCAAAGTGCAACTTTGAGTATGCAACTTTAGGTACAAAATACCACAGTGTTCACAAGTGGCCTTTTTCATCTTTCTTATTTAACTTGAAAGAGAGAAAACATAAAATAATTCCATAGAAATATAGAAAGAAAGTTTTGATTACTTAATTATACATTTGCAATGTAAAAAAATCAAAAGCAATTGTGATATATTTTCATTTTTCAGAAATGCAATATTTGCTGTGGCCTGATATTCCACCCCCTGGCTCCATAAAAAACATTCAGCTTCCAGCTTGAAGTTAATGAAATTCATGTGCTTTTTGTTTGTATCAAGGCATAAATGAACAAAAGAAAAGAGAAATATAGTTATTTCCTTATATACATATACGTTTAGCATAAAAGTATGATAATTCTGTTTTTCTGAAAGATTTCTTTGAGCAATTTTCAGATCTGTCATTATATACTATTTCTCATTTAGTCAAGTTAGCCCTCCATATTTCCCATTCCTTCCCTGTTTAAAGAATAATATGCCAGAATGTTTCATTACACAGCATCGTTTCTTAAAGCAATCATGGTAAATTATGGACCTCTTCAATCTTCCACTAAAGGAAAAAAAATTAGAAAGGAAAGATTACAGTTCCTGCCAGGGATCTGACTAAGTCTCCAGCTGTTAGGACAGATGGAAAATTCTGTAAGTCTTTACATGGTAGCCCAAAGAATTGTAAATTTGTAGACAACTTTTCATATTTCCTTATTCAGCTATCCTTGAATGAAAAAATGAGAAAGGCAAAAAGAGGGATATTTGATATTGTATTTTTCATGCCATTGTGACAGATGGAGGAGAATATTAAAACTACATATAAATCCTTTACTTTAGGATGTCTACTGTTAGTTTCTAAATTAACTTTTTTCTAAGAAATCTCATCTGTGGTCTGTGCATAGAACAAGCAGAAATTAGCTTTAATTGAGTCATATGAATATTTACCTGATGAGTATATATTCCATTGGAAAAAAAATCTGGTCTAGTGCATCAACAATGTGTTTCTGGAAACTGTTTCTGCTGGAAAAAAAAACCCAAAAAAAAACAAAAAAAAACCCCCAGAAATATAACAGGAGATAAAACACAAAAATGAAACAGCTTCTACATTCTACCTCACTGTGAAATATTAGTTGCCTATTGGTCTGCAAGTCACATTGTATAAACATCCAACTATGCTCAGAATCTAATATCAGCTTTTGTTTATAATTCTCATTCCATATTCTTTATTCTAAAAAGACTCTTGATTTAGTAAAGCTGAAAATAAAAGAAAGAGAATGCATATTGTTGTCAGATAAAATGCAGAAAAACTTGCAGTTAGTGGATTGTGACATGCTAGTAAGGATGCTGCTCTACAGCTTTCTGTGTGTTTTTATTGGAACAGTGTGATTTATGTTGTGGGTTGTGGAAAAAAGAGAAAAAATGTCATGACTATAATTTTTTTAACAGACCAAGTACTTAAAATGTTATTTCTGCTTAGTACATAAACATATTTTTGAAGGGTGAGCTTATTAATGCTCTTTTCTGGTCCTTTCATTCTCAAGTATTTTACTGAATATCTAAAATAACTTGATGTCCACCTTGGACAAAGAAGGTCTGCTTTAAGACCATGCTTTTAGTCTAACTGGTAGATTTTTATGGTATGAAGTTGTGTCAGAAGAGGTTTAGGTTGGGTATCAGGAAAAGGTTCTTCATCCTGAGAGTGGCTGGGCACTGGAACAGGCTCCCCAGGGAAGTGACCACAGCACCAACCCTGAGTTCAAGAAGTGTTTGGACACAGGGTGTGACCCTTGGGGTGTCCTGTGCAGGGCCAGGAGCTGGACTTTGATCCTTGTGGGGTCAATTCCAACTCAGCACATTCTCTGATTTGTCTGTTCATATACTGGGCACTTCAATTTTATTTCTGAATACAGAAGTTCACAGAAATTCATAGATGCTTCTGTATTGGAGAATTTACTGGACATGCATTTTCCTTGTATCTTTAAAGGCAATCTGAGGTAATTAGTTTAGACTTTGGTATTCAATTTCATTGGCTATTCTGCCCACTCTGATAATGGAAACAACCACCACTAAGTGATTTTCCTTAAAAAATCTCAATGTTGCCCTCATGTTCCTAGGAACCTTTAACCAAGGCTCATTTCTACCCTTTTTCTGCGTGTTGTGGTTCACTTCTTTGTTTCAATGGAAATTGTTGCCAGATCAACACTAAACCTAAGAATTAGTAATACCATTAAGTGCTACTAATAAAGTGTTCAAGGCCAGGTTGGATGAGAATCAGAGTGGCCTGGTCTAGTGTCAGTTCTTCCTGGTCATGGCAGGGAGGTTGGAGCTAGATGATCTTTAAAGTTCCTTCCAACCCAAACCACTCTATGACTCTACCATTGTATAATAGCTATAAAATTTTTCAGCCTAGTCTGAGGAGCTCCAAATTTATTACAAAAGTATTATTATAGATATATAGTATCTCTGCTGCTCTGTGTTAGTGCAGACTCTTTCTGTAAATTACTTTGCCTTTGTGATTTTTCTTCTCCCTTTTATAATATCTGCTGCATCTACTCTGCTCATCTTTCCCCATTTTTCACCACAACAGAGTTTCTGCATGTAAGGGAGCAAGAAGTGTGCTGCTTACAGAAATCCATTAACTAACTTGAACTTCTTTCATTGTGCATTATCCATTCACAATTTCCTCAGGTCAAATATATAAACTTCAAATTCTTTAACTCATTAAAAAAACCAAAATTGTTTAAAAACATTATTTGTTAAATCCTGAGCAAATCTAAGTACAAAATGGGCTCCTGGAGGTTGCCTTGTCCTGCACCTGCTCAAGCAGGGCCACTTAGCGCTGGCTGCCCAGCACAGTGCAGAGAGAATTCTGAATATCTCCAGTGACAGAGACTCCACCACCTCTCTTGAGCAGCCTGTTCCAGGGCCCAGTCACCCTCACAGGGTGACAGGATGATTACTACATGTCTAGAATGCTGAAGATTTGCATGTAATCAATTAAAAATGTGTGGAGAATGTAATCAATTAATAAAGACGCATAGAATGGAATAATAACAACAACAAAAATAATAATAATAATAATAGAGCAGCCAATCCAATACATACTTAAAGAAATTAAACTTTATTCAAGATCAGTCATTGCTGGGATCTCATTGAGTGTTTATATCATAGATAGCACTGTGCAAAAAGAACCATATTTGCCCTTATAAACGGAATAATTTAAGAAAAAATAGTGAAAAGAAAAAATAATAAAATTAGAGCATATATCTTTGTATATGCGCCCAGGAAGTCTACCTCACTGTCAGGTTTAGCAGGCTGCAATTCAAATCATAACATATTGAAATAAACTTATTTGCAAATATCAAGCTTGAACATGTCACTAAAAAATCCTTCAGGCTATCTGCAGGAAACTGAAAACCTCTAGCCATTAAGTATTCTTATTGCACCTCAGTTTGGAACCTCTTGAAAGTTTATACACCTTCACTGTTTGTGTGAGTAAGTCACACAAAACATTTATTGAGACTATAAAATGGAAAGAGAAGAAATATTTCATAATTAAAATCGTACCGTTTCTTTTCAGAATCACACAATCTTCCAAATGTTCTTCATATACCTTCTCCATTATTGCAAAATATAAAGAAATTTGTTTCTTGAAACATCAAAATCTACTCTATTAAATGACAGCAGGACTTCTGTATTTAATTAATTATTGCAGACAAGAAAAAGAGGTCCCATGTAAATGCACTGCAGCCTCATCTTAAGCAGCACAACTGAAGTCCCAGCAATGCTCAGAATCAGGAAGATGCTTCCCTTTGATGCTGGAATGTGCCTGTTTTATTCTCTCCTTGTTTCTTGCTGACCAGTGAATACAATGCGTTGTAAAAAATAGAAGAAGAAGGAAGGCTTCTTGTTAAATTCAGAGTTTTCATGGCATCTTCCCAACCCCTTTGTCTTTTAAATGGGAGAAAGAAAGGTACACCAGTGTCATACTAGAATTGCTGCAGAATTAGCTTTTTTCACTCTCTTGTTGTCTCAACACCTTCTTAAAGTTAACATTTTGCCTGTAGCATGTGCACATTTTCAGGAAACTGTGTAAATGTGAGAATGGGAAAAAAATAGTTCTCTTTAGTTCTAATAGCATCCCCAGTACATGAGTGAATGTGTAACTTGCATAATTTTGTTTTACTTGATTTTTAGTAGACATTGTTCTTGAAAAAAGTTTTCAGGGTACCTCAAAAGTGAAAGAACATTAAAAAAATCACCTCTTTATTAGCCATTTCTTGCTCTCAAAACTTCATTAGGAATGGGAAATCTATTTCCAATGAGTCCAAACAACCTTACTTTTATATAGAACCTTTTATCTTTGGGGAAAACAAGTCCTTGAGAGTGAAGGAGAATACAAAACTTAAAACATTTCTTTAAAGTATCCTTCTTCATGTTATTTGAAGATGATTGAAATTTTCTAAAGGGAGGAAGAGACTGAAGTGTTGTCAATTTTTTAAACAATTGGAAATAATAATAATGTGGTTTTCTACCTAAATATCCCCATAAACTCCCTTGTTGTGTTTGCTTGTAGATCTACATAAGCCAGTTTTTTTTATTACAGATGAGGAGAAAACTAATACTTGTTCTACTTGAGTAAGTTTAATGGAATTATTCCCTCTAGTGCTTGATATAGTTTTGGAGGCATCTATTGTGTAGGCTATTTAGCATAGTTGAAATTGTACAGTGTTAATATTTGAAAAAAAATTTAAAAAACCTAAAAAAAGTCCAATGTATTAAGACCATACCTATTGTATTTCCCTTGGAAGTAAAGTATTGAAAAATTGCGGAAGTCTCAAGGTCAGGGACACAATATTAAAAAAAACCCACAAAAATAAAAAGACAGAAAAAGCCCTGGGAGCACAAATGAAGAGCAAATCAAGAAATTTCTCTTCTTAATGCTCAATATTCCAAACAATCTGAAATACCTGTTTTGATGGTATAAGCAAAAGCATCTGAAGTGCTAAGTCAGAGAGGGACTTAATTGCTGTAGGCAGAAAGAGCTACTCTAATTTTAAAACAGTGAGGATTGACTAAATGACAAATGATTATAATGCTAAAAAAGCCTTGCACACATGTTTAGTAGACCTGAAAAAAAGAGCTTTCTGCCCAAGTGGAGGGTTTTGGGGTTTCTTTTACAATTGTTTCAGCTAAACTTATAAAAACATTACTAACATTTCAGTGTTTACTTTAATGAGTTCCCTTGACACTAGGTACAGTTAATCAGGGTGAGGATACTTAAATATTTTCTAGATTGACACCTAATATGCAAGCAAGGGCCCAGCATAAAAAATAGTTTCAAATGCATTTCAAAGTTCTATTTCAAATTCTCTACAGTTCCACTGCAGAGACTAATACAAAGAAGTAAGAAGTTAAAATAAAAATTATAAATTTTTGAATCCTTTAGCGAAATTACATTTTCTCCCAGGTTTGTGGTCATTAAAGTTACTAGAAATTTATTTTTGGTTTTTAAAAGAGTTCAGATTTGGCAATACTGCTCCACTGCCCAGGAGATCTTTGTTATGACAATGTGGAATTCTACTGCAGGTAAAGGATGCAGAACTGCACTGGGAAGAAATTTTATGTGGCTCTCTGCGGCTCTATTCTGCATCTCTAGTACACACTGGTATACAATAATGCAGACTATTACTTGACTAAGAAAGCACATTTACTGGGAATAGATTAGAAAGTGACGTGAAACCAAGAGGAAGAGAGCTGCGTAGAGAAATATTCACATAAGAGATTACAAAGCACTAGCTGCACAATTTTGGGAAAGCAGTCTTATGCTTGAAAATGTATTGCTGAATTTTCATAATGGTTGGCAAAGATGTTAAATGCTTTTTTAAATCCATGACATAATAGCTGTAACAGGATGCTATTTCTAATAGCAATATGTCCTTTTGAATGCATTATTGCCGCCATGTATCAATGCTCCAAAAGCCACACACAGAAATTGCAAATAGTTTGATTGAAGCAAATACTTGAAAGTATTAAACCATGATCTAATTGAAATGTTATGTCCTCCCAAACAATGTCAAGATATGTTCATAGAGTCAAGACTGCTGTGTCTCTGCTGAACAGGTACACAGGCATACAGCAAAGGTGCTACACCCTCCCTAGACAGATGTGCGTAGGCATTTGCCATTGCCATTGGCTAACTCCCACATAAAAGGAAAATTAAAAACCCCATTTCTTCCATTTTGTGCACTCAGTCCTTAAGAGCTTAATTTGAGCTTATTTAATAAGGACCACCTCCACATTCAGGGGTTCTAATCCTCTCGTGGGGAAGGCTGTCTTTAATTCACAGTTTCTCTCACCCACCTTTGTGTGGCTTAAGCAGCAAAGGATGCTTGTGGAAAGATACAGACATCCAAAGTGAACAACTTGAAACAGAGGACCTGAATTAATAATTCACATAATTTTGTGTCTTACTGATATTGAATCTTCAGACTTCTAATGAAGTCTAAGTTGTTGTCTAGAAACAAATAAAACAACAAAACCTCCAGAGATTTTCTCCTCTATGTTTAAAAACCCCCAAACCCACAAAAACCCCCTTCAATTCAATTTCATGTTCTATGGGGCCAAAAGTCTTGGTTAAACAATTTTTTATGTAATTTATATGCAAATAAGGAAATCATCTGTGTCTCAAGTTCCTAAGCTAAGAAATAGTATTAGCTATATTCCTTCTAAATGTCATTAACCTAATCACCTTTGCAATATTGAAATGTGTTTTTTCTGTTTAGTTTTCAAACAGCCACACTGACTTTTTTCTCCCCGAGGATTTCCCTTAATAGGCTTGTATTTACTGTTTTTTGAAGGACTTTCACTTGATGGAAGTATGACACACAAGCCTGTGTTGTAATCCTCACTCATATATTTTATAGTCTTATTTACTTATATTTTGGAGAAGGTCTCAATCAGAAATATTCTCTTTCCACAAGAGGTGAACCCTGAATTGCAGAGTGCAGTTACACTTGTAGTTACACTTGCAGTTACTCTTTTCTTGTGCCATCAGCTTTGCTTAAAGACCTTCACAAACGGCAGTCATAACAGCACACACCCTCCCTTACTTCTGTGCTTTGGCCTCTTGTTATCCTAACAGTTCCAGAGAAATTTGTAAACCTCTTTCAGGTTCATTCTTTCTATAGCAAATAAAAGTGGATCATTCTGTACTGATCACACATGTACCTCCTGATCCCTTCATTACTGTGCTTGTCCTTACATTTCTAAACAAGAATTTAAGAGAAATAGCTACCCTGACCATTTTTTGGATGGCATTTAAAAATAGAAGAAAAAGAAACCCCTGCCTTTCAAGAGGATGTTCCAGGTTCTGAACCTGGCAACTGCATTTGAGTCAACCTGAATTATGGTGATTGAATGCAGCAGAGCATTCACTGGCAGGTGAAAGACACTGCAACATGATATTAGAAACAATCACTGAAGGCTTTGGGTGAATAAGTCAATGAAACTTGCCCAATTTTATTTTAAGAACTCCTCCTTTCTGATCCTCTGAAAGGCATCATCTTGTCTCTAGTTCCTTGTAGAAAGTGAACATTTTCACACTAAGATTTGCAGTTACCTGCTAATGTTTTCAAAACATTATTTTTGCAACTTTTTCCACACCCAGATTTTAAGGCAGAAAAAGGTTTAATTGGGAATATTAGAAATAATGCTCCTGTTTTTAATTAAACAAAAAGCTGAATGTTAAATCCTTTACAATATCTATTTTCAGGCAGGTAGTTTCTGAACAAAATTTGGCTTTGTTCCTGTTTGTTGAAATGCTGAGCTCATAAACCATGAAACAATCAGTTGGACTACAAATTAAGACTCTCTTTGCATTATTGCAGATAATTCGTGAATGCCAGCTCAACAGGAATGAAAGTGGCTGGTAGCACACCTGTTGCAGACAATGATGAACTATTTTTCAGCCTTTTGCCTTGCACAGTTAAGATTTAAGGAGTTGATTTGGCCAAGCCTGTTTAAAGCAATGACATCTTTTTTGCAGGTAAAACAGTACTTCATTCCACATTAGCAACAGACTGTTTCACTGATTGCGAGGAGGAGAATACCAATGAGTTTTAAAAATACATTAGAAATGTTTTACTAGACCTTAAAATAAAACATTAAACTCAAGAGTTGCAATCTGCTCCCTTTCCAGCATTCATTGGGTTAGACGCTAAGAGGCTGCTACTGGATGTAAAATGCTAATTTATGTGAATAAAGACAATACACAGGTTCTTTGTACAATACCAACCCTAACAAACATTAATAACTTGTGCAACATTTGGCAGGAACAGGAGCCTCTTCTGTCCATAAAGTGTCAATATTAATGTGTTTTCATACTTAGATAAAAAATCCAGCAATAAATACAACTGTAGGGTGGTCTGATACTTACAGTTATTGCTAAAATGTTTACTTATAAATCCAAAATCATTCCCTCTAATCCCCAGCCCCCTTTGTATTTTATCTCAAACCACATTACTCACTGTGTGATTCAGTTTAAAAGGTGTAATGTTTAAATTTATTATTTTGCACCTCTTTGCAAAATAAATTTCTACAATATTTGACAGAGAAAAAGACAAAGAAGACACAGAATATTAATTTCTGAATTACTTCAAGCAATTTGTACCTAAGATCCATGAAGCTGGATAGAAAAGGGCAAAAAAAAGGGTAGAAACCATTTTTTCATGGTAGCTTTGGGAGTTATGCTATCTGTAAATTAAAAGCTCAGGTATGAATTTGATTTGTACCAAAAGAGCCATATTGAGGATGGTCATTGTACTGGATCTCAGAAATAAATATCAGACCTAATCTAGCTCTCATAAATGTGAATGGAAAGCTTCCACTTTATTTTAGGAGGAGATCTATCAGGCCCATGCTGCTAATTTCATTTTAGCGTCAAGCAATATTGGCCTGAAAGTTTCCCCTGGGCACTGCAGAACTCCATTGTGTAACTGTAGGAGCTCTGAGACTTGGATGCACATATTTTTATCCATTTTGACACAGATAAATTCATGATTAGTCTCATACAGAAAACAGATTATCTGTAGGCCTTAGAATTCTGAATTCTTTGTTATTCAGGGTTATATCCCTTGGCAGGGAAACTTACTCCCCTCGTCTTTGGCATTTGTCACCTCTTGGTCATGGTTTTACCTCAATTTTTATCTCTGATCCAGTGATTTTTAACCTCTCTTCATCTATGTGTCTGACTTTGTCTCAGTCCAGATGTCATTTTTTGTGACTAGGTAATGAAAGCTCAGCTGCCAGCTTCTATTACAAGAAAATGCTCTCTCATATGTATTCTAGTATCCTGCAGCAAAGCAGACTTTTATTTCAGAATCACAGTAAGATGCACCTATTTTTTAATCCATCTCTCTAAGTCAAGGAATTATTCTATACTCCTTTCTGACAAAAAAGGGCAAAACTAAATATACACCTTTAAGCAATGTCTGCTGCTTTAAGAAAGTCTAAGCTAGCATTCAGTGAGGGTAAATTATGCAGAGTCTTAGTTTTTGAGCATGTATTAAGTAAATATGAGCTCAGATGTAGAGGAAAAAAATCTCAAATTACTTGATTTTAAAACCTTAATTTTAAACCAATAGGAAAAAATCCGAAGAAGCCTAAAAAGAGAAAAAAAAGAGGAAAGGAGACCCCCTCCACAGATGCTACATCCAGGGAACTACCTCTTCAAAAATTATGTGATTAAGTCTCCTTTCAATCTAATCGGCACTCTTCTCAATCAGTGTATAATTATTTTATCACCTCATTTAACCTGCTGTGAACTGGGGACAAATCAGGTCCATCTGTCAGCACAAAAATGTTTTGATTGAGGACTAAAATCTTTATTCAAAATGAAAAAAAGAAAAATTAAAAATAACAGAACAAAGTTCCTATATGTCTCACGTCGCTAGCTATTCTACCATTAATATATAACATCAAGATTTTTTTTTTTTTCTGTAACAGAGAGGTGATAAAATGAAGCTTAACAGCCAGGTAAATAGACACTTTCTGCTTTTTCTGCTTTTGTAAGAGGAACAAGTGGAAGAATCTTCCTGAACTGAGCTCTGAAGGGGCTGCAGAGGGAAAACTTAATTTAGCAAACCCAAAATGAATTGAGAATGAACTAGACTGGGACATGTCATCATCTGTAAAGGCTGAATCATATTTCCAGGCTCGTGCAGAAGCAGAAACTGATATATGTAGAAATTTTGTAGAAAACTTGAACGCATCAGGATGACTGCCAAAAGTCACTTCCTCCCTTGTGGTACCAATGTGTTGCACGTCACGGTGATGTCTGTTGGTGCCACAGATTCACATTTCTGTTCTCTAGATGTAAAATATCTGTAAACTCAGCCTAACTTGCATTAGCAACCTCCACTCTTCTGCAACAGCTTCTACACCAGAGATTTCTGATAGCACAATTTAGCAAATGTAGTCTTTTTGTAAGCAAAAGAAACAGTTTGGGGCAATATAGTGCACCTTCTGAGTGATAAATTTGCTAAGTTGTGTTGCTCTGGTCTGCCTCCATGGAGCTTTAATTAAGTCAATTTGCTACTTAAAGAGAGGAAGGGTCCTTGTCCCCTGTGCTCAAGAGTAACTCTGACTGAGTAGTACAGAGATCTTATAATCTATACTTTCCCCACTCCAGTCTTAATGCCCCTGCTTAAAGAGGAAAAAAAATCCCATTTTCCATATTCATTTTTGCACTTGATGATTTGCTTTCTCATTTTAGCAA
This sequence comes from Camarhynchus parvulus, assembly GCF_901933205.1. Lineage (NCBI taxonomy): Eukaryota > Metazoa > Chordata > Aves > Passeriformes > Thraupidae > Camarhynchus > Camarhynchus parvulus. The sequence continues at coordinate 12,431,973 of NC_044571.1, forward strand.
AGCACAGAGAGCTCTCCTGATGAAAATCAGCCTAAATAAGACTGAATAAGTATAGTTGCCTGACAAACTGATGAAGTTAGTTTAGTTTTTGTCAAAACTATACTCAAAAATCTATTCTGGCTGTCTGACTCAACAAATGACAGAAGTACATACTCAGATTTCTAAAATATCCACTGCAGTAGGCAGTGGTTACTATACGCCAACAAAAAGCATTGGTATGTTCAGCTAGGATACAGAAGGCTAGATTCTTTTTCCATTTTTCCTTAATTATTCATATGTGGTTTTTTCTAATGAACAGGAGTAACCTTAAAAGACTATGCAAAAGGCTATGGCCCCACAGTGCTCTCCACAGCTACTCTGTTTTGTACGGATTTAAAGCGTTTATTGAAAAGATGTTTTTTCTGTTGTCAGCATGCCTAGTATAATGTAATTAAACTGGGAATTCAAGAGGAAGAGAATACCTTATGCCCCACAGTTTCAAAAATCTAATTCCAGTAAAATTTTTCAGCTGAGCCTTTTTGGCTCACTGAAGCCAGATTTACTAATAGATTCCAAGGAAGCATTCCTGGTTTTAATAGCAGAAAACTGGAAATGAGTTAGCTGATACATGTTGTCCTGTGTTAATGTGACAACAAAAAATCGATCCTTGGCAGTCAGAAATGTTAGATTGTTGTAAAATGGATGAGGTTGTGTACTGCTTCTTCTTTCTGTCTTTTTATTACTCTGTATTCATGCCATTGATCACTTTTGATGGTGCTCACAGTTACGTTTACAGGAGGTGGCAGAGCAGCAACTCCACTGCAGGCTCTGTGTAAAAGAATGCAGTTCAAGTCAGATATTGTTCCTTTTGTTTCCATCAGCTGTGGTAGTGGCTGAGGCTAGGAAACCCTCCTCACTATGGACAGCTGCTTGAAGGATCATACATAATGAGTTTGAAAGCTGAAGCAGTCTTCAGCTGTTTTTGACTTCTGACTGGAATTCTAAGAATTAATCTACAGCCTTTTGGGTGCACTGGGCTACCTGTGCTAACACTGAGTGAACAACATTTGTCATGTATTGGTTCATTTAGAAATCTCAAAACAGTGCAGCAGCACACAGGAAAGGGTCCTTTTAGCAGCTTTTATTTGGGACATACATAGCCTCCTAAGAGTGAACTTGGCAGCTTGCATCTAATGGAAAATAATTGCATTCAACTATTACACTTAGAGCAAGTGAAGCCTTTGAAAATTTCTACTTCACATTGAATCAGAGTTGATTGCAACCATAAAAAAATTGATCTGTAGATATCCTGTGTTCATTCTTAAAGCAAATATCTAAGCCCTGCATCTTGTTGGGTTACAAAGTAGAGATTTATAAGATGGAGAAATCATTCACTTTTTTAAAGCTCAAAGTTTTTAAAAAGAGTATTATTTACATTTAATAGTAAATGCAGTTTTAAAAACAATGCAATGTAGGTATACAAACCAGGAAAAACTGTGCTAATACCATTTATTAATTATAAAAATACCTAAACAAGTTTACTGGGGTAAACTTGTACATGTGCACACACACACTACTGAACAAAGGATAAATTATCAGTTCAGGTAAATGTTCAAAACATGTGGAGTTTTTTCCTACCAACAAACTGTTGCAAAAAAAAAAAAATCTTTCTGGGATAGATTGTCACAACTTAAAGCAGTTCCCAGTAAGCCCAAGTCAGATTCTTACAGTCTATGAAGCTGTGCAGGTTGAAGCTGAAAACCTAGCCCTTGTATGGATGAACATTTAAAGTCTATAAGGGTAAACTTGGTGCTCTAATGCTCATAAATTCAAAGAACTATTGCATGACAGAATAGTTATCACACAGCTTAATGCTGCACTGTCAACCCTTCCTCATCTCTAGAATCTGATGGTGTTATTGCTGATTTTTTTTGTTATTGCTGATGCTTTTTTGGTGGCTTTCAGCTGCTCTCTGCATCACAGCAGCTTGCAGTGATTCTGTTGCCTTAGTTTCTCAAATATCTTCCTGGTATATTAGTAACTGCAGAGGAAAAGAGTTCTCAATAAGAGCCACCACAGCATTAGTTACCATTAGAATTGCATTGGAATATCATTAGCATTGTAGTCTGTGACTTTCAGGTTGTATTTAAAAAGTGCTTAAAAGCCACAGTTTTATTTTGTAGGTCTGATTTCTCTTGCAGTCCAACAGCTCTGTTTCTAAGGTCTTACCCATGCAAATATGGAAAAGAAAATACTGCAGACCCAGTGCTTTTCCCTTATATGTCTATGCAGCACATTCTCTATTGCTTAAAAAAATAAAATCTAAAAGAATATAATTTAATCCTCTGCAGAATTACAAGTGGAAGTTTTAGAAATGCTTGGTTGTATCTTATCCAGTGAAAAAATCCTTTGTATTTCTATCACACAACAGATCTCTTCAAATATTCCCCTTAAATACTCTTAAAGCATTTTTTTCACTGGTAGCACTGTGATGCTGCTACCATCTCAAAAGTGGAATGGAATGTATGCTCTCCTCTGCTGGAGAGCATTAAGCACATGCATGCACATCCAATGGCATATCACCAAACCACATCTTGCTGGGCTTTTTTTTTCCTATGGTTCTTTGTCTTAACTAGCAAATTTGTCTTCACCTTCAAGGTCAGTGAGAATATTATTTTGTTTTCTACAGTTGCAGCATCAGCCCAGTAGGTTGGTGGCTGACAAAAGAATCTGTCGTTATATGCTTTTCTCCCTAGAGCAAAATTTATTCATTTTTCTTGGCTGCTTTAAATTATCCACAGACAATACTGTGAGGATTAACATATTATCAATAGACAATACCACAAGGATTAACATGAGTTTTCTTCCAAAACTACATTAATCTCTGACCTAAATTCTTCCTGAAGTTCACAAGTGGTGCTCACAATATGTGTGCCCAGATTGAGGGTATATAGGAAATGTAACTGATGTCAGACAGAAGCCAAAATGCCTGATATTAGGCAAGGCCAGTGACCAAAAATTGCTATTATTGTACAACTATTTGCTTTTCTCAGATTCTTGTATCTTTTACTGAACTTTTCTAGTTCTGGGAGTAAGTACACGTGCACTACTAACTCTGTTGCCTGACACGGATTCCTAAAACACCTCCTACATGCAGAGGACAGAGCAAACCATGCCCCCAGCTACAAAAGGCAGAACATAAAGATCAGGTAAGTAGTATCTTCACCTTTAAGCAGCATGGAGTTATCTTCTGAGGTCACCTCCTTCCACTCACTCCATAAAATGTTTTAGAAATTATAGTCCTGACACATGGTGATAATAGAAAGTGCAAAGGTTTGCCTGTTTGTCCTTCCACCACCAGGCCCAAAACTGTAGGAAAGAAAATGAAACTGAAGGGAAGGAGCATGACTCCTAGGTTTTCTAAAGAAAAACTGTGCAGATTAGAGAGACCCCACAAGGACCAGGGGAGCAGTGACAGGTGGAGAACTTCTAGTAGCCTCAGTGGAAATCTAATTGGTAAAAATTACAGAACACTGAACCAGCTGCCCTTAAAACTATCAAAGAATAAGGACAGGAACCTGCTGAACCTGGTTTATAACCTAAAAATATGAATCAGAGAAAAAACTCTCTTTGCACTATCATGTAAACTAAAGTAACTCCTGCCTATGGGATCCAGGATGGAAGAGCATTTTGGCATTGTGTAAAACCTTTTGCGGCAGGTTTTAAAGATTGTTTGGGGGAAGGAGCTGAGCAGGTACAAGAGGCACAAATATGAGGAAATAAAAGGAAAAGGAGATTAAAAGGAGCTAGTGATGCCCAACAGGTTACTGGCAGCACAGTTTGTCCTATCCTCTCACTGAATCCCATTTTTATTGTTTTAACTGTGTGTGAACTCTGTGATCTGTGTGCAAGACCACAGATGAACAGCAAGCCAGCTTGGCTGAGGGGTCTGAGGTTATGCCAAGTGCCAGTCTACAAGAGGGGCATGAGGTTGAAGGGACTGTGGGGCCCAGGTCAGCTGCTGCAGATGTGCAGCTCCAGGGACAGCAGCTGGCTGTAGGGCAGGTGAGAGACCATAGAGTCCTCTGTGTGACTGTGCACTTGATTTAAAGTGAAGCAGAAGGCTTCAAAGACTTCATTTTCTCTCAGAGTAACAGTTAAATGCAGTCATTTGATATCAGATCCAGCAGCCAAATTTACTCTTAGATGCTACATGTCCATCAAAACTGCTAGGAGGGACATTTTCTCTCAGCTACTCTTTTGAGAATCTTATATGAACAATCAGATGGGGGTGGGAAATACCTGCTACGTCCTGAACTCCCCTGGGTCTGGGTACCTCTAGCAGTAACAAGCCTGTACAATTGCTCCAAAGAGTAGTATTGGGGAAAACTGAACCTCCAGGCTTCCAGCTGATACAATGCCATCAATGTAATTATTCTACTTGAGGCACTGATTCAGCGATGTACTTAAATACGCTGCAAAAATTAAGCAAAATTTAAGCTGGGATGTGCATCGAATCACAAAGGAAATATTAATCTTATAATGGTTTATGCATATATTTGTACTTGGGGTGGACATTCAGCTTGCCTCCAGTAAACCTTCATCTGGTGTGTTATCTGTCCTTAAATCCTTTAGGGTGTTAAATCTGGGATATTTTTCCCAGTGTAGTGATCTCTTTTCATTATAAAAAAATAGTGTATTGCACCTGAGTGACTTTTAGGCACTACAGTTAAAACATCTGAGGCAGTTCTCAACTGCCAGGTCTATTGTCCTGTCTCGCTGCACATTAGAATCTTGCTGATATTTTTTAACACTCACTTTCATTTTATATTTTAAAAGGGATTTTTTGCAGTCCTTACAACTAAAAAAAATACTATAATATAAGTAAAGGTAAGGCTTAGTAGAGCACTTGGGGCTTTCAAATACTAGCCTGATAAGGTTACTTACTTTCAGAGCATTTTTGAGTTTTGAATCTAAATGTACAACTCAGAGATTCCAATGCAGTCATTAAGAATATGTGTGCCTAGAGATGTGACACTTAATACTTTGCCAAGGGAAATATTCCTTTTCTCCAAGGACCTTTCTGTGAAAGGAGTCTTGGTTTTGAGATATGATATGTTAATAAATAAAGATATTAAAAATCAATGCTGATGTGGTTGTTATTCAGTTTTGGGGGGGAAAATTGGTATCTGAAACTAGAAGTAAGATCTCTGTCATTTTTCAATGACCAGATCTAAAGTGTAGGTATTACCTCTCTCCAAAACCTAACATACAACCAGTGTGTTGTGTTCTTTCCTGGGTGACACAGGTTAACCACGATGTTCTCACTCAACTCCTCTCCACCTGCACACACATTATTTTTATATATATATATATATGTATATATACACACATAAAAAAAATTAAAATTGGATTATGTTTAAATAAAGACAAATAATACCTCTGCTAGTTCTTCTGCAAAATGCTCACATTCCATTTCTATATTTTACGTAGAGTCTGTTCAGATTGAAATAGGATGCTCTTTAACTTTGCACAAAGCTAACAAATAGACACAGCTTGAAGTACATATCAATATAAAGAACATCTCATACACTGATTACAAGATAAAATACCATCATTAAGAGGTAGGAGACCTGCATAGGGGTTGACTGATTAAAGAAAAAAGACAAAACAGTTCTAAGACATAATTGCTTTCAATTAATTTCTCAAAATGAGCAGAAGTCAGGAGAGGTGGACATTTAATGGAAACAATTCAGTAGCCTGGAGGATAGCCTTAATTAAATGTTTTTTATTCAATATTTTGTACTAGGGGGCAGGAGGAAAAAGATATTGCTTCTTACTCAACATCAAATAATTTCCAGGCATCTAATCTGCAGTAACAGAATTGTTCAATTTGAGATCATGATATGGCCTTGGCCTTTTGCAATTACCTCATTTTTTCAGACACAGTGAATACTTACCATTCACATTAATGCAGAAAATAAAAATAAAACAGAAAAATAAAACTTGCCAGAGTATTTAATAACATAATCTCTTCATTAAGCAACAAAACCCATTCATGCCCATTTGGTCAGATGAGAAACAGTTCACTGGTGCAATTGCTATGCACTCAGGACACTCACCCAGGACTGTCCTTAGCTGATGTGCTAGAGCCTGACAAACACATTGCTATCAAATCCATCTGCAGCAAGGCAGCTCCTAAGAGAATTATTGTAACAGTTTATGTTGTCACCTTCCACTGTCGCTTTTAAAGCTGCTCAGGGCAGAGTGGAAACACCCAGATTCCTTTAGGTTAAAAGCAGTGTGATTTCAAGGGCAGAGAAAAAATTATTTATTCTCCTAGAAAAATTTATTTATTCTCCTGTCCTTCCTTATTTAATGCAGTGAAACTGTTTACAGAGAAGAAGCAGGATGGAGACATATAGACATCTTAATGTAGAAAAAAAACTTAACAAAAACTAAGGTGATAAGTTTATCTTTTCCTCTGAAATTGCAGAGTAACATGCAGAATGCAATAACAATTTCCAGAGTGAAACTTTCACACAGAATGGCTTATCTACTGAACAGAAATAAAAATGCACTGCTTGGGTGTTTTTAAAATGCTGCTTATTTTCAACTTGAGTGTGAATAGAGAAAGAAGTAGCACAAACTTTTTTTTTGCTTAAATTTTTTCACAGAAAAAGAAGGTGAGAAGGAATTTGCTTTCTTTAAATACAGGCTGTGCAGCTATCTTGTTATCAGAGGGTGAAACCACAGGGTTTGTTACTTACCAACCCACTTTTCTGTTAGATATCTCTTGCCCTTTGCTTACAGTAGTAATATCTGGCATTTAAAGATTGTTATCTTTAAATTATTTCATAATTATTCATCTGTGACACTAATATTCTTTGTTATGTAGTACTGATGCTGCGTAGCAATGAAGACTGAAGAAACAATTTTGTCTGACAGAAACTGCCACACCAGTTAATGGCTTAGTTAAAATTAGATCTTAAAGGATGTTGGAAGTCAAAACCAGGTATATTTCCAGATTGTATTTAGGTCAAGACATATACCTCTTTACTGTAAAATTTTCAATTAAATTTGGAGATCTAGTCTGCAAATACAATGACACATGAACACTCCTCAACACTTCAGGGATTTTTGTTCCAGTTCCTCATTTTGCTTGTGACATTTTCCACATTTACCAATCTAATTCCATTTCCAGGTTAGTTATTTTAATTGTGTTCTTTTAAACTTTATAAAAGCTGAATTTTTACAATATTATATTATTGCAAATAGAGCTATACTCAGCAGTATATATCTATCCTCTAATATCATTGTAGATCTTGTTCTATTTCATTTAATTTCTTTGTTTCTTGTGTACAAAAAGCTCCAATGGCTCTTTAATAACTTTTTATCTGATTGAGATATATGGCTGACCCTATTCTATAACTTGGACCATCATATTGATGGTTCTTAGACTTCCTGTATGTCAAAATATTTCTATCATCTTTATCATCTGAATTCTGAAAATGTTGGGTGTTTCTAACACCATCCTTTGTGTCATTCAAGCCTGTAATTGACTTCGTTTTTACCTGAACTTTGCCTTTGAAATACATGTCTGTGTGATCTTTAAGTATTTTTGATCCATTTCCCCTAAGACCTCCAATATATGAAATTTCTTCTTTATGTAATAACTTTTGCTCTAATAGAACTGTTTTAAGTAAGTGTTTCTGGGATCGCACCATCTTCTGTCCTTAACTTGTCTTTAGGCAGATTTTTTTTTATAAGATGTTGAAATAGCCTCCATGAGGCACCTGTTGAACATCCATTTCTCTCCTGTCTCAGCACACATTACTCTCAAACTAGAGTTCCCATGGCAGCTTTAGCAGATGTTTCTGGCTTCACTCAGTATTCAGTTGAGACTGAATTTTGCCTGAATTAAAGGCAAACAGGAACTTCTTGAACACTCTTTCCTAACACACTGAGTGCCCATTATACCCCAAAAAGCAGCCCAAAGCTGCAATTCTCTCCAGGGCTGGTATGTGCCACATCAGCCTTTGTCAAGTACCGGGAGACACACCCTGTCACTCACCTTACCTTGCTACAATCTTGACTAATGATTTGCCTCTAAAAGCATCTGAAAAGACAAGAATGTGTTTTTTCATTAATGACTGCTAGGACCCGTGAGATTAAGGAAGGAGAGGAGTTGTATCATTGCTTTTGTTTTTTCCTATTCAGTTGTGACCTTTAGTTCTGCCTCTCTTAGATAAACTCTGTGGATAATAAAAAAAAAAAACAAAACAAAACAAAACAACAAAAAACAAATCCCTAAACCAAGCAGCAAAAACCGTGCACTTGTCGTTAGAGATACAGTTAATGATGTAGAAGCCTCTTTCAAGGAAGGAGGAGAAGAACTGCAGATGTGTATGCACCCAGTTATTATTTTATTAACACATCACGTCCCACTCTACTCTGCACTGGTGTGGCTCACCTCGAGTCCTGTGTGCACTTTTGGTTACCACAACATAAAAAACACATTCAGCTGTCAGAGAGTGTCCAAAGGGAGGCCATGAGGATGGTGAAGGGTCTGGAGGGGAAGCTGTGTGGAGGGTCTGAGGGCGCTTGGTGTGTTCAGCCTGGAGGAGACTGAGGGGAGACCTCACTGCAGTTACAGCTTCCTCATGGGGGCAGAGGAGGGGCAGGCACTGATCTCTGTGACCAGCAACAGGACCTGAGGGAATGGCCTGAAACTGAGTCAGGGGAGGGTTAGGTTGGGTATCAGTAAAAGGTTCTTCACCCAGAGGGTGGCTGGGCACTGAACAGGCTCCCCAGGGGAAGTGGTCACAGCACCAAGCCCGACTGAGTTCTGGAAGCATTTGGAGAATGCTCTTGGGCACATAGTATGATTCTTGGGGTGTTCTGTGCAGGGCCAAGGGTTGGACTCAATGATCCTGATAGCTCCCTTCTAATTCAGCATGTTTTGTCATTCTGCGATCACTGCACTCGTAGCATTGTTTTACTATTTCATAAAATTCTTGCAACAAATTTCTGCTTCTTTGAATCAACTGAAAAAGAAGTCTTGGCACCTGGAATAACTGGTTTCTTTGCTAGCAGAAGGCATTAGGCAGGTTCATATCACTGGAACTTTCTGACAGGAGAGTCCTTTCCAGCATCTTCACACTTAGTGGACACAGGCCCTCTGCTCTTTTTGTCTTTTTAGTGAGACAGAGGTGTAGAGCAGAAATACTGATCTGTGAGGCATATCTAAGGGCAAAGATCTGCTGAAATATCTTTAGAAAAACTTGGGCACAGCAAAGCTGGTGCCAGGCCTGCTTCAGTCAAGTTTATGCCAGCCAAAGAGGTAGTGAATTAGTCCCTCCACCATGTGCAGGTTCCTCTACCAAGAGAAGTTGCTGGTGTAAGTTAAAGCAGATGCCAAGCACAATGTCAGACAGATAGTGTGCATGACTAGCAATCATGATACAGCTGCTTTGAGGAGAAAAGTCATACTGTATTTTTTATCCTGAAAGATGCAATCTCTATTGCATTTAAACAGATAAGAAAGTACTTTGTACCTAAAAACATAAGCTTCAATATTCTGTTGTTATGGCAAAGAGTCTCCAAATCTTTAGTGTGTTTCACTCCTTAGAGTCTTAAGGAGTTCTTAAAGATTCAGGTGCATCTTTAATCCCAGAGAATTTTTTGAAATGAAGGTAATCTTGGAGTTGAAGGCAATCTCTTCCCCATAATTCAAAATGAACTTTCAGTGGTCTCTTCTGTTCCCCAGCCTTTCTGTACTTGTTCACCTTAATTGTCATAAGATATTTTTTAGGGTAACGCACAAAGTGCTTTCTGACACTTACTTGATGAAACACTGAACTTCTAAATTATATTTAACTCTATTTCATAGCTATTTGCATGGCAATTGGCATTGTATAATGCATGAAAACACAGTTCACTGAGCTGAAGTCTAGTTTTCAGTATGGTTCTGACATATATTTTATTATTAAAATGATTTTAAAATGCCCTTTGTGTATTTGTCTAACAGCTTTTTTCACAGCGACAATCTGAGCTTCAGCACTGCAGAGGAAGCTGTGGCCTTGTGCAATCCTGCAGGATTTTTTTTTCCCCTTGACCTCATCTTTCCTCATGGTTGCACTTAATACAGCACGACAAAGGAATTCCAAATTTCAACACAGCATAACACATATTGTTGTTGCCCTCACAGGCCTTTCTTTTCCTCTTGAGAACTGAATAAAGAAGAGCCATATAATGGCTGACTTCAAGAAAAATTTCTTAGCTTCTGAATGCTGAATGTAGTACCTGAATAACTGATTTTTTTCCTGTATTGGGATTTGAAAGATGGAGTGTTCTGACATGGGTATAATGTTAAGCTTGTGCAACAATTTTTATATTTTGAAAGTATATCCAGTATACTGGGTATGTATATATATATATATATTTGTGTGTGTGTGTGTGTGTGTATAGAGTAAAGTCTAAGAAGGGTAATTTATTTTCCCAGCCTTCTGACTTATCATGAAAATGAACACAATTGCTATATTTTCAAGAGAGATATGCCAGTAAGGAAAAGGAACTTGAGAATTTTGTGTGTTAAAGGAAATGGCCTCTCAGCATTTTCCTTATACCTCAGCCTCCATTCCACATAAAACACTAAAGAAGATCATATTTGAGTATCAGATGGGGAGAGGAAGTTTTTTTCACCTTTCCCTGTTGCACTAGTTCTGCTGGAGGGAAGCTGTACAACACTTAGATATCTGTCTTTCTGAGTGGGAAGCTCTCTTAAGCTGAGGAGCTCCCTTACTGCCCTTCTTTTGGAAAATACTGTGACATTTTTGATATGTGACAGCACTGGCCAATGTTGAGATTCCAGACTCAGGGAAGAATTCTATGAAAGCAGCATGTATACGATTTCCAGTGGTTTTATTTAAATATTTATTTGTATTACCTGTTGTCCTCAAAGCCAATGCCCAGTTATTCAGCAGAAGGAATTGAACTGAAAGTTTGCAATCTGGTAAAAGCTGTTGGATTTTTAACGAGCTGATGAATCAGGCCCTGATACACTGAATCGCAGTGTGTTTGCCTGGATCAGTAAGCAGTTCCTCTGGCTCCATTCCTAGATGTGAACTTTATTTTTCTGATCCCTTTATGACAATGAGACTCCAGGGCTGACTCCTCAGGCTTTTGTGGAGTATGCTGCCTTGCTTTCCTCAGCTCACTGTAGTTAATGTTGCTTATGTAGATTCCATCCATGAGGATGTTCTGATTTATGGTTTAGGAACAGGCTCACAACAAAAAAATAATCCTCAATCATAATCACTTTCCCAAATCCCTGTTGAGAGCTATAACAGACTTTACATCTGAATCATTGGATGAAGTTATACTCCTAAATAAAGGGATTCGGCTCTTTTTTAGATGAATGATAACACATGGTAATACATGTCCACAGAGCATAGTATTCAACTGAAAGGCAATGCCCCACATGCTGCTCCATGGCTCTAATACGTAAGTAACTTCTGTGAGTAGTTTGTTCAGTCCAAAATACCTGCAATAATGTGAGCATAATGTCACAGCTTAGCAGAGTGTTGAAACAAAAGGAAGTCATGCACTCGTGTGCTAAGATACCAGATACTATTAGAAAACCCCATACAGCAAAAGAAACAAAGCTGGTGCACATTTTTCCCCTATGCCTGTGGAGTTCATTGGCCCCTAATGCTGCTCTTGTCTGGATCATGGCCAGGAACTGTCCAGCAGAAATCTAGTTTGCTTCAGCCACAATTGTGCCTTGTGGATGTGTTAGAAATTAGGCTGTAGGGATGATCAGCCCACAGCATCCAGCTTGGGTTTTGTTTCCAATGTAACCACCAAGCCTGTAACCTGTCTCAGTGCTGCTCCATCTTCTCCTGGCAGGTAACTCCTCAGGCATTACCTGGACATGAGAGTCACTGCTCAGCCTGGGATCCTGGGCTCCCACTGCCCCTGACAGCACCTTGTGGCCACTGCATGCCGGCAGGAAGAGTGGAGTTCCCTTATGCAGAGCAGAGTGTGAAGAGAGGAGTCAAGGTGCTAGACTTTGTCCCTGCAGTGGGAGCAGACACAGACAGGGTATGTCCCTAGAAAAACAACAGAAAAACACATCCAAGCCCAGAGGTGGAGGCACTGTCACAGTTAATCACTGTAAACTTGTGCAGACTCCTTCATTGCCCAAAGCTTCCTGTCTTACTCTGCCAGGCCCTTGGGTCTCTGACCTGTCATGCACATTTCTTTCCTTTTTTTGCCCTTTTGCATTTTCTAGTGCCATTTCCTTTCCCTGTAGAGAAACCTGGGAACAGCATCTCCTAGATTAAGCTGACTCATTACTTCAGAGTCTTTCTACTGAACAATGTTGCGTTATTCATTTATGGCTATTCACACCTGTGACACACAAAATCTGAAAATCCTCAGAGATCTTCCAAGTTGCAGCATTATCTATAACATCAGTAAATCTCTGTAAGTTGCTAAAAGGCATGTTATCAAAAGCCTTAAAGTTTTAAAAATTATTAAAATTATTTCTCCACAGGTTGTGCTGTGTCCTTAGTCTAACTACAAATGCCAAGAGATTCTACATAAATCTTGGCAGGATGGGCCACTCTGATTTTCTCTAATAAAACAAAAAGTTGAAATACTAAAACATTGCACTTTTAAACCCATCCCTGTGCCTGTGTTTCAATTTCTTTCACATTTGTTGAAATAATTGTTTTGTTTACTTAAAACAAATGTGAGCATGGTTCAGTGTCCCTCCCCACCTCTGGCACTCAGACACCCCTGGCATGTGACTCCTCTCAGGGGCTCAGGGACACATCCTTGAGAGCAGCCTTTTCTTGGCATCACACCATTCCTTCTGGGTGAATTGCCATCAGTGCTGAACTGCGAGTAGATACTTTCAGAAGGGCTTATTTACTAAATTATGGAACATTTTGAACTTTTAAGTTTCTCCATCATTTCATTTCACCAACGACAGCTTAAGCGTAGTTTCTGACTCTACAACTGCTGAGCAGGAATTTTTAGAGGATCAACACTTTGTGTTTTCTCATCGCAAAGTGTGCTGTTGTTGAGCTACACACTGTCTCTAGACAAAGATTTGTCTTCATTGCTTTGGGAATTTTTTCATGTGAATAAGATTTTTGGCTTAGTTGAGCACAATCTTTGTTTCTTAAGTCCCAGGATGGTTGTCATTCTGTGCTAACACAACCCTCTGATGTATCTCTCTGAAGATAAAAATTATAGTCATACGATATGAGAAAATCTAAAGATATGGCAAAGGTTTTTTAGAATGTTTATTGATGACAACCAAACAATATTTTCTGTAGTGGTGTAGTTTTCTTTCTTTATCGGATCATATAACAAAATTTCCCCTAGAGATAATTATCCATAAAATGTTATTTTCCTTACTGATTAAGAAGAAGAGCAGCAGTAACATGAAATCTTGAAATCAATTAGTATAGGATATTTATTAAATTGTATTCTTAGTTCTAGACTTCCCTTTTTCTTAATATCTGTCAGGAAAGAGAGAAAAGACATTAAGGTGACTAATTCTGTGCATTCTTTTTTTTCCTGGGTTGTCCTACACTGCCGTAATAAATTTTGATGTACAGTTTATAAACTAGAAATTGTGTTTGACCAGCTCTATGTCCAGCCAAAACTGTTCCAAGTGGGTAATACACTTGCCTGAAAAAAAATATTTAGAAGTACAGCTATTTATTTACATTAACATAGAAAATTGCTAGGTATTCAGTTACCTGTATAGAGACAATCTGGAAGTAGTAACTCTATCCCAATGAAAAATTGCAATTTTGAGAAGTAAACTCTGGGTGGTATGGTTACTATTAGTAAATTAATTGATCAATACTTATATTGTGTAATCAACAAATTCTTGTTAATATTTTTATGTCTGAGAGGCCAGGCAAAGTGAGGCAGTGAATGACTGAGAAATTAAATGAATGAATCTTATTAAAGTTTTCTCTGACTGGAAATTAAATGCAAAGTAAGTGAATGGAAATGTATGATGAATAGAATTCAGAAGTAAAATTTATAAACAATTTGGCTGTGCTTACACTTGTCAGTCCAAATACATTTCTCAGCATAGGTGTAACAGTCAGTACTAGAGGTGTAGAGAAAATGTTCAAATAAAGAAAAAATCCAGACACACCTGCAGAAATTTAGGGAAGAGGTACAAGTGTTTAAGAAATTGAAAGGCTTTTATGTCTGACTGTTTCATGAGAAGCAATTAATTTTTTTTTTAATTTAGAGCTTTTATATATATAAAAATATATTTCTGAGCTTGTTGTCTATTTTTTGGAGGGAAAAAAAAGAAAGCTCTTAAAGCCATTTGAGAAAGAAGGTAGAAACTTTCAAAGATGAAGGATTTTTGGAGTATAAACAGATTATCTAAATTTTAGACTTCTAATTCCTGTATGCTGGACTATATTCTTAGCTGCCATATTTCAGTGAGATAATACTCTTGGCTTATAAATAACATGACGGTATAAAGGTCACAGAATGCAAATTATTGAAAGATAAAGGTGCAAATAATTTCAAAATAAAGCCTGTTTTGGCTGTGGGGCATCCCAAGGCCACTGCTGATGCTCCTGATTCCAAACAGAACATGTTACAATATCTGTTGAGCATCAGCTGCTTGAGCATCCATTTGATCCAGGCACCATGAACTTCTCAGCTCAGAGGCAGGAACTCAGAGCTTTGCTTTGGTGTGAATTCCTTCATCTTCCATCAGCAAAGTTATGTGTGGTAGCCTTGCACAGTTAATGCAACCAACTCTCATTAACATTTAAGTCATACCCAAGGCCAGAGGCATTTTTACAGCCATTTCTTCACCAACTGGAGGAAGCATGGCATCTCCATTTCCCCTTCTCTTTAATTTAATGGCCTATTTATTACCTGTTTTCTGTAAGTACACTTTTCTGAGGTAGGCTAATTGCCATAACAGTGTTATAACTGAATACAAATATGACTTTTATGTTTCAACAGTGCCTTTATTCTATTTTCTGTATTATTAATCTACTATTATTGTTTACATAGAAGAATAGATTGCATAGCTCTAAAATTCTATCTGATCCTTCCAAATAGTCTTCATATACTTTCATGCTGTGTCTTCAAACATATCATACAGTTGTTATTTATTCTTTTTACTCGTATTTTCCTGATTGCAAACTTTTATAGTGAGTATTTTTTCTTTAGATTTTCTAATCTGAACCATGCTGGGTAGGTGGAAATGGTGACTTGACTTTTGTTCAGTGTCTGGGTAGGTAGGTACCAAACTGGGATTAGAAGCAGATATTTCAGAAGGAAGAGCTATCATACAGGGACATATTGACAAGCTGAAAGATCTGCAAACCATTCAATGCATGATGTTTAACAAAGAGAAATGCAAACCTGGGCTGAAATAATCCCAAGCAGCAGTAACAGCTGGGGGATGGATGTCTGGCATGTAGATATTTTGGCAAAAACCTAGAGGGCTGTGAGGAACAAGGTGAACATGGGTCAATTGCAACAAGCTGTGAACCCTTGAGGAAAACTCTGTGTTTGCTTCATGGATCAGTAAGAATATATGCAGCAGGTGGTAAGGTGTGATTATTTAGGCCAGACATGAAATAGAGTGCTCAGTTCTGGTCCACCCTCCATTCAAAAGACAAAAAACAGGGTCCCCAAGATGGGTGAAGCACACATATGAGAAAAGTTTGAAAAAGTTGTGGCCATCCAGCTTAGGGAAGAGAAAACTCAGGAGGGGGAATCTAATCACAGCCTTTCAATACCTCAAAAGTAGCAACAGAGAAGGAGAAGCTACTTCCTGCACAAGGAAACATGGGACAAGATGCTGTGGGCACAGGGGCAAATTCTGTCTCAGTACATTAAATAAATCTTCATGGTGGGAACAATTAAACATCCGAATAAATTACACAGAGAACTGGTGTGGTCTCCTTCACCAGAATTACTTTTTCTTGTCTTGCCAGGGTCACAGATAATCTGATCTAAGACCCTGCTTTCACCAAACAAGCAGACCAGGTGTTTTTCAGGTATCCCCACTGTCTTGTTCTGTGATTCAAGAGCTCAAAGTAAAGCTCTGGCCGAGAAAAGGTTTAAGGAATCCTTTTAGGGCTTTTATCTATCAGAGGAGGTGTCAGATAATCAGGATTAATGAATTTTTTAAACGTTCAGAAACTTTTCCAGTCTGAATCACTCGGGTTTTGCTTGAGGCACCAATCCTGGAAAAGCGAAGGTTGCTGTGTTTATTGGCAGCACAGTTTAAATGTAATTTTCTCTTGTCACACTGAGATAAAATAATTGCTTGCACATTCCCTTGTTGCAAAAGGTTTAGTAACATTCTTGCCTGGCTAATTGTTTGATTCTGTGCTAATTCTTTGGTAATGACAACAGGACCATATCCCCAATCTCTACAGTATGTAAAGCAATTTTCATCCAACAAATATATCAAGGGTGTTGCATTAGTCAGATTATGATTTTCTGTCTTTTTCACAATCATTGATTCAGAGTAATTGTATCCAGTTCTTCTGGATGTGGCTGGTTCCTTCCTCAATTTAATCAACTCTGTGTAAATATAAACCTAGCATTTTTTAAATTGTGTAATTTAAATGCAGGTTTCAGAGGGGGATGTTATTTTGGAAGAAGTAAGAATAGTAATTTAAAAATTATTTTAAAAAAGCAAAATCTCTTCTATTTCACATTGTAAATATTTTGGAAAATAGCCTTAATTTTTCAAGTCACGATTTTCTTTTTAGTTTTTTTTTTTTCATTTTCCCATGTATTCTACTTTCATCTTTTACTATAAATGAAAAAAAGGAAAGAAAAAGGAATTAACAATAAAAGGCTAAAACCCCATAAGCCTTATAAGGGTGAAAACTAATCTTTTTTCTTCACTTTATTATTTAAGGAAACACTTTAAAAAAAGTGCAACAACAAAACAGGGAACAAGAATGGATCTGTCTGGCTTAATAATTCTGTCAACAATTTTGATGGTGGCATAAAGGACGCATGTCAGAATTGCAGATGACATCAAACAGGAGGGAGCAGTAGGAAGACTGGATAAATTCAAGGGCAGGATTTCTGCTCAGAGAAAGCTCCAGGTCAGAGGGATGAGAACACAAAGGCCTTATGCAATTCAACCAGGAATGCCAAGTCCTGCCTCAGGGGTGAAGGACCTACAGGCTTGGAGCTGCTCTGTGGGAAAGGCTCTGGGAGTCCAGATGGCACCAGTGGGACATGTGCCAGGGCATGACCTGGCAGCTCCCTGGGCTGCTCTAGCAGCACCACCACCCTCAGACTGAGGGAAGGGACCATCCCATGCCTCCACCTGGAGTCCTGCATCCATTTGGCTCTTCCAGTAAAAAAACAGGCTTTGATCAACCAAGTCAAGCCCAGGAGGACCCTCAGGATGGTCAGGATGGGAGCAGTGGCTGTGTGAGGAGGTGCCAGGGAAGATGGGCTTGTTGCAGGGTCCCAACAGCCACCTGCCTCTATCAGGCCAAGGCTATCATCATTTCTCATCAGGAACAGTGGGCAGGAAATGCTGGAGGTCTGTGGAGGGATGGAATGTAAGAAAATAAAGATAGTGCAGAAGGCAGTCTCACACCTGAAGAGTTGCAGCTGTACTAATCACCAAAGATTAGGAACAGGCCTGCCCTTAATAGGCCACAGTCTGTCCAATAAGAAGACGAGTGCTACAAAAGAGTGGGTTAGCCGGCTGAGAAGAGAGTTGGAGTTTGTTGGCTGTGCTGTGAAGAGAGTTGGAGTTTGTTGGTTGGGCTGTGAGGAAGAAGGAGTCAGCACTGCAAGGAGCTGTACGTGAGAAATCACCAAGAAGGTATGGGACTTTTGAAATAAGATGACAACAGAGGTCCGGGCTGGTCCAAGTAGTTAAGAAGTGAAATATGGTCCATGGAATTTGGGCAGTCACCATTCTTGTAGGTCTTTCAAGAAAAAGTCCAGGAAGCCTGGTCTGATCTCGTACCTAACAATGCTGTGAGCACAGGCCTGGACTAGAAAGCTCTTGAAGCCTCTTCCCATCTGATTTATTCTGTAATTT
Organism: Camarhynchus parvulus; assembly: GCF_901933205.1. NCBI lineage: Eukaryota > Metazoa > Chordata > Aves > Passeriformes > Thraupidae > Camarhynchus > Camarhynchus parvulus. The sequence goes on from NC_044571.1 coordinate 12,450,049, forward strand.
TAAGATATGCAAAAAAAAAGGACCACATTAAAAGTGAAAAACTGGAAGAGAAGGAAATTTAAAACATACTTATATGCACAAATGTCCCCACCCCATAAAGGAAATAGAAATTAATTTCTGCTTTAATCTTTAGAAAAACTTCAACAAAGCTTTATAGTCTAATAAAAAATGGAACACAATTTTCCTTTTTTTTTAATTAAAACAATACTGAAGAAAAAAATTGTTTTGGTCACTTCTAGTTTCTGACTGCTTACTAAAACCTCTGAACATCTTATTGGATTCTTGTTTTGCAGTTAGATTAATACACACTGAGCTGATCATGAATAATCTGAGACAGGATCAGACTCTTACAATTTGGTGCCTCTGCATGTTCTGGCTGTTTACCAGGTTCTTATTTTACTAAAAATATATGTGGCTTCGTTGAGAATTTGTGCTGCAACATACACATTTGCACAAAATGAAATTTTGATTTTTTTTCTTTTTTTGAAAGCAGTTGAATTCATATATCTCAATAAACCAAATATTCTTAGCAAAGTGCAACAAGCCTCAGATTTCCAAAATGGCATACTGAATGTTTGAATGAAGATAAGTGGTTTTTCATTTAATCTTTTTTGTTTGCACGATAGCATTCAGCTGCCCAGTAGAAATTTATAATATTTAAAACTAATTGATAGATTTTATAGACTTTGTCCCAATTGGAAAACAAAAAACCATTAAATTGAACAAAGGGTGTAGAAAATGCTCAAAGTTTTGGGATGATAAACCTTGAGCTCATTCCACTAACCTATCATACGTGGCATGCATCAGGTATTGGAAAGTTAGACAGATGACGTTGAAATGATATCTTGATAATTACTTCTCACAAGTTTTTTAGAAATTTTAAGTTTGTTGAGGTTTTTTAGGAGGGTTGATTTGGTGGTTTGTTTTTTTTGGTTTTTTTTACAGAGAATAATTTTTATGGAAACCTCCTTTACTGAGTCATTTGCAAGTAAATATCTAATTTCCACACCAGAAGTGTGGTGCTCCTAAGACAATTGCCTGAAGATGTGATAGTGCTTCCAGTTTGTGCAGGGATTTCACCCAGACTTTTCAGACATTTGAGCTCCTTCTTCTTCTCTTTTGTATGAAAATGGTTTCCAAACATATCTCCTATATCATTAGTAAACAAGAATCTTCTAAAATCACTACATACAGTCAAAAGCCAGAAAAAAACAGACAAGTGAATTTCCCAGTGGAATTACTTGGATATATGATTTTATATTGTTGCAATTTATCATACAACGTCATGGCATAAAACTTTCACAGGATGATGTGAACTGACCATAGATTTCATTTAATAAGGGCCATTTTATAAGGGCCAAACTGTCCAGAGGCTTCTTGTAAATACATGTATCCTCTTGTAAGTATTATGATTTACACTTTCACTCTGAAAAAATCTATAATGAAAAATTTTGAAAGAAAATATCTATTTTTTTTTTCTATGAGGACAGAATTTAAATTAATTTTCCAGCTCTGGGCATTTGATTTAGGGAGGAATTGATCTTAATGCATAAAATAGAATGTTGAAGTATTTTAACACCATGTCTCATGTTGTGTCTGTGGGTAAACATGTATCTTTGCCAAAATCTGATGGATTGTTTTTACCTTCACAAAAGTCAGTATCTCCTATGAAAAATTCTCAAAAACCTTTAAAGCAAAAGTAGTGTAAAATTATCTTGTGCATCCAACACTAACAGTTTTGAGACTGATAGAAGAAATAAAGAGATATAAATGAATATTTGTGCCATTAAGAAAGTATTTTTTAAATCCTCAAATTTTCATAGAATCACAGAATCATTTAGATTGGAAAACACCTTTGAGATCATTGAGTCCAACCTTTGTACTTGTCAACCAGACCATGGCACCAAGTAACACATCCAGTAGTTTCTTGAACACCTCCAGGGGTGGTGACTCCACCACTTCCCTGGGAAGCCCATTCCAGTGTTTAACAGGAAGAATTGCTTTCCAGGAAGCAATTCCTCCTGATGTCCAGCCTGAACCGCCCCTAGCGTTGCTTGAGGCAGTTGTAGAGAGCAATAAGGTCCCTCCAGAGCCTCCCTTTCTCCAGGCCAAACACTCCCAGCTCCCTCAGCTGCTCCTCATCAGACCTGTGCTCCAAACCCTTCGCCAGCTCCATTCCCCTTCTCTGCACTCACTCCAGCCCCTCAATGCCTTTCCTGTAGTGAGAGGCCCAAAACTGGACGCAGGATTTGAGGTGTGGCCTCACCAGTGCTGAGTACACCTGCCCTGGTCCTGCTGCCACACTATTGCTGATCCAGGCCAGGTGCCATTGGCCTTCCTGGCCCCCTGGGCACACCTGGCTCATGTTCAGCTGTCACCTAGCACTCCCAGGTCCTTTTCCTCTTTGCAGTTTTCCAGCGACTCTTCCCCCAGCCTGTAGCATTTTAGGGGATTATGGTGGCCAAAGTGTAGGACTCAGCACCTGGTCTTCTTGAACACCATAGAGGTCTCATTTCCTCTGTTCAGCCTGTCCAGGTTCCTCTACAGAGCCTTCCTACCCTCGAGAAAATCAACACTCCCACCAAGCTGTGTGTCATCTGTGAATTTACTGAGGGTATACTCAATCCCCTTATCCAGATCATCAATAAAATTACTGAGCAGTACTGGACCCAATACTGAGCCCTGGGAACCACCACTAGGGACTGGCCACTGACTGGATGCAACACATCTTCCCACCACTCTCTGGATTTGATCATCCAAACAGCTCTCATCCCAGTGAAGAGTCCACCTGTCCAAGCTGTGGGCTGCCAGCTTTTTCAGGACAATGCTGTGAGAGACAGCACCAAAGGCTTTGCTGAGGCCTGAGTAGACAAAACCCACAGCCTTTCATCCACCAGGAAGGTCATCTGGTCCAAAAGGAGATCAGGCTGTTCAGGAAGGACCTGCCTTTCCTAAATCCATGTTGACTGGGCCTGATCACTTGGTGGTCCTGTATGTGCCACGTGATCACACTCAAGATGATCTGATCCATAACCCTGCTGGACACTGAGGTCGGTCTGACTGGCATCTATGTTCTCCAGATCCTCCTTCTGGGAGGTTTTGCAAGGCTTTTTTGCAGGTTTTCCTTTGGCCAGTAGAAATTCTTTGAAATGCTTTCTGATAGACAAAGGGAAAATTGTTCATTTCACAAAGACTAAATTAAATCAAAGAATCAAAGCAGTTTATTGATTTCTGAACAACATGTAAATAATTGTCAATCAACAAACAATATATCCAGCAGTCATATCTAATACAGTAGATAATCTGCAATTGTACACATTTTCAAAAGAAATAACAAATACTGACAATAATGCCAATAATGATAGTAATAATAATAAAACAAGCATCCTAAACATTCTTCTGTAACTAGTCCTAAAATCTTCATACCACATATGCACACATGCAATTATGTTCACACCCCCCACCAAGAAAAGGGTGTAACCAGTAACCCCCACCCACTCAGGCATGGGGGCTGCCCTGCCTGCATTCTCCTCCTGTGGAGAGGTGGAAGCCCCAGGAACCTGACGCTGATGGGAAAGGCTCAAAGAGGTTCTTTGCACACACCAAAAATGGGTCCCACCTGCAGGAGCTGCTGTTTACCAGGTCAGGACCCTCCCAGCATCAGACAGGGACAGGGACATCCCTCTGGGCTGGACAGGGGCTGTGATGCCCCAGGGCAACTTCTGTCACTGCCAAACCAGGTTTCATTTCTGTCCTTTCCACTGCAGTCTTTCCCTCTGGTTATGAATTTTTATGCTTCTTTTATACTATTCCCAGTGACTGCTTCTTTGTGTCAAATCCTCTTTATAATTCCCCCATTACTATTTAATCCAGCTGACAATCATTTTCTTCTCGAGCATTATCAGTTTTGGGTGATGTCGTGGTTTAAGGGAAGTAGGTTTTCTGGGAATGGAGTGGTCAGGCCAATAAGTGTTCAGATTTGAATATTGGCACCTGGTTTGGCCACTGGGGTATTGGATAGCCTCTGGGAGCACAGGGGTTAAAAGCAGAGCTCTCGAGGAGAAGTGTCTCTTTGAGTTCCGGTCAGTGAAGAGTCCAGACCTCCCCTGCCTAGATGCCAGCTGGGCGGGGGTGGGGAAGCCATGCAGCCCAGGAGATAGGCCGGGCCTTGGACAGACATGGAAGGTGGGCCTGGCCCAAGGGTGGAAGGATGGAGAAGAATCTTACCAAGAGGCACTGGGCAGCCCCCCGCCCCCAGAAGACGGGAAGGGAGAGAGAGAGAGAAGCTGATGCCTGGACTTTAACCTTGAAATTTGATATTGTGCTGGCCGCACGGCCCAGCTTGCGGAGAAGCGGGGGAGCAAGTGCAGGAGAAGGAGTCTGGCCACTTGTAGGAGCTTTTAACTCTTTTTGGACAATGAAAACTTTACAGAGCAGTGACCTTCCCTAGAGGGGAGATAGAGATGAAGTGGAAGAAGGAAATGGGCAAGTGATGAAAGTCTGAGCAGTGAGAGTGATGCTGGAAGAGTAGAGAAGAACCTTAGGTGGAAAGAGATGATGGAGTGGCTTTTTGCTGGACTCTTTTTGTACAGCCATGGACAGAACCATGCTTCCTTGTGATACAGAGACTGCGTCCCGGGGCAGGCGGTGGCTCAGAGCCGAGAGGGTTCAGTGTTGGTGCCTCTCAGCCCCAGGGGGCGAACAAATTTGGGGGGGACAGATGTCCTGAAAAGGAGAGACTGTGCCCTTTTTGGAAGGAGACAAAGCATCCTTAAACGATGACCCCAGAGGCAACTCTGGTCCGTGTTCAGTGGTGAGAGCACTGGACATGAAAAGGAATAGGTCACCATGGCACAAGAAGGGCTCCTCTCTTCTCGATGAACTGAGGATTGATTGATTGTCTGAAGGTTTTGATAATGGACTGAGAGTTGGAATTTGGGAGACAGATGTATTGGAAATGTGGTGGGGGGAGGAGGAAATGTTTTTGTGAGGTTTTCATGTTCTGTGTGTGTGTGTGTCTTTTTACTTGTAGTTTAGTTAATAAACTTTTCCTCTATTCCTAAGCAGAAGCCTGCTTTGCTTATTCCTGGTCACATCTCACAGCAGACACCAGGGAGAGTGTGTTTTCATGGGGGCACTGGCATTGCGCCAGTGTCAAACCGTGACAGGTGAATATTCTAAAAACCAGGTTTCTGCATTCAACACATACACAAAAACACACATACTCACACATGCTTAGTACTCACACTCTCACATTCTCAACACAACAGATAATTTGCCAAAAGTGAGTTGTACAGGCCCCCCTGCATTGATCACCACAGGAACAGGGTGTGACTTCTCGCACTGTGCTGAGGTTACCAGCATGGACATTTGTGGCCACAAGTAAAGTATCTAAAATTGTGAATTAGTTAAAATATTTCTTTTGAAACCAGAATTTTCATCTCTTTTATTCTTCTCAGGATAAAAAGAATATTTTTTATCCCTGCCTTTTTCTCTTCTTTTCACCAAGTCACCCCAGATTTCAACAAAGATTCAAGAATACATATATTTTTTAATTTCAAGAAAATGCAGGGGGGAAAATTTTGTGACTATATCTCAAGTCAATTCTACCATGGAGCCAAAACAAGAGCTTGCAGGAGGACCAGTAATACCTTGTTGTAATATGGTCAGTATGTGTTCCACAGGGATGGGACAGGGGGCAGCTGAGACTCCTGAAGGGGCTGCTGAAACTCTGTGGAGTCTGAATGCCTCAGCTGTTTTTGGAACTTGTATTGGTTTGTGCTCATCCCTAGCAGTTCTGGGCCAGGTTATTGAAATAACCAGTGTGGGTAGTTGATATATACCTGACTTGCTGCTCTTTTCCTGCATTCAGAACAGACCTATCCAGAGCAATTTCATTGAAGAAAGGAGGTCAAATGCAGCTGTGAGATGGAGTAATTTATACTGCCTGGTGGGCTCTTTAGGTAGCTGATAGGAAAACCACGCGAATCTGTTCATCTGTCCATAACATTTTGTTTCAGATCCTAGTGGTAACTGGCATCACATAAAAATCAGTTCTTAAAATTCTTGTGGTTATCTCCATATCAAAAACTGAGCAGTGAGGCAGCTACAACACTTGACTGGAAGGCATAGATTTTTTTAAAATCTTCTTCTGTAGGACTTCAAAGTACATTGTAATGACTCACCAATTTCTTTCTATCGCAGATCAAACAACATTTAAAACCTCTTTCTGTGTGCATTGCTGAAGTGAGAGGTTTTCCATCACTTTCCCCAAGAGAACATTCCACTGTCTTAAAGTTCTTATTGTTAAGAAGATTATTTTCTTCATGTTTACCTAAAATTTGACACTGTATTTTACCTTTAAATTCTAGTTCTATTTGCTCCGTCTAATTTATTCCAAAATGTGATAGTCCTCTTCCCTCTTTGGACTTTTAGTGATGCTAGAAGTAAAACTTGAGTACTAACACATTTACCCATAGGCTTTTGTAATTCAGCTAGAATCAGGACCAGTTGTGAAACAGTGCTTGCCTTATTCTAGTTTAAGATGTATCATGGTGTTTTATATCTGTTTTATCTGTTTTATATCTATTTTTCTCAAGGTCATCTTTGTTCCATCCTAGGAAATTCCCTGTTCATAGTAATGGGTAACTATCCACCTCTAAACCAAGTGCTAGAGCCTCCTGTCTCTGAATCACAGAATGGTTTGGTTGGAAAGGACCTTAAAAATCATTTAGTTCCGACCTCCCTGCCATGGGCATGGACACATTCCACTAGTCCAGGTCGCTCAAAGCCCCACCTGGCCTTCAACATCTCCAGGGATGGGCCACTGACAACTTCTCTGGCTGATGTATGCCAGGGCACCTTCCCCACAGAAAAAAAATCTTCCTTATATCCACTTTTTTAGTCTAATTCAATTAATCCTTGTACTGTTACCGCAGGCCTTGGTAAAAACTACTCCACCTTTCTTATATATTGAAATATATCTTTATATATTGAAAGGCCATGATAAGATCTCCCCAAAGCTTTCTCTGTGCTGAACAGCCACAGCTCTCTCCACCCATCTCCAAAGGAGAGATTCCAGTCAAAAATCAATTTCCAAAAATCAATTTTGTGGCCCTTCTCTGGCCTCCCCCTTACAGATTAGTGATATTCTTTTACTGGGAGCCCCTGGGCTGGACTCAGTACTCTGGATGTGGGTTTTGAGAGCAGAGGGGGTAAATAATTTCTCTTGACTCTGGCCACACTTCTTTTTATGCAGTCTGGGATGGGCTGCCAGCACATACTGCTAGTTCATATCCAGTTTTTCACCCACCAGAATCCCCCAAGTCCTTCTCTGCAGGGCTGCTCTAAACCCATTTTTCCCCAGTCTGTATTGATATCAGGGGCTGCCCTGACCCAGAAGCAGGACCTTGAGTTTGGCCTTCACGGGCCCACACCTCAAGCTTGTCAAGGTTTGGTCTGAAGGTTACAGTCTTTCACCTGTTTTGACATTCACTTTCTCATATTTTCCAGGAGAGAAGGGAGTTTGACTGAGATACAGGAAGAAGGTGATTTGAGTCTTACTCTGTATACTAATTGCCATTAATTGCCATTGTACTGGACTATTGGAGACTGGGATTGAAATGTGGGAAATGCATCAAAAAGTAGGGCATAAACAGTGGCGTGCATTTTACAGAGCTTGATTGTACATCTAAATCTTTTACAATTACAGAGACTAAAGAACAAAGGAATATGGTAATTAGATAACGTGCTGATTAAAGGGAAAGATATGCAGCTACTTTGGTTTTCTTTTAGTAAATAACTATTCTCTGGAATCATATTTTTCATTCATTTTCATCGTTGTAGCCAGATTCAAAACATATTTAATTTCCTGAGGCCTAAATCTCATAATATTTTGATGTTTATAAAAGCATCACTAAAATCTGACAAAATATCAGAGCCACCATTCTTCACAAGAGTAAAGGACAAATGATTCCACAGTAAAAACATCACAAGAATATAAAATCAAACTTAGTGCCCCAAAGAGCAAAACAGTAATGTACAAATAAGATTTGTCTTGTTGCTTCCAAATCTGAAGGCACAGGGGACTGGTTGAAATACCAGCTGATGTTTGCTGCACCTGCTAATTGCCATACATACTGTTGAATCTGTGCTGTTTCATCTGCAGTAGCAGGCTTTATTCTCAGCAAGGATCAGGGTGCTCCTAGATTCTTAGTGAACATGGCTGGATCCTGCAACAGACTGTGTCCCCCATCAAGCTTTGTTTAGCATTAGACTGTCATTCATTACAGTATTAAATTTCTACAAACACACAAACTGCTCTCGATGTGCTGTTTCAATTTCTCCACTTGTCTGAAGCTGGGAAATGGGGACAGTGGAGGCAGAATCCAGGGGCTGGGGCTGGGAGCTGGGTCACAGTGGCCTTGCAGAGGGTGTCTGAGCTGTTGTGCTCACCTGGTGGCCAGGGAGGCAGTGCATCAGCAGCAGGCTGAGGGGGTGATCCTTGTCCTGCACTCAGCCCTGGTGAGACACATCTAGAGATCTGTATTCAGTGCTGGGCTCCCCAGTACAAGAGATAGATGTATTGGAGTGAGGTAGTATTGGGGTCTTGGTTTTATTTTTTTTAATTACAAAATCCCTTGGGTAGAATACAAGCAAAAAAAAAGGTTAAAAATTAATAAAAGGCTTTAAAAGTTACAGCAAACATTTGATCACTCAGCTGTGTTTAAGAAAAGAACATTCATACACATAAAACTTATACAATTTATGCTTATTGTAATTTATAAACATATTTTATCATCCATTCATTTTGATTTTCAGTGTGATTAATATCCACAAAAAACATGATGAATGCTATTTATTTTTCTATGTAAAAGCAAGTGCAACTCTGTTAGTCCCATTCAATTTATTTTATGCAAAGAAGCAAACTTTATCATCACACTAGCGTAGAAATATTAAAGACCTAAATTGGTGGGCTATGGCCTAGTCCATAATACCCTCTTGTAAAACAATACTGTGTTGCCCATGCTGCTCTTACATTGCTTCTGTGATATTCACATTAATTTAATCAAAATGTAAGAGCTACTTTGTTGGAATTATCAAAGAAAGCAAATAAGCCAATGAAAGTTATGATACAAGTAGTTGTGTGATAATACAGGTTAATCCAATTGCCTTGGCCTTACCTTGGAAATGGCTGGGGAAAAGAACAGAATTTACATACATTTTGCAGAAGACAAATTAATAGCTGATGTGACATTCAATATGTGTAGTGCAATTAGAATTTTAGAGGAAATTCAAGAAAAAGTGGTACAAGGGATAGTTATTTGTATGGCCCATGTACATATTTCCCACAGCACAGTAGCTATCTTTTTTTTTTCCTTCTGGGCTTTGAATCTGTCACATGTATTAATCTCTCCATTGAAAGATTGTAACTTCTATCATGATGACTTGGCTTACAGGGAACATGTTTCTGTCTGTTCTTTTGGCCAGAAGTTGCTAGAAATTTTTCTCATTAACCCAGATGTGCTTTGATTTCAGCAGTAGATGCCATCAACTTAATCAAGGACAAATTTTTCTCAGAATGGGTCTGTAGAGATGGTTTCCCAAACACTTTTCAGTGTTCCACAGTTACTGTTAGAGGGCTGAGTATGGAAAAGGAATGTACATGTGCACATGGAATCCCAAGAACTGTCATGGAGGTCACGCAACTTTTGTTAACAAGGAAAACAAAGCAGAGATGGTGTCAGAGTACAGTCATGGCTTACCCTGTTCTGAGTCACTGATATCTGAAAGACAGTTAAACAGGTTTGGGAATTTAGTAGATCAAAACACAAAGATACCATAAAATTTAAAGAATATAGCTTTAACATTTTCACCATTCCTTCATGAGTGTGTCCCTACTTTTCCCCTTAGTAAGAGAGAAATAATTTTTGTGCCATAGGAAGACACTTAGGATGTCCTAGGAAATTTCAGTCAGTTCAGCAGTCTCATGTGCTCCCAGTAAAGAAATTATGGCCTTCTTCCCTGTCTCCCTGTCTGTCTCATTTTCTTTGTGCTCACTTTCAAAAGGAATTGTATTGCTGCATTGAATATGAAACAGCAATGTAAAAAGAATTATTCCCCCACATGTAAGATAAAGGACTATATGACCTAGAATATGCTTCCTATTTTTCTTGCCAGAGGCAAAAATATATGAAGACACCTTCCACTGTTTCTCCTTTAAAAAGACACCAAAATTCTTGACTTTCCCTGTTGAAGATATTTATTTAACACATTTTACTGTGTTTTTTTCCTAGATGTTACATAGATATGAATATTCATACAAACATGACATGTTTGTCTCTAGTCCTTAACACAGGTGAATCACCCTTTTATGAACTCTACCTCCTCTTTAATGGTTTTCTTTACTGTTTTCCAATTTGATTTCATATAGTGGAAAGACCGAAGAGTAACAGAAATTAAAACAAGCAATGTAATGCTGCACATTTCCCCTACTCTTTAGCAATACTCTACTACCTTGAAAGTTTAGAGAAAATATGAAATTATGTATGATAAAAATCTCTCGTGTAAGCTATTCATATTCACTGTGCTCTGTGAATTCACCTCCGATGCTGCAAGCTCCAGTGTTATACACAGAAGGATTCAACTTCCTGCTGACAATATTGAGCTCATCACATCTTTTTAAATGAGTCTGGAAAAAATCCCCAGTTACACATATGCCTGCTTTTCTAACTCATGCACCAGAGGGTTAGGCTGGCTCCATGTATTCCTTGAGAATTGACTTCTCTCCCTCTCTGTCCCTCTTCCTGCTGAAACATCTGCGTTTGATTTCTGTTTGTCAGCTGGCAAAATGAAGCTGAAATACCTCTGTGACACTTATTCACAGATGCACAGTTTATATGATCCATCTGCAAAAAGTACCATGTGGTATCTGCTTTCCACCATGGGCCAAATGACCAGATTTACAAAATTATGTGAGTATTGAATTCACACAGTAATCAACGATTTTTGGGGTTACAAATAACTACCCCAGATATCTTGAGTTTATACTTGATTACTGCTTAGATTTCTACTGACGCTGCTGTGTAAATATTGCAGGATTTGTATTTCTTCATGTCAAAGAAGAAAACAGAGCAAGGGATGCAGAAAGGGTGAAAGAACATATCTGATAAGAAGTGACACTCATGACAACTACCATGTGTTGATGGTCACAGAGTGTAAGTAGTTCTGAAGTAAATCCATGATTTTCAAAACAAGGCTTAGGTTCTATATTTGTCTTGAATAGTGTTAAGGTGAGCAAATTTTCCATAGGGACTGAATTTTCTTGACAAGAAGCTTTGTTACACTTTCTATGACCTTGTGCTCACAGGGTAGAGTGAATGCAAAACTTTTTTGTGATGCTCGCTACATCCCCAGTGAGGACAAAATTCTACCAAAAATCACAATGAGCAGGATCTTTCCCTCATAGACTTTTTTAATTACATACAATTCCCGTTTCAAATCCTAAACTGGGTTCAACAATTTTGGGTGATACGTAAGTGTGAATAATAATTTAAAATAGAGTAAAAGGAAGCAGAAGGAATGTAGAGTTATCTATCTTGCAAAGTTTGACTGGATTGAGACGTGAAAATTGAGAGTGAAAGGATGCACGTATGAATGTCAGAGCAGAGAAGTTAGAACAATGTATGGAAGGGAAGTTTCTTTGGAGTTGGTGCTGATGAAGCAGCAGCCAACCCAGTGACAAGGCTGCATAGCTGATCATTGCCAGGTTCTGTTCTGCCTGGTATGTTAGTATAAATCTATAATAAAAGCAATAATATGTTGTCCTAAAGGATGTTATCTCTGAAATAAATATTAAGCTGTCTCCTAACTTAGGTGCAGGTTCATTATTTCACCAAAACAGATTGTACTGATGTCAATTCTCAGTGGACAGAGAAATTATCACAGTTTTACTCCTTGACTCATGCTGTGGGAAAGGCTTGGAAGTGGCAACAAAAAACAAAACACTAAATGCAGAACTGAATATTGACTAAGACTCAGTGATCCCATTTTCTAACTGGGTGTTTGCAAGCCTTTAAAATTACCTAGCTAAAAGAAACACCACCAAAATTGTCTATATACAGTTTAAACTGTATTAAGCTGGACTAGGTTCTTGACCTCAAGGATTGCTACACATCCTTGATTTTATGTTAGTTGACAATCTAGGTGTATCAAACATTTGATCCATGCCTGGTGTTGTAATTTTTTGACTGCTAGTTTCTTTTCATGAATGATGAGCACAGTTTTTATTTTTGTTGCATCAAAAATGTACAAGAGAAAGGACTGCTTCAAGCAAGTATATCTGCTGTGAAATAAAGTTGTAAATTGCTTTTCTAAGTATAACTTATTTACCATGATTCATTAATATATACATTCATTAATGTATACTGTCAGAATTTTGATTTATGCACATTTACTTTCAGAATCAGGTATATTGTGCTGATTTATGTATGCTGCATATAAAACTTATTTAAAAATCTTAAATTTTAGAGTTCTGATTTATGTATGTAAAGTATGTAAGTATATAAATCTTTCTGTTAAACTTCCAGTTTAGTTTCCTGATTTATATACACAAAATTTCATGGATCATAATGTTGAAATTCTAATTTAATACTCTAGTTACAGTAAGAAGTACAATAAAATATGCAACAGCTAAGATAGTAGGATGAAAGTAATCAATGATTTTTGTAAATTGCACCTCTGGCCCAACTTAAGCTGGTGTAAATCAAAATAACTTCTTCAGGAACTTTCTCTGACTCATTATATTCATGAATCTTGCTCTTTAGTCATAATATGCAAATATAATTAGAAGAATTACACTTGGAATGGTTTAATGAAAGGGGAAGTTATATCATAGAAATGACTTTTCTTTTTGATCTCAACTCTCTACAATCTTCATTTGCTAGTCATCAAGAACAATATACCTAGCAGAGATATGCTGTTACAGATGTTCTCATGAATGTTTTGGTACATTAGCATATACTTCATTTCAGATAAATCAGGTGGTTTGATATTCATCAACTCTTAAAAATAAAATCATAATACAGTTCAAGATCACAATTCATTGTAATGTTCCATTTTCCCATGAGTTCAACTGCTATATTGTTATCTTTCCTACATAATATAATACAGTATAATATAATAAACGATCACATTTTGTTTTAAATAGGCAATACGAGGTAGTCAAAAAACCAGACATGAAATCATCTTTCTAGGTAAAGAGAGTTATTAAAAGAGTTTAAGTTGAAATGCTGGTAAGATTTATTCCCAAAAAGCAGCTACCTCTTTTTACAAACCCATTTCCCAGCCTGAGAACACAAATAGCTGAGTGTGTGATGAGCAGCTGTAAGGTCCCCAGGCTAGAAGGACCCTCCTTTCCCTAGCAATAATGTGCTCAGAGACTGATGTGGAAGCAAAGTATCTTCCATTTCCAAACAACCATGTGTTATACACAGTTATGTATTAGGTTGATGTGGCAAGGCTTTGGAGTTTGGCTGTGGGTGGAAGCAGGGGGAGAGTGTGAGGAGCTCTCCCCCTGAGGAGGAAGAAGAGACAGGGAAAATGTGTGATGAGCTGACCAACGAAATAGGGAATAAAGTTAAGCCTGGGAAAGAGGGAGGAAGAGAGGGATGGGAGGAAGGTGTTTGTAAGATTTGGGTTTATTTCTCATTATCCTACTCTGATTTCATTTCAGATAAATTACATTAATTTCCATAAACTGGGTTTGTTTTGCCTATGATGGCATGTGGTGAGTGATCTCTCCCTGTTCTTATGTTGACCCCCAAACTTGTTGTTTTGTTTCCTCCTCCCCATCCAGCTGAGACAGAGAGTGACAGAGTGGCTTTGGTGGGCACCTGGCTGCATCTGGCCAGGGTCAACCTAGCCAAAATGGTCAAGAAAACTAAGCTTTATTCCTGACCCACAAAGGATCATAAACCTCAACTTAGTCCTACTCTCTTTTTGTGCGATAAGTCTATTTCCTCTGTATTCTGCTGAATAAAATCACAGAATCGGGGGGAAGATGTGTTTCAACAAATTAACACCTCAGAGGTGTATATAGCTTAAATTTTCCTGTGTCAGTTAAATTCAGTTGCCTAACTGAAAAAAAAAGAGCAAAACTGTCAAAACAACATACTCTTTAACTCCAATATTCCATTTTAATGTATTTTCTACTTAGGATCTTCTTCCTGATCCCATGGAAACTTCCTATATACTGATACATCCTTATCTTTTCTGTAGGAATCTGAATTGCTTTGTCTATTTCTAACCCCTGGAACAGATCATCTGGCAGGGATATCCATAAACATTATGTTTCATGCTGCATAAATTGACTCTTCCACTGTGGGAGTTGAAGGCTTCCTACAATGACCAAGTGTGAAAGTTCCTCTCCTTCATGAGTGGAAGTGCAAGTGACAGAAAATCTTTACAGTCCTTCACCAGTGAGGGTGTAGGTCTGCAAGCATCTGGAAATCTTGTCTGTTAGACTAAACCTGAGGTCCTGGCAAAAATATTTTTAAATCCAAAAAGAAATTAGCTGTCCAAATGTGGTTTGTGCAGTTTTAACTAGCAAGGATAACTCTAAGTGGCTATGATACCGCTGGGTTTTTCAATGTTAAATCTTTGCTGTAAACAGTCCATGAGTGATGTGAAGGATGGTCATTATCAAGGGTGCACTTATGAATAAAAATACAGCCAGCAGAGAGTATTGATACTTTGTGCAAACTTCCTGGCATTTTTCCACAAACCAGTGTTTAAGTCATCCTTTGCATAGTAGTTTTGAATGTCTTCTGCATTTGTGAGAGTCTGTCCGAAATCCTGCATTTTCTGCCTCACGATTGCCAAAAAGACCACTGAAAAACCTGCTAAGCCAGTGCAGGGTGGGGAAGTTGCGTGCCTCGTAGCTACCTAGGTAGTTACCTGTCGACTTTATGGAACATTCTGCCCCTTGATTCCAAACAATGGATCTGGACTCCCCGCCTCTCGGCCTGGCTGGCTTTGGACTGTGCATATGGCCCCTTTCCAACAAGGATACCCCCCCTGGCCTGCCTTCAACCATCGTGACAAATAAACAAAGATGCGGGCTTCTTCATCGAAGGATCAAGACAAGAAGACCCTGTATCACCAGACCCCCATGTACCTTCTTCTAAAGACTGGGACTGAATTACCAAAACTTGCCCCCCCCCCAGCTCGGTGGTGGGGAGGGAGAGCTGTGCTGTTGGGAGGGGGGAAAATTGCCCAGAACCGAAGCGCGGGCACTGAAGCACAAAAACAATGGTACAATGGTTTCTGTTAGTCATCTGGACTCTGAGTTTCTGTTTGTCATCTGGACTCTGAGTACCTGTACCCCGAGTTCTGTGTTTCTTCCCCCCTTTCCATGATTTTCGGTTGTGAAACCGCTTCCCTTCCCCCAACGAACAACGGTATAATTAGGATCCCTGAACAGCTGTACTTTCGAGATCTCCCCAAGACCTGGTACCCTGCTGAACTTCTGACGGCTGGACCGCGAGGATCAAGACCACGGTTTTGGTAGCTATGACCCATATCCCTTTCCTTCCTTCCTCCCTCTTTTTCCTTGTCTTTTCCTCTTCTCTCCAGTTCCCCCCTTTCACCAACACCATTCTGCTGTGATTTTCAATAAAACTGTATCTGATTTGTTGCCGTAAATCCTCTGTGCCTTTCTGGTTATTTTGCACCTAAAAAATCAACCCCGTCATCTGCACCCCCCCTGGGTTGGATCGGGACAGCATTAAAGTCAGAACTTCATGTGAAAGTGATAGTCATAAATCATACAATAATAGTGCTTTGCTGTGGTTAACAACACCTCAGAACACCTCTATTGCATGAAGTCTTTTCAGACACTGCTATGCACGATTTCAGGACCAATAATTTTGCCATTTAACAAAAGCCTTATTTAAGTGGAGAGAAGTCCCCAAAGCTCACAAAGTAACCCAGATTATAATAAGTACATGGGTTTAAAACACTTTCTTTGTAAGCATGATCTGATGATGCAAGTAATGACATAGGCACAAAGCAGAATTTTTGAGAAATATTTATCCATGATATAGATGTACAAGATTCCAGTAGAAAGTGTAATAACTCTGCCCTGCCAATATCTAGTAGATTTAGTAATGCATATGCAAATGTAATCTGAGACTTAAGAACAGATTCCAGATCTTCCTTTGAGGGATAGTTTTAGAAAGCCAGCAGACTGCCTTTGGTGTCAGAGCTCATTTTCAGCAGTTTTCACTGATTCAGAGCTCCAGGTTTCAGGAAAGCCAAGTGTCAAAGCCTCAGAAACCTGGTCATGCTTCACCCTGACTCCTCTGGATCCTTCAATATCTGGAGGTGCTGGAGCCAGGAAGCGCCTTTCCTATTGTCCACCCAGAGACAATACTGGATAGTGTGATTCCAGGCACTGGCTTGTTCTGGAAGGAGAAAAACCTCACATAATTTGGCCATTGACAAGAAAAAACAACAAGACAGCTTCCAAAAGGCCGCAAACTGAAGGATATGAGATTGATGTATAAATGTGAGAGGAGAGGACAGGATTAGGTAAAAACATGCATAAGCTGAATTTATCACTAACTTACATTACTTTCATGCCTAGTAATTAAAACTTAGAGTATCAGAATCAATATCACATTTAGACATGAAGTCAAACTTTCTCAAGAGCAAGAATTTGTGAAATAGGTTTAAAAAAACCCAATATTTTCACCAAATTTGGAAATGTTTTTTATTGAATTGTTTTGTTAAATTCTGAAGAATTCCTTTAATAAAGCTGTCAGTCCAAAAGCAACCCAACAGTTTTTAGGTAACTCTAAGCAAGTAAAAATGTGTGATGATTTGATGGGAGGAGGTGGGAAGGTCATGTGTAAGATCAGTGTCTGAAATAATGAATACAGTAATTCTTACAATTTTTTCTGGTTTCACTTTCATATCTCCTACACTAGGTAATTCAAGATAGTTAATTCCAGTTAACATACTGAGTAAATAACGGGTGGTTTAGTTAAACTGCATAAAGTCCCTGTGTGAAAGCTATAATGAAAATTAACTATGGTTTAATTCAATGAGTTCAAATTGCTTCCAAAGTAAATCAAGCCAAATCAAATTAAGGTCATTACAGTTTTCTGTGAGACAGTCCAATCAGGGGTTCAACACAAATTACTCATATGACTTAAATAACTCATTCATAATGATTTTTCTGAGTGTCTTTCCCCATGCAGTCCAGCCCTTAGACTCAGTCAGTGACACCACCTACAGAGCACTCCTGTGGGGGCTGCCCAAGAAGGCAACAGCCTGCACTGGCAGAAATGTCTTCTGCCTGCCAGGTCCCCAGCACAGGAGGGGATGCCACAGGAGACAATGTTATTCTGGCAGCTGAGTAAAGTTCACTCAGAATATTGACAGATTATTTACATGAGTGCTGGCATGCCAAACTCACCACAATTAGTTCCCCTTTCAAAGTTGGACATTGACTGAAAAAAAGCCTTAAAAATTAATCTAAGATGACAGAAATGTATTTTTAATAGCAGAGATATTTAGAATTGGAATGTTGCATTGGGAGAGTTTTTCACTAAATACAAAAAAGAATATAAAAGCCCTTTCCCTCCTCTAAGAAATAAGCATTTCATTTCAAGCTGGTTTATCCCTGATAAATGTTACCAAAAGGAAAAAAATGCAGTCACTGGTTACAACCAGCAAAACTTCATGGGGGGGGGGGGTGACCTGCTTGTTGAATATGATTTTCTTCTCCAACAAGGTAACCCACCTAGCTGATCTAGGAAAGCCAGTAGATGTGATCTTTTTGGATTTCAGCAAAGCTTTTGGTACTGTCTCTCACAGGATCCTTCTGGAACAAATGTCCAGCACACAGCTGGATAACTTTGTTACGTGATGTGTGAGCAACTGACTCGTGGATCAGGCACAGAGAGTGGCAGTCAATGACATCAGGCTGGTGTCCAGTCACTTGTGGGGCTCTGCAGAGCTCCATCCTTGGCCCATTTCTGTTCAATAGTTTCATTAATGACCTGGGCACACGACTTGAAAAAATATTAAATTTGCCAACAACACTAAATTGGGAGGAGCTGTCCTTGAGGGCAGAGAGGCCCTGCAGAGAGACCTTGACAAATAAGAGAGATGGGCAATCAGCAACTGTGTGAAGTTAACAAGGGCAAGTGCTGAATTTTGTACCTTGGATGGGGCAGCCCTGGATGTGTGTGAGGATGGGGAATGAGAGACTGGAAAGTGGAAAGGCACCAAGGGATTCTGGTCGATGGCAACCTAAATGTGAGTCAGCAATGCCCTGGCAGTCAGGAGGGCCAACTGTGTCCTCCCCTTCAGGAGCATCTGAGGTCCCTTGGCTTGTTCAGCCTGGAGAAAGAGGAGACTGAGGGGAGACCTCATTGTGGTCTTCAACATCCTCATGAGGAGAAGCAGAAGGGTAGATACTGATCTCATCACTCTCATGGCCAGTGGCAAGACTTGAGGCAATGGCCTAAAGTTGTGTCAGGGCAGGTTTAGGTTGGATATTGGAAAAGTTTCTCACCCAAATGAGGATCAGGCACTGGAGCAGGCTCCCCAGTGCAGTGGTCACAGCATCAAGTCTGAGTTCGGGAAGTGTTTGGACAGTGCTCTTGGGCACATGGTGTGACACTTGGGATGTCCTGTGCAGGGCCAGGAGTGGGACTCAATGATCCCTTGGATCCCTTCCCACTCAGCAGATTCTATGAGTCTATGATTCTCTTGTCTGGGGTATTTTATCTGCCAAAGACACATAGCAGATATATACTTTGACCTTGAGGATTTGCCAGTCTGATTCTAATCTAGCTGAACAATTTACTTTTGCAAGGGGGAAAAAAGGTCAGTTCCAACAATCTGCTGAATTTGAACAGAATTTCAGAGAAACTTGTACTGCTGTTTATTCACACACTTTACTAGTCATAGAAATCATGTACAATTTTATTCCAAAAACTTAGTATCTACTGAGCCTAAGTAAACAGAAGGATGTCAGATAAATGGAATTCTAAGACAAATTTAGAGCAGAATAAAATGTGTCATTGTACTACATTTATGACAGCCAATCATTTCTGCTTTTGCCTAAACTGGTCACAAGTAACAGTCAGATGCAGATGGCTAGAAACTACTTATTGGATATCAACACCCATCTATGGTGAAATAATTCAAGCTTATAATACATAATATAATGATATAGAAATCAAAATTTGTGTTTAAGAACTGTATCAAGGAATCATTGAGACATATGGGCAGATCTCACACTTGACTAATTTTCTGTTTGGAGCTTCTGAATGAAATTCTATGGACTGCCTTGGCCAGTATATTAAAGTGCTTAACTTTTTACTCTTAAAAACATCTTGTTATGTTATATTCAAAATCTTTCTTGGCTAAAATATGGTTGCTACTGCCTATCCTATTCAGAGGGGCTCATGGGCAGTGGCTTCTTTCTTTTGTCTTTACAACTCTTTTTATCATATCTGTGTTGTAATTCCTCTTCTCCAGACTAAACTACAACAGTTTCTTTCTCTACAGATTTTTTTTGTTAGGTCCTCTACTAATTAGACCACACTGAATGATTAGGATGCCCAGCTTTGCAACTATTTTCAGCTTACATGACCCTTTTCCAGCAGCATATCCTAAACAAGAGTAATGTAGAAAAGCACAGCCATATTAGAATTCAGATATGTATATTTCAACTGTAATTCATTTTTTATAGAACATTGTGGTTTTTTGCTTACTGGACATTGTGCAACATGCTAGGTTTTTGATTTTACTCTAATCCATATCTTGACTTGATATCACTATGATGGAGTCTCATCAAGCTGACACAAGACAACTATTCTTTGTCTGATGATCTTTGGCACAATTTGATATGTTCCTTTTCTTTGACCTCTGAATCAGGGGAAAACAAACCAACCTGTCAAATAGCATTGAGTAAACTATTACAATACATGGATGCATTCTTTATTTTATGCTTCCTATAATGAATGGTTTGTACACATGACAGCCAGTACATTCCACATTTGGAAGTCCTTGTCAATCATTAAAGAGAGACAAATCAGAAACTAAGATCTGAATAATGTGTTTGCAATACAGCCTGTGCCAATCTTGTTTTGATTTTGAGCTTTCTATTCCCTAGCAACTGTAAGTCACAACATTACACCAAAGAGCAAAACAAGAAGTTCTGTATATTCAATGCATGCAGACCTACATGAATGTATCAAAGCCATGTTTTCAAATGCATTTTGAAAAGTTTTCCAATATCTTCTTTTTTTCCAAATGCAACTGCAGAAATAAAAAATTATTATCCAGTTTTCATGTTTGAGCATAAAAGAGATGCTAATGATTATGTAATTCTTCAGGAAATATGAGTTTATTTATAAGGATATTTTTCAGTAATATGCTTCAAAAAGTCTTTTTCATGTTGTCATATATTCTATATCCTTTAAATATATTATATTGTATATAAATAAAAATTGCAGTTATGCATTCAGGGATAATCCTTTTTATTGCTACTATTATTATTATCATCATCATCATCATTAATTATGTTGATTACATTTACAGATTGGCCTCTCTCTTAAATTAGTTCTCAGTTAGAGGCCATAGGATGACCACATTCTGACATCTCTGAGCTTTTCCCTCTTTACATCAATTCATTTTGCCTCACCAATTTTGTCTGTGTTTCTTTGCGCAATGCACTCCTTCCAACATACCTACATCACATTTAGTGCTGCAATTAAATATGGATTATACTACAAAAAGGACTATAAAGGAGCCCTGAATGATAGAAAGCAGTTTCCCAAAACATTTAAGCAGTCTAAGTCTCCAGTTTTGCAGTTAGATCCTAAGAAGTTTTTATTAAATAGGAACAAGAAATTAGAGTCACAGATGGGTACAGCAAACTCTTTTTTTGCCAACTAATTTTGTGCACTTTTTTGGCCAAACTAAACTCTAGTTAGCAAGGTGGTTATTTATGTTGCTGGATTCATTTATTGATATGCTGTTTAGCAGTTTCTCTGCTTTTTTACCAAGTGTAAGCCAAAATTATATCAGAGGAACAATTACATCTGTTCCATTTTTTGCAGTGATCATAACACAGAAATAATAATAATAATAATAATAAATGCTAGTACCTTTTGATAGTGATGATGGTGGAAACTGGTTACAGATTAGTGTCTTGATTAAGAGGCAACACCAAGTATTCAATGAGATTTTTGATTATTTAAGTCTATTGGCATAATTTATGTTATTTTCTTACACACTGTAATTTTATTTCCCTCACTATAAATTCTTCTCCTATAATAAGATCTGACATATTTTACTTGGGACATTTAATCATTATGAAAGTTCCTGCAGAAAGAGGAGTAGATAATTGAAAATAGGATAGTATAAAATTAATGATACAAGCACAAGAGATACAAAACTTTGCTTTTAGTCAACCAAACTAATATCCAGTACCTTGAAACTGCAGCTATTGGATGATGTTCTCAAAGCACCTAATGATCCTCATAAAAATCAATGGTAGTTTTACAGTACAGACAGCATGACAATCTTCCATAGATTATATACCCTTAAAGGAAGTGATTTAGATTTTATATATCTTTTCTAAAGGCATAAAATATACTGGTGGTCTTGTATGTAAATAAACAATAGGAGCAGTCTAAAAGTTTCAATGTTTCCCTCTGTCAAGGAAAAGAATTATCTTAAAAGTACTATAGCAAAAGGGCAATTAAAGTACAAATCCAAACACCTGGTAACAAAATATTGAACAATTTCAGGAAATCTCATTGCATATGTTTCATTCATTTTTGGGAAATCATTATGAAAGAAGCATCTATGACTATGCATATTTTCTAAGTCAGACATAGTTTTGCTTACTAAATGAAATTTTATCACAAAAATCTTGATTTTTTTTGTTGATGAAAGATGGATAAGCTGTGGCCCACAAGTTCAAGTTGGAAAAATACCAGAAATATAGGTTTTAATTAAGAATTTTTTCTTAATGATAAAGTCTTGAAGGACATTCAGATATATCAAGACAATATAGTAGCTAGTCCTGCACCAGAAAAAATTGAAAATGTGCCCTTTTTATAATTAAAAATAGCAATCAAGCAACATCAAAACAATCAAAAAACACCAAAAAAAGCCCAAATATAAACCCCAAGGAAAACCTATCAACTCTAAATTACTTTCTGTGTATGGCAAAACAAATGCATTGGATTGTTGGACAATACTTCAAAACCTATAACAATAATCATAAATTCACTTTAAAAACACAAAATAACTCCTCCAATTCCTGTAAAAATACCCATAAATATCACCAAATTCCAATTACTCAACCAAAATTCATAAAAAATCACAATAACACTGGATGAGGTAAAAAAGGTGACAAATCCTTTCTAAGACCAATTTCACAAAGATGTATGTGTATCTAAGTAATAATACAGCTAGCAGCATTAAAAAAAATAAAAAAAGAAAAAAGAAAAGTTCCCATTAAATATATAAGAACAGTCTAAAACTTAGGGAATCTGATCAAATCCTTACTTTGTCATTATTTTATTGGGTGATGTTCTTTAGACAAGTGCTTTAGGATTAAGAGACTACCTAGGTAACCCAGTCAGTATTTCATTTAAACTGCTTTAGGAGGGTAATAACAAGCCTTTGAGGGAACAATTCTTTTCACTGATTAAAAAAACTTAGACCAGATGGAAAACCTTCAAAAAGCTGGATTAAATGAGTTTGCATTCAAGATTAATCAACAGTTGAGTTCCAGAGTCAATGTTAAAAATTTATTAATCTAATCTAAAATTAAAGGATTTTATTTAGAGATCCTTATTATTACAATCTTAATGTTATAGGCAAAAACATTTTGTCTGATCTGATTTCAAGGTTTACAGGCATATGTGACTTTTGCCATAACTGTGAATGGCTACTTAGGTTTTATGTAATAAAATCTGAACATTTAATTTAAAAGCCACAAACAACTAAACCCCCAACCCCAAAACTTGCCTGCTCTCCCTATTTCTTAAGCCAAAATAATAAATTTTAATCTTTCAGACTACATTTGATATCACACATTTTTTAAATTAAGGTACTTCCTAAGCAAATTCACACACAAAACATAAGTTGCTGATATATTTGTAGATAATTGTTTAATATGAGTAGGTTCACTGTGTGTTCCAGTTTTTCATCACATAATAAGCTTTTGTTTTCTGACATTTTGTGCAACCAACTTCTCACACTCCTGGGTAAATGGAAAAATTAAACAGCAGAAATGTCATCCGTGCATTGTCCTTTCCAATAATGTATATTCATTTGCAATAGATTAAAGTATATTCTTTCAATGAATGAAAAGGCTTTGCAGTGATGATGTAGCATAAAGAAGACAGAGTGACTCATCAAATAGAAGTATAACAACAAATACATCAGACATCTATTTATTGTTTCTATTCTCAAGTTCTCAAAAATCAAGATCCACCAAGAAGTATATATAGTTATGTTAGTGTGTAAGTCCTTGAAATTGTCTCCATGCTCCAAATTCCAACATATGACTTTAATAAAACATGTCCCCACTTTCCAGATAGTCAGTATCCTGAAGCAGACATTGGTGAAACTAGAAAATTCCTGATGAAAACTGGGAGAAAAAAATCACTTCAGATTACCACCTTAAATAAAACACAATGCTTTCAGTTTTTTTTCCACTCGGGGCAACGCCCACCCCCCCCCAAAAAAAAAAACCCCAAACAAACCCAAACAAAAAATCAAACAAAAAACTACACCAAGAAAAAAAAGCCCTAAAAACTTAGTTTATTGTTTTGTATCCCCACAAAAGAAGGAAAAAAGACTGAGTTCTCTCCCTGTGCTCTTTAATTTTTAGGGAGTATCAAGCTCTTCACTTCTAACCTTTGCTTATAGCTCACTCCTTTGATAGTCATGATGAAACATCATTCTAATACTGTTATGCTCTTTCATTCAGGAATAAAAAGCTGGAAAAGGCATACACAAGAGACTGCACTTGTAGAATACCATTGAATTAATTAGAATGTGCCTGACCAATCATTCTAAAGAAAAAAATCCTAAATTATGACCAACTTAAACCCATTTAACTACATTAATTTGCTGTTCTTGGAGGCCATTTCATTACAACATTAAATTTCCAATTTTTTCCATAGATTACATCAATCTGTGGATATAATATATATATATAAATATAACAGCAGTATAGCTTTCAAGGAGCTGACTTAAAAGTATCTCAGGTAGAGAACTATACGCACCAAAATCAAGAGATATCTAAAAAAAAAAAAGTATTTTTAAAGCTGCTGCAAAGCATTTGGTAGAAATTTATGCCCTGCTAATGCAATCTCTGCAGGGTTAGGAACTGTAGCATTTTCATCCTTTTTTTTTTGCTTTGTCCACAGGGGTGATTTAAATGTTAGTGAGCTGATGAGGAAGAAAGAGGAATAATACAAAAATTGTTTCAGAATATTGAGAGCAAGGTTCACATCTTATTCTATCTGTCTCAAAACTTAGTTACAGTTTGCAATCAAAATTTTCAGTATTGATAAACTTGACACAGTTACCTTGGGGCAGTAAAGTGCATGTTAGAATATCAACTCTCTTACTGCGCTGCATGTGTAACCAGGCAAATCCCAAATACTGTCTGTCAATCATAAAAGGAATGAGAAAAAATAAACTCTGTAGTGCCCAGGAATTAAATAATCTTCCTAGAGGTTACTTTTCACAATCCCTATCAATTATTAGTATTTTTAAAGTGTAAATCCTGTCTAAAGAAAATTAATATACGTGAAATAACAGTGAATGTTCTTATTATCCACATGTGTCTAATCCTTCACTGAATCTTGCTAAGCTCTTGGCCTCAATTATATCTCAAGACAATGAGTTTTTAATGTATCAATTTCCATTTTACACTAATTTTTTTTTCATTGTATTATGAAAAAGGTTAAAAGAACTAGATTCAGATTTACCTGTAATTTCTGAATCTCTATAGCTTTGTAGGCATCTCTACATGAACAATTTAAAATGAGGCAATACTATGGTTTTGAAAAGAATCCTGCCCTTATGCCCCTTTTCTGCATTTGGTTTGCAGACTGTTTTTGCAGAGCAGCTTTTCTCTTTTGCACGTATTCTCTTGTGAGGAAGCTAAACAGGAGTCTTACCACAAGACCCAAATATTCCCTCCTGTTCCAAGGGGGCATCAAGTTGTGAATTGGGTCATGGTCACACAGCCAATGGGTACCATGACACAGACTCTGTTCACATGCCAACAACAAGGCTCTCGAGCTACTCTGATCGCCTGAAGTGGTCCTTGTGTGTCATAAAAGGGGCCAGCACTGCACTCAGCATCTTCTAGCCTTCGGCTCATAAGCCTGGAACTGCTCTTCCATCTCAGAGACCTTGAACTAAGATAGATTTGCCCACTCGGATCTGGTTTGCCGCTTCATGATAAGTCATGGGCTACAAAATTCACCTGAAGAGCAGCTCTCCCCTACTCTCAATTTGAAGATAAATGTAGGCTCTGAAATTTGGAAGGGAGGATGCCAAAAACAGCTCATGGCAGGGCACCTGAGCTGTTCCCTCACCGCCAAACATTGCTGCATAAACTGGGTGTCCTGGGTTGACTATGTCATGCTTTTATCCCCAGTCGCCTTGTTCTGTTTATGCTGAATAAAAAGTTTTGCACCTTTAAGACATGTTCCAGAGAGTGAAGGGGGGGAGAGAAGAAGTGCACAGTTTGTTTTCTGACACTGCACTCACTCCTCCACATTCCTGCTCCTGACTGTGTTGTCTGCGGATGGACAGACAGCAGGACAGAGCTCTCCTTTGCTTTTAGTTAGTTTTAGCTAGATGAGGCAAAAAAGTTCCCTGGACTGTGGTGGTTTTTTTTTCTTTTTTTCCCTTTTCTTTGGACCTCTTGAAACCTGCTCTGGCCTGAACACCAGCAGAGCTCTGGCAGCTCACACCTGGGGCCCACTGGGCCGGGCCTGGGCCACGACATTTCCAGCACTGAGGGACTGATCAGAGACTGAGTGAGCTGAGCTGCAACCCGGGGAGGGGACTTTCTCAGTTTGTCATCTCTTCTGGAGTGGCAAGGGGTTTTATTGTTTAATATTGTTTGGGTTTTATTGTTTAATAAACAGGTTTTTTCCACTTTTCTCCAAGGAGGTGTTTACTTCCGGACCGGTTGGGGGGAGGGGCCAATTGAATCAGCTTTCCTAGAGGAGCCCCTTTGGGGATTCTCTCCCAGATTTGCTCTGAACCAGGAGACTGGGACAGTTCTTCAATAAAATCACTAGAAAGGAAGAACTAGCAAATACTGTTTTACTTTTCAAACTGAAAGTATAACAGAACTGGCAATCCAGTGTTCTGCTGCAGTCAAATGATGAACACTCCACTCTAACACTTTCTGTGGGCATTAAGAAAACAAAAAGGACAGTTGGTGGGGCAGCAGCCACTACACAATGCAGCAACATCATCAATATAAATTATATTTTATTCTTATATGGATTACAAAGGTAAAGGTGGTAGGAACACACAAATGCAATAATGTCCTAATTATCCACATAAAATAGATGAAATGAAACTGTGATTCCTAAGCATATATGTGGACCTGTGTGTAGTCAAAGAAACAAAGGTTTACTGGGTAAGTTTTCATCAAAGAAGTTGAAACCAGATGTATATAGGCACATTTGGCCCAAGTATCCAGATTTATCTAATGTAAACTCCATGAACCACATACAACATAAACATGAGGAACAGCAGAACCGTCTATTTTACCTATTGATCTGCCCCTGCATAATCAGGAGGAAAAGATTTTAGTGAACAGCTAATTCAAACATAAACTGCATCAGCACTTCTCTGTCTTTGTGGTCAAAATACCAATCTTCCCATTTTCTGGAGATCCTCTGTGCCTTTATTCATGGCACATGATCCGAAAATATTTTAATTTCATCTACCACTTTTCCATAAATAGAATGAGAACCAAGCAATCAACTTCAGATGCAGATGTCTCATAATGGAAAAGCTTGTACTACTATTACCCTTAGTTTATATTTTCTTCCACATCTGTCTTTTTCATTATGACAGTACTGTCATATTTTCTTCTAGATATGCAGAGTAATTTTAAACAAACTTCTAGATTCATGCTGAAGACTCTTGTATTTCTCCAGTTTATGTTAACTGACAGTTTTCAGTAAAGTATTCTTTCCAATATGAATCATCTGGCATGTCTAAGCCACTTTTACATACCATGATGATATTCATGTAATTTGTGTGGGCCACTCAGTTACTGTGCTGATCATGACTTGGAGCAGTGGTTTCTTCACAGTGCCCAGTATGGGGCAGTGGTTTGGATTTTTTCTGAAAACAGTGTTGCTAACAGGTGTATTTTTGTTCTTGCTGTGCACTACTTGTACAGAAGCAAGGCCTCTTCTGCTCCTTGCGCCACACCACTGGTGAGGAGGCTGGAGGTGCACAAAAAGCTGGGAGAGGACACAGGACCAGTGACCCCAAGCGTCAAAGGGGATATCCCAGAACATGTGACACCGTGCTCAGTATGTGGAAGGAAGAAGGAGGGAGGGCAAACATTCAGAGTGTGGTGTTCTTCTTCCCAAGTCACCATTGCCAGGTGGGGGCCTGCTCTCCTGGCAATGGCTGAACACCTGCCTGCCCTTGGGAAGAGGTGAATGCAATCCTTGTTTTGCTTTGCTCTTGTGCTCAGCTTTTGCTTTCCCTATTAAACTGCCTTTACCACAACCCACAGATTTCTTCACTTTCACTGCTCTGGTTCTCTCCCCCAACCTGTGGGTGTGGTGGTTGGCAGCAGGTGTTTAACCACAGAGGTTACCCATCTAGTCTGACTTTTCCTTTTGTTGCATTGACTGTGTCACTGATCACTTACTTTTGCACGTTACTTACGAAAGGCAAACAGTTTACTGCTACAGAATCAAAAGGTATGTAGGTATGTTTCATGTTTCACAGGTAGCATGGTTCTTTTTCTTTATTCTCTATCTGCTACAATTGCATCTTATACCTCCACATTGTACTGTATTGCATTTTATTTTCCTTAATGTATTAATTTGCACTACATCAAAGTAAAAAATAAAATGGAATTGTCATCTTTTCTGAGCATACTTGAGTGATTTGTCAAATACTGCTGGTTCAAAACCTTATTTTACTTCCATCAAAGACTACATTTTACCCCACTATTTTTTTTTCCTTTTTTATACTCTGTGGATGGCTTCATTTGAATTCCCACCTTCTCACAAAGCTGGACTAACCCTCTTAAGGGCTCTATCAAGCCTTTTCAGATGCCATTGGTGACATCCAGAAGTTGCAACTATATTTTGTAAGTGTAAAGAATAATCTTTCTTTTAGACATAGTCTGTAATCATGTACCAATCTGGATTCATGTTTTTTCATGTTTAATGAAAATGTCAGATTAACACAGTTTAAAGCATTTATAATAGTGTGACTAAGGAGGTATCTAAGTATTTATTATATGTACTTAACCCTTATGTGTTTTTGAAAGTGATATATCTTAAATTACAGCAATTTTATGCTGGCAGTGAGGTACTCTCATACAGGACATTACATAAATTGTAAATGTCTTCCCAAAACATGATCATCAATCAAAACTAGCAACGATAATGTTGCCAGCAAAATTAGAAACAAGCTGTCAAGAAGCAAATACAAAAATCATTATGGAAGAAACTCAAATTTATGTTTAGCTCTAAAAATTACTTTTCTCCAGCAAAGGAAGACAATATTTTTTAGTCTTTTCTGTCACATTTAGGGACATTTCCTAATAGAAATTTAATATTTACAAAATTAGTGAAATGGTTACTGCCTTTACTACATAGATCTATTATTAACCAGTGGGAACCTGGTTAATAAAACAGGCAGGAAGAAAAGGAATGACTATGGGGTATCACCTGTCATCAAACTCTTCAGATAATTCTAAAAAGAATATAGAAACATTGATTCATTCTCTTCTCCCACCAACTGTAAAAAGAGTTTTGATTAAAAAGATCGAATTTTCAAAATTCAGTGAAAGAAAGAATCCAAACTGATCCTCTGCTATTAATAAAACAATAATTTTGGAGACTCAAACTACTGTCCATCAAATTGGCATTGAGAAATGATTAAGCATTAAATATGAGAGGTGTAATTTTTTTTTCTTGTTTCAAAATGTCTTTTGTCTTACTGCTAGGTAAACTTCACTGCTAGGTATACTATAGAATGTCATTTCAACTAAAAGAAGGGGAAAGAAAAAGGAAAGGAAAAAAATAGAAGGCTTATTATTATACTTGTTACATCTATCATTTGAAAAACAGTTTATGAGGCTTGACATTTTTCATGGCCTTAAATAATTAACTGCAGACTAAAAGGCTGAGCAAATATGATTAGTCAATTAATAAATGTTATTGATTTAAAAATATAATAACATTACACAGTGCTAGAACTATCTATTTTAGATTACATAACTGTATACATTCTAAGTAAACATTGGTCCCTAAAATTCCTTTTGCCCTTAAAAATTAAAATAAATTACAATGATAATTTCTTAATGAAGCATGTACAAATATTCAGTTTCTTTTTGGATTACTAGCTAGCTAGCATACTGCATGGCTAATGGGTTGTTCAATCATAATAAAAGCAATTTCACCTTTCCTATGTGATATGCAAAGTTATGACTTCTTTTAAAAATGGCAACGTTCTCTGTAGTGCTTTATTTAAATAAATATCTATTAAGAAGCTGAAACATTTTGCAAACTTGTGCCTATACTTAAAATAAGTAATAAAGTAAGCATGTAAAATAAGTTCAGTGAACTAATTTTTGGAAGACTTGTTAGCATCAGCTTTAAAAAAAGATGAAAACAAAACCTAAAAGAAAACAATTTAAAGAAAAAAATAAGCAAAGACAAATTACCCTGTTATTATTGCTGCAGTTTGTATCTCAGTTGCAGTGATGTAACATTTGAACTCGTGTCAGTTTTACATATTGAGGAAGATTAAATGTCTTCTCACTTCTTCCCAAAGTAAAAAGTGTAGTAGTTACACTACACTGCCAGTGAAAGATGAGAGGAATGATAGTATCTGACTTTCATTATAATGCTGTCTTTGTGATAACAGCTCTTTACCAAACATTCATACAGTAACCTTATATCTAGAAATCTAAAATTGAATGGCTATGGAGTGATGTTGCACACTGACAACTACTATAGCATGATTTAGCTAACCAACATCAATTTCCTCCCGGCCCATAAAGCAAAATCCATTCAGCCTTTATGTTGAAACATCTGCAAGCAGCAGCCCAAGATAATACAAAACCAATGAAAAAAAGTCCCAAAACATTCTCTACAGAACCAATAAATAAATACACAAAAAAATTAACCAATGGATAAATAGAATTACTTAAAAAGGTGAAATCAAAGAAATCACCCTCCAATCAGATTCTTAAAGATATTCTTTCCACCTAAATCTTTTTATTAATAGTGCCATTATATTCTGATGTCTGGAGTTACATTTGCATCATTGATGCAAATTTCCCCGTTTTCTAAGTATTAGCTTTTCAAGAAATATTGTCTGGTTCTTGCCTTTTTGACCCATCACCTGCATCACAGTTTAGACTCAGACTAAGGGGTGTGGCATATTGTTTCATTTACTTGCACTGTACAGATGATTTAGACTCATCTACATAATAAACCACCAATATTTAGTTGAATTCTTGGCCTACTTCTTCTGAACAATTTGAACCCTTCTTGTAGTGCCTAGTCTTATATTCCAGAGCACAGGCAGTTTTCTCCTTGTCTTGTAGAGGGATGACTACAAAAGGACTGTGCTCTTGAGAGTACTGATAAGCCCTTTGGGGATGGGGATTTTTCACTTCCATACTGCTCCTAGAGTATTTCTTCCCCTAGCAAGAAGAAATACTTCTCACCTGATTTGCAGCCAATGGATGTCACTTCTTTGTGTTTATCTGTAGAACATGGTGAGCACTAAGATTTCTTGTAAGTGCACCAATTGCCAACACCATCATAATGAGGTGCAACCATAACTGTTCCATTTCTATTTGATAGTTTTCTTTTTGTTCTGCTGAACAGGTTTAAAGAAAACAGTATTATGTATTTGTTCCTACAGTACAGTTATGTCATGTATGTAACCTAATGCTTTAAACACCTCTTTAAATCAAAGCACAGAAACTTTGGAAAATATGTACTTTCATGGACTATTGATGACATTATTAGCATCTCTTTATGAAATTGTGATTCCTGTTTTGTCTCTAAGTTCTGAGATAGATGATCAGTGAGGTTTGTAATGGTTTAGGTTCCACTCTGTCTAACCCTAAATAGAGTTATTAGCATATTTTTTTTTCTCCGAAGGGCATGAAAAAGTAAGATAGGAGAGTAAGACCTTCACCAGAATTGTGAAACAGAAGCAACTACTGAAAGG
Organism: Camarhynchus parvulus; assembly: GCF_901933205.1. Lineage (NCBI taxonomy): Eukaryota > Metazoa > Chordata > Aves > Passeriformes > Thraupidae > Camarhynchus > Camarhynchus parvulus. Next base: position 12,481,576 of record NC_044571.1, read on the forward strand.
TGATTTAATGACACAGGCAGTAAAAGGAAGCTACAAAAGACAGATATGGTAATTGTTCTATTTTAAAAAGTAGGGGCTGTGGGGTTTGGCACCTGGAAAATGGATTTTTTTAATATCTGGAGAGATAATCACGGAAAGACTGAATAATACCTAATGGCTAATAGGTACGACCCATGAGAAAAAGTGCAGTGGTTCTGTGAAGTGTAACAGTAGCTGAAACTTAAAACCTCCCATTGAGTCACCCAGCAGCTCCTGATAAACCATCAAGACAATATTTTTTGTTGTGTATAAATTCTATGGAAAAATCTATTTCCACAGCAACTGGTAGCTGCAGAGTATTTCCACAATTTTAAAGGGGGTAAAAAGGGAAAATATTTTGAACATGTGGTGGACTTGCATAAATTTACAGTGTCCTGTCAGTTTTATACAAGGTTCTGGTGAGGTCAGAAATTTATACTACTCATGGTGGAGTCTGTTCCTGGGCAGAAAATAGAATGGACCTATCCAAAATCTTTTACCCAGTGAATCTGGTCTGATGAGAAAATGCATTGCAGTCTTGGTGCTTTGGAGTGTCTTAGTACTGGAGAGGCCAAGTTGTTGCCCAGTAACCCACAAAAGATGAATTTAGGCGTTGCAGCAGAGATGATACCAAAAGTAGCAGGAAATTCCATGTTTATCCCACCCAATATCTCCACCCTCTGAACCTCATAAAATATTTTTCTTGTTCATTAGACATATATATTTATCACAATTGTTTTCTCAGAGTAGGATGTTGCTTGACTTCCTACTATTTCTTTACCTATCACAACCATAACCACTATCATCATCATAGTATTTCCCTGCACTTAATCTGTTTAGAATAGTTCAGAATCTCCTCATTCTTTCTTCTGCTTCCAAGATGCATTCTCTGGGACTAAAACCTCTCCTCAGACTTTGCCCAAAAGCTTCTCAGCTTGTCAAGTGAACACACAGTCACACAATAAAAGACAGAGAATAAAGAACCAAAAATATACCCACTGACAAATGCTGCAGGCCACAGAGTCCAAGCTAACACTGAGCATATGAGGGCCACAGATCAACTGGCAGAAACATCAACAATTTAGACAAAATGTTTGACAACAGTACTAAGTAGAAAGAGGAAAAATTAAGAAGATGAACAGTGAAATAGATAAGATTAAGTGAAAAAGCAGGTGAAAAAGAAACTGAATTTTCAGCTATGTCAAGGAGAGGGATATACTCAGAATATCATCAAAGTCAAAGCAATTCTAAAAGTCATTGAACAACATTTAACAAAATATCACCAGCAGAAAAATGCAAAGATTCAAGCAGAGCAGCACTCCCCATGAAGCCATGATATCAAACAGGGCATGAGGACAACAAAGGAAAGACATCAATAGTGTGGAGCACTTATTAGATCAGATGCACAACTAGCCCACTGCAAGGTTAGCACAGAGATAAAGGAAATACCAGATAAAAAGTGAGTATATTAGCTCTGCTGCTCACAGAACAACACTGTAAACTTTGCATAAGGGTAAAAGTATAAAAAGTGGAATCAACTGGATGTGGAATAATGAGGAAAAGAAGAGAAGAGGGGGGAAGAGAGACAGAAATAGGGGAAAAAGCAGAGGAAAGGAGAAAGGGGGAAAAGGAAAGGAGAAAGGGGGGAGGGGAAAAGGAAAATGGGAAGAGAAAGGAGGGAAAATTTTTGTAATGCAAAAAAAAAATTAGTTTAATTTGGTAATTTTAGAATTATTTCCCACGAGAAAAATAAAAAATATTTAGAATAACATTGGTATTTATCCCAGGAGCTAGGCAAATTCTTTCTAAACATGATCATGCTTCTTGCTTAAAGATCTCATTTATTTCTTGTCCCCCCTTTTCACTGGGCTGTTTTCTGGCTGTCTTAAGAAAAAAGGACATAGCCAGATGAAAGAACATGAAAGAAACTAATGTTGTGTTTACAGTGATATGTTTCAGTAAAATCTCATTCTTCTAAAAATCCATACAATGATTGTTAAGAAAACCACAATTTAAGTTCAGATGTGGAAACAATGAGAGAATCAAACAGAAGGTTCGCTGGAGAAACAGAAAAGGACAAGAAACAAAAAAATAAATAGAAACAGAAGTGAGAAAAAAGGACAATTTTGAAGAGCTCTGCATGGTCTATACCAGTATCTTTAACAAGATATGAGACATTTCTACAAATAACCCATAGGGCTATGTTTTCCGTGTTTGCACTAGGAACACTTTGGGCACAGAAGATCTAATGTGCAATATCAGATTTTCAATAGCCAGTCCAGGAAATCTTGCTGAACATTTACATCAGCCATCAGCAGTGTTTCCATGAAGGCAGCAGGCACAGTCCATCTGGACTTCTAAGTGGGATCATTTCATGTTTAAGGACTGTGATTTGAATTCAGGCCATTTCTGGCTAATGAAAAATACATGGTAGTTCATGGCATCAGTAAGAAGATTTGCCCTGAATTCCTGTATCATGCTATTGACAATAGGAAGAGTACAGACAAATCTTCTAATAAATACCTTTAAATGCTGTCTTTCTAATGAAATAATCACTGGACTCCACAAATTTTATATTAGCACACTTCTGCTCAGTCATTAATGTAATGCTAATCACATTTGTTTGACTGTCGCCATCTAGACTATTGCAAATAAGAAACAATACAAGGAAATGAGACTATAAGTGAAGGGGAGAGAAATAAATTTTGTTAAAGTTCTTCAAGCTAATAATAAACAGTGTAGCAAAAAAAACCTAAATTGAAGGAAAATGGAAGAACAAGAGAGAGAGTGACATGAAAAAATAGAACAATAGAGAAGGCAGTAAGAGGTGAAAATGATACCCTGAAGCATGATTAAATATAAGACAGGATGTCAATAATTCATAAAAAGAAATGGCTACTTAGATATGCAAAGCTTACCTCAGCTTGGTTTGGAGATACTGTCAGTATACAGGTGTGAAAGGGGTCTGTGATCTGCCAGTAATCAATCAGTATTTTATATTTTTTAAAAAAAGAACTTGAATAATTTATACTGAATTTTTCATTCTGCCTCTAAAAATTGAACCTAGTACCTGGAAACAGCTAGGCCAAAGATCTCATGACTAATAAGGAAGGTGCAGACCTGAATGATGTCAATCTGATTCATAAGACTGCCTGTCTATAGCCAGGAACATGGATGGTTGTGACAGTATTTAAAGATAAGAAGATGGAAATAAATGTCTACCCTGGACCGAGCAAAGTCTGAAGGCTGTCAAAAGAGATGTTGGCAGGGTGCCCTATCTGTGTAGGGATGTATTACCAGTTATGAATCTAGACTCTCTAAACTCTCAAATTAGGACCAATATCTTCATTTAAACTTTCCCTTCTCATCAGGTAAGGCATTATGCTATTCAGAGAGACACAAAATATTGTTTTCAGAAAGGTAATGGTGTAATCACTTGTCATTCTCTAATGAAGCTAAGAGAGCACTGGCAGGGTGGATGCAGAGTAAATCACAAAATGTTACCAACAGTCTAAAAAAAAATTCTCATTTAGCCTGTACTCTGAAAATATCTTGCTACTGAGACAGCTGCTTTTATGTATTTATCCTGGAAAACAAAACCAAAGAAAACCAAATAAGCTTTCAAGGGTTACCAGGGAACATAAATCCAAGTGAGCAGAATATAAAGAGAGGGATCCTAACACTGACTGGAGTTGCAATAGAGGACATGAAGACATTAGCACTTCATGATGAAGATCTCAGACTTCAGGGGCCTTCTCTCGTTACAATTCCAGGAATGGCTGAGACATCAGTCAATCAAGGGAAGTGACACCAAGGAAAGTGATGCTGTCCCCTCTCCTGGTTTCCCCTGGAATTCTCCCCTGGGGTGTTTTCTGGAGCCAGTGTAATCACTTTGACCTCACCCCTTACAATAAATGTTTTCATTTTTATGGTTATAAATATCTCTCACACACCTAAGGTAGCTGTAAAGAAGCAAAGCATGAACATTATCAATACATGTATTTAGCATTTGCTGTTGTGCTTCACCTTATTAAAGAGGGATTTTAAAAGACTTGATTTAGCTCATTATTTGAGTTGTAATTTTTGACAAAAATTAATTGTTTGGAGGCAGCAACTCAGAGTCCTAGAGAAAGTATTATGGTGACAGAGTAAGTACATTTAATATTTTATTGCACATATTCCTGAGAAAATGTTTCTTTCTGATTTCTCTTTGATTTCTCTCTGGTTTTGGTGTTATATTAACAATTCCACAATGTATCTCTGAGCAGCAGTTTTGTGGGTGTCTTCATTTTTCTTGTCAATTCTTCTGCTTATCACATGTGAAACAAATGAAGAGCACCATGAAATTTGATAGCATGATATTTGTGCAGTGCTCATCTTAGAATAGTCTTTCCTGCTCCTTGTTAGTGCCCCCATTTTCCATCAAGCTAAGTAGAATATTAAAACCTTCCATTTTCCCAATATTAAACTATGTGACAAAAGTCCTCAAAAATGAACCCTTTGAAAAAAATCCATTCCACCAGCTTTTGTAACTTTGCTGCTTGAGACTAGTACTGACAGTCTCCTATCCCTCCAAGCTGCACTCTAAATTCATAAGCAGTTAGATTTTGCTTTCGATCCCTGAGCAGATTTCAAGTTAAATATTGCTCTCAAACCATCTAATCACAACAGCCGCTTGGTCTATTTCCTTCCATGCTGAGGCAGACTTTTAAATTTTATTTGGTATTTAAGTTTATCACAGCACAAATCTCTTCCATTGCTGCTCAAGCAGTGTCAATGCTAGCCTGCTAGATCATTTTAGCACCTATTGAGGCATACTTGTTTTCTCAGAGATAAAAAATTAATTAAATAAATAAAAACAGGTGAACAGAATGCTTCAGATGATTCATAAACATGTGAGTTATAGTTTCTGGGTTGTTTTTGGTTGGTTGGTTTGCTTGTGGGTTGCTTTTATGTTCTCAAAAACTGCCTCAAAATCTTTTCCTGAAATCAGGTTTGCCAGTCACTTTCAGAGGAGTTGTGTTGATGCACATGTTTGGGAAAATTCTTACTGGCATTTTGAAAGAGACTGCTTTTTTCCCAACAGGAAATATGTTGTGTAATTAACTCTTTCTAAGTCAATATTTATCCTCTAAACCATTAGAAAGAAAAGCTTCTTTTCCTAAGGTGCAAGACACAGATCATCTACAGACTATATCTGCATTTTTTACATATTATCAAAAAGAAGGATATAGTCAGAAATCTATTTAATAGAAAAATCATGGATTTGGTGATTGTTTGTATAAATCACAATTAAGATTTTAAGAGACTCAGAGTGTTATTTATTAACTCATAGCAAAGGTATTCTGAATCAGCTGAGATGGGACATGAGTATCCATGAGTATCCAACACTAATCATTCTGCTAATAGAGAAGGAAAAAAAATTGCTTTCAATTTATGACTTACCAAAGAAACTATGGATATAAGGAAATTTTTATTAGTGTTATTTGTCATCTTTTGAAGCAATTTCTTGCTTTTCCTGAACTGTAACACCTCCTTGTGAATATAGTATGTCCTAGAAATGTACATAAACCAAACTCCATTTAATCTCATTATAAGAAACTCTGTGGTTTCTCTCATATTGCTGACCTAAGGTCTAATGGCTTAACCTGATCTACAATTTTATTTTGTATATGGCCTTAGTTAAAAAATTCTTATTTATCTTCTATTCATATTCCTGCAAATGCGTCCTCCTGCATTTCCTTCTTTCACTTCCTGTCTTGTTCCCCAAAAATGCAGTTAGACATTTTGAGTTTACAAATGAAATGCATCTATAATAGTCTGAAGACTTTATTAAGAATCATCATACACAGCTATAATCAATGTGTAACCATTATTCTATGTTAAGACCTTCCTTTATAGCCAGCTCTCAGGGCAGCACCAGTAGCTGGAACTGATGGATTCTTACTTGATCTTTATCAAAAAAATGTCTATAATATCTATACCTATAAAAAAAATCTCAATCTCATCTATAAAGGAATTTGAACTTTTTCTCCTTTAAATCTTTGTGAATTACTTATTTTCCTATCTACAGTAATGGAAAACTTTTCTCACAGCTAAAATTTTAAGTGTGTGACTAATTCTTTTGTGTTTGCACTTAGGCATGTGCATAAGTGTTCAGCATGATGTAAAATCTTCAGCTCTTCTAAAAGCAGGAAATAAAAATTTTCTTGTTTCTACAACATGTATAGCGTTTTGCCTTTTCTCCATACAGACTCTAGTCTGTAACTGGGATTTATAGAAATATAAAAGCTTAATGAGCATCAGTCTATCCAATGTCAGGATTAATTTAATTCATAATAAAATCCTGCAGCAGGACAATTGCTATCTAGAGGAACTAAAGCCTGGGAAAATCAAATTGCCTTATCACTTGACTGTTTTTGTCAGTCTGATTTGTCCTCAGAACACTATAGTTCATTTAGAGCTCAGACTAACTCTTAAATTTCTAATAGGTCTCATTTTTTCAGGGGATATATTTTTTCAAATGGGGTCAAGGATACTGCTCAATTCTTATAGGCCTTAAATAGTCATTGTATACTAACTTCAGGCAGTAACATGAAATGGTTTGGAAACCAAGATATGAGAGAAACTCCGTTTTGTTGATGATCCCTTGAGTCATCAAAATGCCTTAGAACACCACTTTTCTAAGATAATAAATCCACTGGAGAATTATCTAAACCCACCCAATTCTCATTAGGATTTTTTATTAATTTTATGTCTGCTGCATTGATAATAACAGCACATTAAATTTTTAAAAAAATATTCAAAGCATCCTATGGGACAATGTATTAAACATAATATCTGAGGCTTATCCTTTTGACTGTCAAGTTTAATATCAATAAATAATATTCAAGCTCAATTACCCGTTGATAACATATTGCAGCACATTATAGATTTCCAGCATTGACTACTAGGATTGCAAGTCCCCAGCAGCAAATAACATCAGAATGAAAAATGTTTTGTGTCCATTCTCGGGTTTGTACACTTCTAGGAATTGACAGGAAACTTTTTGTCCCATAGACTCACCTCCCTAGGTATGGGACACGCAGAATCCCTCCTGAAGGCACTGGAACTCCTGGTAATCAGTACATACAAGATTACTCCCATGATATCACTTCAAATTACTGAAAAAACTTGGGGAAATACAGAACTAAACTTATTCTAGTAGTCTTGGGAATTTATATCTTCCTGTGTTTCTGATTGCCTATTAGACAACGGTAGTCTTAATTTCCATTTAATTTTTATTCATGTAATTTTAAAATGCCATTTCTTTTAATCTGTTTGCTGGCAACTAAATTCTAATTGCTTGAAAAACAGGTTCCAGTGCAATTATTAAAGAAATCTTTGATTGCCTGAGGTAGATAGATATAATTTCCTAGACTGTACAAATTAATTATCATTGATCTGCTTGACATTCTATGCCTATCTCTATATATGTGCATATATATGCAAGATATATAGATATATATATATATGTGAGATATATATTTATAAATGCACACACACGTATATATATAACTTTAAATCTTGCTTAATAGCTGAGTGTTGTTAGAATAGTTTCTGATCACGATGATTCATGGTACACATTGATAAGTTTTCTCAGTAATAAACGACACTGATTAATAGATGTGCTAAGTTCTTGCTATTATAAATGTGTCATACAAGCAGCAGATGCCTTTTGAAGGTAAAATAAAGTTGGGGAATTCAAGGTCCTGAAACAGAAGCAGACTGGATAACTTAAGTCTTTCTTCCTACTTCTCTACAATTTCTCTTTGAAAATGCCTTTAACTTTTGATGTTATTTCTGGTAATGTGTTTGCATAAAGACTGCTAACACCAGACCATTTTTCTGTGCTGTATGTGAATTTCCTAATTGTCTTCAGAGATGAGAGGTAAGGTACAGCATATGTACCTCATTTATTTTTCTAGACAAATATTAACTATTTAATGCTATTGTACATACTGATTTCTCATGTTTACCTGCTGAATGGGTAACAAAAATAAAAGGTTACATTGCACAAGCATGAATTTCATGTAACATACTCCTTTTTTAACATGTCTCTGTATCTGCCATATTGCATTATTGCTCTTTCCTAACACTTCATAAGCCCCCTGTTTTGTTTGTATTGTCATCCTTAGAATTTTTTTATTCCAGCAGGAAATAAATTAAGTAGCTAAAGTATCTCAAATGTTCTCCAAGCTAAGACATTTTGGAGTGTAGCCAGAGGTAAAAGGGAATAACTTTGATATTCAAGTGTATTTTATGTTAATTTCTTGTGTCTTTGGCCATCAAATAAACAGAATTTTTGAGAATTTAAACTTTTGGTGCTTAAGTTCTACCCATAGCCTTGCATGGATTTGGTCTGAATGAATTTGGTAAGGTCACAGAAGGAAACCAAGCAGGTCATGAATTCTTTCCACTCCTAGACTGGTGACCCAAACACAAAAATGCTTTGATTTTTCTTAGTTCAGTTGAACTAGGATTTTTATAAACTCTGTTTTGAATTTGCCAATTATGGCTACTTGCAATGGTGAATTTGAGGGGCCTATCCATTGATCAAACATGTGATGAAACATTTTTCTATAAAACCCTCTGACAATCACCAAAACACTACAAGCTTTTAGATGCCCCCAGTCTATTGTAGAATCAATGCAAATGGTTTCCAGTCCATTGCAAAAGTGACATTTTGGAACTTGCCTTATTTAATCCTCACTTGGAGGCAGAAAAGTGTTTCCCATTAGTTTTTGTCTAATGCCTTGTGCCAGCTGTCTTTTACAAGGTTTCTAATCTGTCTCCATTCTATATAACCCCTTTTAAGATCTGAAAAGATCTTCTGAAGAATTTCTGATATTACTTGAGTTACACACACATAGATCCTGGATAAGCTCTGTAGATTCTGTTTTCTCAGTGACAGTGTGGAACATAAACAAATGCATTTTACTGTTTCAACTGCTTAGTTTCTTATCTCATTGGTTGCTCTCTATATTAAAAAGAAAAGCTTTAAGAGATTTTCAGAGTCAGAGATAGTACTTTTTTTTCCTAAGTTTGGTTTCATGCAAGCTTTTAATTTGGGTTCTGTGTACAGGTTATGATGGGCAGTCTTACTTGATATATGCCATAATCAAATTTCAGTCAGACTATAACCTGATGTAGTTTGTTGGTTTGTTGTTTTTCTTCTTTTTCAGATTTATCAGACAAGTTCTTCTGTTTATATGTCCTGACTTTATTTGCTGTCATGTGATGTTGTGGAGCTTTTTGCTTGCTCTAATGGTTTTTCTTTCTTTGGCTGTCACAAACCCCATTTTGGGGAAAATGTGAGGCTTTACCCAAGCTTTTCATGCCAGTGTAATCTTTCTTGTCTTGAGTCAGGCTATTTGAGTGATTTATGCCAAAACTTTTACTAGGTGTTTTATTGCAAAATATTAATTTATTCTACAATGAGAAATAATGCAAAGATGACTTGTAACTGTATTTATATAATTTATATTTATTCTCTATTATTAATGTAACCATGGAAAATTCAAATTTTGAAAAAAAAAACAAAACAGATTTTGTTTCCTATTTATTCTGGGCTCAGGTCCAACTGTTTTGTCTTTTTTGGGGGGAGAACAAAACAATCTAAAGGTATGTGAAAGAAATTTCTAACAGATAAACTGACCTATTTTCATGTATACAGGCTACTTAAATGAAAATTTACTGTTTGCAGTAGTCCAAAGAGGGGCCCCAATTTTTTTTTTAATGAAAATTGAAAGTTTCATTGATAATGAGTTATACACAATGAAATGCTATTTAGCACATTAATTGCTTCTATTAAGTTGCCAGTCATAAAGATAGTGTTAACTTGAACTAGCAGAACTATTTCATCAACATAAGCTCTATGATTTTTCTCTGCATTACTTGTTTCTTTTCTCTTTCATTTCCTCTTTCATTTTCTACTGGCATAGTATTTTGTAGTAAGTGAAGCATGAACACTCATTTTCACTTACAAAGCAGACCATTTACCTACTTGGAATATAAAGACATTTGCCACTGTGTTTTTCATGTAGCAGACATAAAATACAGTGTGATTACAGAGAAAAGATGCGGGCTACATACTTAACACTTAATGTCTTAAATATTTTTTATGTAAATATATATTCTGTTCTGCTTTCTCTCCTCTTCATGACTGTAGCATTGAAGAATAGCTAAAATTTTTGCTTTAACCCTTTGAGAATATCTTTGACTGATGAAATTTCTAACAGCAGATTATCAACATATATTCTAGCTTTGAATCAATACTGGAAGAAAAGATGCATAATAAGGCTTCTATTTTTGCTTTGTATAGTCAAGTATATTGTTTCTTAGATAGTAATTTAGCATAGCTATGAACAGGAGGTTCTTGTGCAGTTTGCGATACTGGAAATATTTATTTTTATCATTGTAAGTATCCTTATATGCATTTTCTATTTATTTTCCACAGCGAAGATGGTCAGGCCACAATACATATACATAATTTTATAAAGATCAATTCCAGCAAAGGACAGTCAGGGTCACTATTATCTGTATTAATATAATAAGCTTTTTCTCCAAAGGCCCTGTCTGAGAACTCTGTTCCAGAAGGCCTTTAGCCAGGTTTCAACATGATCTTCACTGGCATTCACACAGATAATTCAGTGAAATATAGGCTGATAAGTGGGCGCAAAACTGGCAAAAGTCTCAGGCCAAAAGCTTATTTTCATCATTGGTTCAATGTCCAAATGGCAGCCATTAATGGATATGCGTTGCAGCAAACACTGTTTGTTAACAACCTAGGTGATAGGATGGTGTGCACCCTCACCCAGCTCACAGATCATATCAAAATGGGGGAAGTGGTTCATTGCTACCTGAAGTGACCTCAACAAAATAAATAATAATAATAATAAAAAAAAAGAAATAAAAAGGCATAAAAAAATACAGGCAAAGGAGAATGCAAAGCTCAATGGGACAAATATCCTCATTCACCAGTACAAGCCAAGGTGGACTGACTAAGAATTAGTTTTGCCAAAAAAAGACCAGGTAAACATCAACCTGCACCAAAGAGGGCCAATTTCATTGTTGGTTTAACCCCACCCAGCAACTAGATACCACTCAGTCGCTCCCAGTCCTGACTGGAAATAAAAGTAAATACTCATGGCTTGAATTAAGAGCAGTTTAATAGTTGAAATGAACTAAAATATAATAATTATAATTATTGTTTTATGTTAAGTTATAATTGTGATGGAAAAGATAAAGGAATAAAACCCATACAAAACTCATGAAAAATGTAGTGAACAATGCAATTGCTCACCACCCACTGAATGATGCTCAACTGATTCCCCAGCAGCCATCAACCCCTCCTGACCAATTTCCCCCTGTTGACTGATTTGGCATCGTGTTCTGTGGTGTGGAATATTCCTTTGGCCAGTTTGGGTCAGCTGCCCTGCTCCTGCTCCTTCCCCCCAGCTGCTCATGCAGCCCCTCACTGGCTGAGCATGAGGCATGGAAAAGCCCTTGGCTTAGAGTGGGCTCTGAGAACTGCTAAACCACCAGTGAATTATCAATGGTTCTTACATGGTCCCAGTGAGGCAATCCCATAGACCTGCCTGGCACAAATCCGTGCAAGCTCATTTATTCTGCTGCTCAGTGCCTTCTCATAAGGTGTTTATGGGTAGGAGCACAAAACAGCCATTCTCAGTTTCACACTATGCAGTCATGGATTTCCATGGGGTTAAAAGAACAGAGTAAGAATCTAACACAGTCTTTGGCTTTCACCTATACCCTTGTAAGAAACTTGTAAGTTTCAAGAGCATGAAACTAAAAGGTATTTGAACTCTTTCTGAGTTCAAAATGTGTTAAAAAAATGTGATTCTTGAATTTCTCTCTGTATCTTGACTACGTAAAGCTTTGTACAGTCTGCATGGGCAGGATACCCAAACAAAGGTTTCAAAGACTTTGTTAAATTTCTTCCCATCAAGTGACCTTACACACCACTTTTTTACAGTTCTGTACTGTAAATGGTGTCTTTATTTCATGGGATTATTTTCTATGCTTTTTACTTGAAGTTTCAAAGCTCTTTGAATATGAGTAAGTGGTAAATACACTTAAGCCTGTGTAAGTAGCCACTTTGATTATGTAAACTCCCGTCTTAAGAGATTTCTAAGTATCTCCATAAATAGAAAACAATTTGCTTCTAAGAAAAAACATTTTGTGTTAGTCCCTAGAATGCTATAGTTGAATGTTACTTGTTATCTTAATTGTCTGCTTGCATATCTAGTTCTCATTTCTCAATAATTCAAAATGAGATTAATTATATGAGCCAGAACTAATAAACTTTAGAGATAGCTCCTTGTTCCCAGAAAGAAGTAGACATTTGTGCACCAGAAGTTTTAAGCAACTTGACAGAGAAAATACTATTTGTCCAAAAAAAAAAAAAAAAAACAAACTGGGAGACATTCTACTGTAAGAACTGATAGTTTTGACTGCAGAACATTTTTAGCCATAATAGAAGAGAGGTTTTATAAGAAGAACTTTGTAGTGTTTGTTGTAGTTTAACCCCAGCCAGCAGCCAAGACCCAGGCAGCTGCTCACGCACTCCCCTCCAGCAGGATCAGGGAGAGAATCAGAAGCATAAAAGCTGGAAAACTTGTGGGTTGAGGTAAAGACAGTTTAATAGGGAAAGAAACCTGTGCTGACTAGCAAAGCAAAACAAGGAATCCATTCACTGCTTCCCAAGGGCAGGCAGGGGTTCAGCCATCCTGGGAGAGCAGGGCCCCACCACACCAGACAGTTATCTGGGAACACAAACACCATCACTCCAAACATTACCCCTTTCCTCCTTCTTCTCACCATTTTAAATACTGAGCATGGTGTCACACAGTCTGCAATATCCCTGTGGGTCAGTTGGGGTCACCTGTCCCAGCTCTGTCTCCTCCCAACCTCCCACACACCCCTAGCCCCTCACCAGCGTGGCTGCAGGAAAAGCAGGAAAGGCCTTGGCTCTGTGTAAGCCCTGCTCAGCAATAACAAAAACATCTCTGTATCATCAACCCTGTGTTCAGCACTAATCCAATACACAGCCCCATACCAGACACTGGGAAGAAAATTAACTCTACCCCAGCTAAAACCAGCACAGTGGGTTTTTTAACCATCTTTAACCTCATGAGAAACTTGGCAAAATTCTCGTCTAGACATGAATACTATTTAGAAAACCCTGCAAGCCTATTTCCAGAAAATTAAATGCTTTTCCTTTTCTAAGTGTAGACTTGTCCACAAAATAAAATATCAACTAGAACCCAATGAAATTTTAAATTGTGCATAAACCAGAAATTCTATGACATATCACGCTTCCAAGTTCAAGAAAAATAGTGAAAATGTACTCACTCTTATTATCCCCATGCAGAGTATAGCTCTATTAAAAATCTGCCATCTTTACTTCTTGACTTTTTAGAACATCCCAAAGAAAACTAAATTTACCAGAACAAGATATTTGGCCTATTTTTCACCTCCACTATTCAAAATGGTCATCACAACTTTCCAAAATTTAGTAATATTACAATACATCTAGGGAAAAAAACTTAGAAAAGGAAATTAATTTAGGAAAGAATTTTTGTAACTCCAAGTTTCTAGTTCTCTTAGAGCAGCTGTATGTCTTGGCTAAAAAAATGCCTAAGAAAGAACAATATTTTCCTTCTCTATATAAGGATGCTATTATTATTTTAGAAAAGAAAAGATACAGTGGATAGCTGTATTGCTTTTTTCAATAGCATGCCTTCTTAGAAGACATTGCTGGCATGAAATATGCATGGTTGTTTTCCTTCATATAAACTGTCATAGAAATCAAACAGTTGATAAAATGCAGGTGAGTGATGGTGTTAGTTTGCTAGTTGCTTTGAGGGTTATTTTACATGCTATAACTGTTGCCACAGAAATGCCTGTATTATACCTTTGTGTTTAGCTTGCAGATTTGTCCAGTTCAGTACAGGTTGTGAAGATTTTACATGTTAGTGATCTGAGTAGAGTTTCATCCTCATGTCCTTAAACTACTCACTGCTGAGGTTACAGTTCCCCAAAGCAGTTTCATTTGCTGATATTATCATCTTCACAAAATCTCAAGAACTGTATACTATGTTTAACTTACTTATTATTTTAGTACCAGAAAGATTCCCACTACCATTGGAAAAGCTTTCATTTTCTTGTCCTCTAACTTTTACTCCCACAAGTATTCATATTTGCTGAAAGTAAACTTTATATGTAAACTTTCCTGTAACAATGTGTATCCCTAGACCGTGATGGAGTAAGGGTTTGGATTTAGCACTTTTATCATCTTCTGAATCATTCCCATCTGCAGTGCAAAGTCCCTCACCATCTGTACCGTGCCTGATAACTTATGCAGGCAGTACAAATACTCTTCTCTTATTTCCATCAAGGGCATTTTTTTAAACATGAGCCATTTCTCTTGCAGGTCCTAATTCAGCAAAACACAGAACCTATACATAACAATCAACCATTTTTCATCAAACTGAATGACTGATAACAAATTATCTCAGTTTCTTTTGGGAAATGTTTCTCTCTAGGAATGAGACTAGCTAGATCTTGCACCCTCAGACACTGCAGTGGCGGCGTACCACACACAGCTCTTGTGAGCTCAGGCACTACTCTGGCTGCTTTCACTCAGAAATTCCCATGGTCTTGTGCACACAGGTAGAGAGCCTGTATTACCCAGAAAAATAGTCAGAAATTAGAAGAAACAACAGGCTGAAATGTCAGGAATAGACCTTTTTTTTTAATGTTTAATGGAAGAAATGACAGATTAGGCACAGGGCACAGCCATTCAAGCACTGTAACCAGCCACTGCTTACACAGTTAACCTCTTTCATCCCCTTATCTATTTCCTTTGTTCCTTCTCCAGCCACTCTAAATCCCAAAGGTCCCTGCAAGTCTTCCTCTGGCCCCATGGTAATGGGTGTCCATCCTGGCCATGGGACTGATCACTTTCCATAGCTGAGACAGGTTACCCTCAAACCTCTGCCCTGTTTTGTCTGTATGGCAATTCTTTATCACATAACAGAATTCCTTATCCCATAACAGTGCTATCCATGATAATTTAGGGTAAATCAAAGCCTTTGAGAAGATAAAAATATTATCTTCTGAAGCGCAGGGGAGAATAAAGTGTTGCAATCTTAAAAGGCACCAGAAGAGAGAAGGAAGAAATGAGATAAGATGTTCATGGATTATTCCGGTTGGTGATCTGCACAGATCATGTCTGTGCTGTTCATGGAGAGAAAGTCTTCCAAGGTAGCCAGCAACAAAACTATTATCTTCTTCTCGTCCAAACATCAGTTTTATTCTTACATTGTGCATTGGGTTTGTGTGGCAGGTTTTTGGTAGCAGGAGGGGGACTACAGGGGTGGCTTCTGTAAGCAGCTGCCAAAATCTTCCCCTGTGTTGGACAAAGCCAATGATGAATCCAGGATGGACTAGCCTGCTGGTACTGACACTGGATCAATCAGAAATGGGGGTAACACCTCTGCAATAACATATTTAAGAAGGTGAAAAAAATTTTGTGCAGAAGTAATTGCATCCAGAGAAGAGTGGAGTGAGAATATACAAGAGAATCAATTCTGCAGACATCAAGGTCAGTCACCAAGGAGGGGCCCAGGCACAGGGGAGAGACTCCCCTGCAGGCCGTGGCACAGGATAGGGTGAAGCAGCTGTCCCTGCAGCCCGTGGAGTTCCACAGGGAGGCAGACATGCAGCCCATGGAGGAGATCCATGCAGGAGCACATGAGGGCCTGAAGGAGGGCTATGAATCCATGGGAAACTCGTGCTGGAGCAGGCTCCTGAGAGGGATCCGCAGATCTGTGGGGAGAGAAGCCCACACTGGAGCAGGTTTCCTGGTAGGACTAATGACCCTGTGGAAGGGACCCAAGCTGGAGCTGCTCATGAGGAACTGTAGCCCATGGGAAGGATTCATGTTGGAGAAGTTCACAGAGAACCGTGGGAGAGACCCCACACTGGGGAAGAACCCCTCTCCCTGGGCAGTGGCAGGAACAACCTGTGATGAACCAACCACAACCCCATTCCCATCTCCCTGCACTGCTGGGGGACGAGATAGAGCTGGGAAAGAGGGAGAGGTGGGGGGAAATTGTTATAAGATTTGTTTTACTTCTGTGATTTTATCTTGCTCTGATTTTGGTTGGTAACAAACTAATTTTGTTTCTCTTAGTCAGGCCTGTTCTGCCTGTGACAGTAACTGGTGAGTGATCTCTCCCTGTCCTTATCTCAACATATAAGTCTTTCAATATATTTTCTTATCCATGTCCAGCTGAGGAGGGGAGTGACAGAACAGCTTTATTGGTAGTAATTTATTATATAACAACTATAGGAATTGAGAAAATGAGTACACGTGCTAAAGATCAGGATATTGCTGATAGTGAAATGAAGATAAATATCTCACTGCTGGGCTGCATCATATATGTATATACTGGAAAGATATACATATATGATGCAGCCCAGCAGTGAGATATTAGTTAAAAAAAAGTTAAAAAAAGTTAAAAAAACCTTGCCAACTTAAATTGTCATAATTAAAAGATACTCTAATAACATGGTTGTAAAGAAAATTTCCCATGCTAAGAAGATAATAAGCCTTATTTTCAGGACCAATTAATCTAATTTTAGTGTTCAGATATTTCTATGCATTTGTCAGAAAGGTTGAATATTTTTCTCATAAGTAGATGTAATTTTCACAAAGAAATCACCTTCAAATATTCTCTCAAATAGTCAGAGTAAGTTGATTTTCTTAAATCTGACATCTCAAGCTTTATATTCTTAGCCTTTCAACCACTATTTTCAAAATTTTCTGATTGTTTTATAAAATTTTTCATATGTACTAAAAACAATTGACATATAGTTGTACAGATCTGCCATTACAAAAGTTAAAAAAACCCAGACTACGCAATATATCTGTACTGGTTTAGATAATACAATACTTTATTGGTTTAGGTATGTTTAAATTGGAAGTAATTAATATTAATTCTAAATATTTAAAATTATTATAATATTAAGTCTTTAAAAAATTGTAATAAATTTTGGAACAATACTGCCTCATCTGGGACAGAGCCTCTTTCTTAATCTGAATGGAGAATAGATGTTTAACATTTTCCTAAGGTGATTTCCATCATATATACTCTGAGCTTCTTATGCAATTCATAATCTCCATCCGTAATGGATGTATACCCATATTTTTATTCAACTACAAGTGAGGGATTTTTTCTTTACTTCTTTCAGTTTTATGATTTACAATTTGCTAGTTCTCTAACAGGACCAAATCTCCATTTGATTTTATTCCCACTGAAAATGCATTTTGGTTTTTCTTAACTCCATTAGGCATCGGTTTTCTTTCACTTTTGTTTCTCCCGCCTCCTCTGCCTCAGGAATTTTTATGTTATTTTTATTGATTTTTTTTTTGCATTTGCCGAACAATGCTTGAGTATGTCCGCGCTTGCTTGTTTCTTAAAATTTCATTTATTTATGCCAAAAGTTACTTTAGACTCTATTAAAACTGTTTAAAGTTCAGGAAACTTTATGAATGAACTTCATAATGAACTTCAGATCCATGTCAGTATGACTAAACCATAGCTAGTATAAGAACTTCACCGCTGTGGAAAATTGCCTTTTCTCTTCTTCATACTTTTGCCAGTCTAAAGTCTTATTTCTTTGATCAGATTATTTCAGGTCATCTTGACATCTCTTCTGAAGTCTGTGTCTTCTGAAATAGGGACCATTTTTATCTTTTCACCTCCATACATAAGTTTTTTTAGTTATTTAGTTTTGGGAATTTCTTGCTTATTTTTCTTGGTTGGTTGGTTGGTTGGTTTTTTTTTAATTGCTGTCTCTCATTTTGCTAGCCAAAAGTTTCACGCCAAAATTACCACTTCTTCCTTTATTCAGCCTACTGAAATAGTATTGGTTTAAGTACAGATAGGAAACTACAGCTCTCAAGGAGTTAAGATTAAAATATAGTTTAGACCCCATTCCAAAATACACATGTCAATATGCTGTACTGTGTTTGCCAGTAGATTAAAAAAAAGTGCAGCAAATACATGGGAATTCACATATCTAGTTGGACTCCTGCAAACTCTGTCCTGTTGATCCCTTGCTGTATTTGGCTAATATGACTGGAATTAGCAACATAACAAGGATGTGGACTCACAGCAGCAAGTCCAGAGAAAGGCCATGAAGACAATCTAGGGGCTGGAGCACCTCTCCTGTAAATTTGGGACACTTGGGCTTGTTCAGCCTGGAAAAGAGAAGGCTCCAGGAAAACTTAGCAGCCTTACAGTAACAAGGGATCTTCCAAAAAGGCTGGAGAGGGATTGTTTGCAAAAGCATGCAGTGACAGGACAAGGGGGAATGGCTCTGAACTGGGAGGGGGCAGGTTAATGTTAAATGTTAGAAGGGAAATCTTATAATGGTGGCGAGGCACTGGCACAGGTTACCCAGAGAAGTGGTTGATGCCCCATGCCTGGAAGTGTTCAAGGCCAGGTTACAGGGATTGAGCAACCTGGTCTAGTGAAAGCTGTCCTTGCCCATAGCAGGGAGGTTGGAATAAATGATCTTTAAGGCTTCATTCAGCCCAAACCATTCTATGAGTCTGATTATTCAACAGCACCATTTGGATTCTGAAATTGCTTTTCTGCAAGTCTTTGTGTGAGTGTGTGAAGTGCTGTCATTTCTCAGATCAAGATGTGTTGTTTGTTCATAAATTACACTTACTCTTACAAACATAACATTTTAAATAGTCAGACACCATGTTGGCAGGGTTTAGAAATACTGCTTGAAGAAATACTGAATGTCTGATGTCTTTCAAACACTACTTAGCATCTCATGAGTTTTAATTGTCTAAAAAAGCCAATGTCAGTCTCTGACAGTTTCAAGAATTCATGTAGAAAGTGCCCAGATCTTTATCAAATGAATGAATAAATAACATATCAAATTTTCAATGGCATTTTATCTTAAACGAAGTTTTGATTTAACTTCAATTGTTTTTCCAGAATACTTTGTTCATTCAGAAATTACTGTTTTCAGCTGTTTCTTGAATTCTAACATTGTCAGAACTAACTTTCCTGTGCCATTAAATTAAAAAAAACTAAAAAGGCTTATGGAATAGGCATTTTCCCATGAGTACTCAGATATACCTGGGATTTTTTTTTTAACTAGATTGCTTCTTTTTACCTCCCTCATACACAGTGCTTAAGTTTCTTCTTTACCAGAAGTACTTTGTGAAGAAGCATTTGATCGTTAATCTGTGTACAGCCAGAAAAAAGGAAAGCTCATTCCTGCATTAGCAACCTCATTTCCAAAGAGGATTACTCTCATATGCAAAGATCAATGAAAGTATTATTAAATCTCCCAGCCCTCTTGCCTTCCTGTGCAAAGCTGATATTACCAATTATTTTAAATATGTCTGACTCTAATTATAGTGAAATATTTTTGGCATGAAGTGGACGGATGTTGAATATTTTATATCAGCCAGATCTCAGAAGGAGTTCTAAACTATTTAAGACCTTAGAAGATGTCATTGGGCTAAAAGGGATCACTTTAGTAACAATCCATCTCACTATCATTTTTGTCAACTGTATGTACATTTCATTTTTCTTCCTAACAAATGATTTATCCTCTTTCTGTCTGATAAAACAATGGATCAGTTGACCCTGGGTTACTAAATTTCCATACTTACTTTAATTCTGGAGCTTTTGAATAGTTTAATTTATCTCTTACCTCAGAATGTGCCTTAAACTATTTTCCTCTACTATGTAAAAAAAAGTTCTTGTGTCAAATATGCTTGAGCAAAAACATCAAAATAGTTATGGCAGCAGAGCATTTGGCCAAACATTTAAATTACCGTATCATCTGCGGCATACTTGGAATAAAGTTATGCTATAAAAACAATTCTAAAGTCAGTGAAATCTAATAAAAAATGACACTTGAATACAATAAACTAAGAACAGTAGCTTTAATGAAATTATTCCAGAATATAGAGTTGTTCCTAAAGTTGTGCATAAAAAATTAAAAAAAAAAAAAATTGGAATTTATGCTTTGCAGACAGTCACATCTCAAATGTTGGAGGATGGCAGGAAACAAGCAAGCAAATGATACCCAACCATCTCGTTCAGATACATGAAAAAAAGCCAAAACAAAACTAATCCTGTGGATCTTGACAATTATACTTTCA
Source organism: Camarhynchus parvulus (assembly GCF_901933205.1). Classification (NCBI taxonomy): domain Eukaryota; kingdom Metazoa; phylum Chordata; class Aves; order Passeriformes; family Thraupidae; genus Camarhynchus; species Camarhynchus parvulus. The sequence continues at coordinate 12,501,863 of NC_044571.1, forward strand.
TCGTATTTCTCTGATTCTATTCTACCATATTGCCTTCCCATTTATTTAACCTGGCATGTCCTCCCTTGCAAAATACATTGCAATATCTGTAGAAATGGTAAGAATTTCCCATAGGACATTTAACATTTTCACCATTTCAGGACTGCATTTTAAATTTACATTTCCCTGGGGCTGTAAGTATTGAGACAATTGTCCAGATGCAGAACTGCAGACAATGTGTGGTGTGCAGCTCGAGACGAGGTGTCCTCAATCAAGTTTTAGCATAGCTGTAGTTTATTAGAGGAAATGGGACCAGCTTTGCAACCGAAAATAGGTTCAGTGGGGAGCCAGTGACACCCATCTTGATTTACAGCACATATCTTGCAGAAGAGTCTGTGGCATGGCGCCCACTCCAATCACCTTGTGTTAGCTGGGAATTTATGTTAGGAGAAACTCTGCTGGAGGATAAAAAACAAGTTAATGGATCATCTGAGAATCACAAAATAAATAAAACAAAACTGAATTGTGTTCTATTCTAAATTTTATTCTTAGTCTATATGCACATTTTGAATACAATTAAATTCTTAATTTTTTGAGCAATTTGGGCTGGAAATTTTCATAATTGTCTGCAACATAGTGATTAAATAAAATTAAAAGAAAAGTCTGACCATGCTTATAGTCATCTAGTTTTGGTTTTTTTTTTTTTTCTTTAAGAAAAGGAGAAAAAATTCTATTCTTCCAAATGTAGCAGGTTTGGTATCCTGGGCTGCATCAGTAATTGTGTTGCCAGCAGAACCAGGGAAGTGACTCACCCCCTCTACTCGGTACTGCTGAGGCCACACCTGGAGCCCTGTGTCCAGTTCTGGGTCCCTGAATTCTGGAAGGATATTGAAGGCCTGGAGCGAGTCCAGAGAAGGATGATGAGGCTGATGAAGATTCTTGAGCACAAGTCCTGTAAGGAGTGGCTGTAGAGGCTGGGTTTGTTTAGCCTGGAAAAAAAGACAGCTCCAGGGAGACCTTATCACTCTCTTCACCTCCCTAAGAGGAAGTTCTAGCCAGATGGGGGTTATTTATACTCCCAGACAAGCAGCAACAGAACATAACCTCCAACTGGACCAGGGGAGGTTAGGTTGGATGTTAGAAAAATTTCTTTCACAGAAAGGGTGATTTAGACACTGGATTGGGCTGCCAGGAAGGTGATGCATCCAACCTTTCCTTAAACCCTGGAGGTGTTTAAGGAAAGGTTGGATGCATCACTCAGAGCCATGATCTGGTTGACAGGTTGGTGTTGGGTCATAGGCTGGACTTGATGTTCTCAGAAGCAAGGATTCCATGATTCTGTGTGAAGTTAATTAATAACTCAATTCATGTTTTCAGGAAGAAATATTTCAATTCCATTGAGCTATGCTAACCAACAGCTCTTATTAGAGGAATAAAATATTTCAAAGGGGAGTTGCAGACTGTTGTATTAAACACGTTTACAACAATACTTATACATTACAGTAATACATTATGACTTATACATTATACCAGTTACATTACTACAGCATCTATCTCTACTTGTCGAGGCGGTCATAACTCAAAGTAAATACCTTAAAGGTCCCAAACCAAATCCCTCAAATGTCCCATAATTATTGCTTGTTGGTGGCTCACCTATTCCCAGGTGTCTTGATTGAGATAATCAGGTCTAGACCTCTTTGTGGCTTCCACCTGCCACTCTCTGCTTCACCAACTCCGCCTCCCCCACTCTGTCCCAGTGGGTCACAGTAGCCCTAAAAACTTTACACTAATACTTACACATTACAGTCAACATTACAAGCACACTCATATATAACAGTGAGCATTACAACTACAGAGTCCATCCCCTCCAGGGGCTTTTCTTGATGCATGTCCAGCCAGGAGCATCTGCAGCTAATCCATCAGCGATCCAATGAAGGATATTGCTGCCAGACTACCACAGAGCCCGGGCACGTCCAAAGCTTCTCCAACCCTCTCCTGGGGTCTACCCTCGTGGGGTCAGTCTTCTTCTGGGATTATTCATCCCCTCCAGGGAAACTCACCATCTTCTCCTGGGACTCTCCCGGTCCTCGCAGCAGCCATCTCTGGGACTCGCCCGGTCCTCGCAGCAGCCTTCTCTGGGACTCGCCCGCTAATCTGACCCCCCGAGCAGCTCTCTGGGACTGCGCTGGTCCTCACCCTCTCCTGGGGTGCTGGGATTCTTCATCTCCTCCTGCAGTCTTCACACCAGCCATGCAGCTCTTCTTGCATTCTTCATCTGGCTCTTACAATCTTCCTTCTGCTTCTTGCAGGCTTCTGACTCTTACTCTGACTCCTTGGCTGACTCCACCCTTTTATGGTCCTTGTACTTAATTGCTTACAGGTGTATACACCACTTGTTCTTAATTGGCCCCAGCTGCAACTCATTGGGGAATACTGTGCCCCCTTACCATTCTCCCTACAGCAGACTGAGACAAAATAACTTGACCTAGTAAGAATACAATGAGTCTTAAAATGTGTCTTTCAAGAGATGGATTCTCATAATTTCTTTTTTCTTCTTTTTTTTTTTTAATAAAGAGGAGGTCAGTTGCTCTGTTCTTGAGATGAAAACCCATCACCTTCTCAGGAAGAAGAAAATAGGTAAGATCCTTGCCTGATAGGAGCAACATATACTTTCAAGGGATAGGGAGATGAAAGCAGTAAAGCATCCAGAGAAATGTGTTCTCTTGGATCTGAATATTTGTGTCCCACTTAATTTCCAGAGTAATTTGGTTTAGAACCACTCGTAAGCTACAATTTATTTCCTATTTCTATGACATGTTACTAAAGGTATTATTATAAAATGCCACCAAAAATAAAGGAGTATGATAGTATTTATCTATCCACTTATAACAGAATGTAGATTCTAGCAATTCTACTTCATGGTGTCAGGGTTTTACCACAGATGGACAATCCTCTGCAGGTTTCTTTTAGTGCTGTACTTAAGCTGTAGTCAATCTTTGAGTAGAGAACATCTTGCAAAAGAATGTGGCCTACATGATATTAAATATGAAAAATGAGTTGTTGCAGGTTATTCAGCTTTGTAGGTTTTTCTAAACTTAACTGACATTTCCAGTTCATCTCTGGTAAAAGCCCACACATGATATAAGCTGTTTTGTGGATTAGCTGAAATATTAGTGGTTTAGAGCAGTTAATTAATGATTCTACAGGATTATGTAAAAGGAAATTTTTGGTGGCAATGGTCATCAAAATAATGGCATTTTTTTTGCGCAGATCAGTTCAGACTCTGAAAAAGCCTCTTGTTGCATTTAACGTGACCATCTACACTAACAATGGATGCACACCACTTACAGACAGATGAATGAAAGTAGTATGGCCTAAAAGGTATTTATTTAGCTGCACAGTGTTCCCTGTTGCTCTGGCCACCCAAATCAAAGCTCACGCTGAAAGCCAGGCTCTCTTGACTTAGTTAATGGTCATATACAGGACAGGCTTCAAGAGAAGTTTAAAAAAAAAAAACCCCAAAACTATCAAAACCACCAAATCCCAAAACTTCCCCAAAAGACAAAGATGCCTAAAATACCACATCAAAAGGCTCATTTTAGCAATTCTAAGGGTATCAAAAGTCCTCATGAGAAAACGGGTGAGGGAGAATATTTTTCATCACTGAGGGAAAATAAAATTTTAGGATGGGATTTAGCTGCTTTGTAGTACATTTGGTCTGTGTCATTGATTTTGGCCAGGTCTTTTTAATTCTCCATGCTTTAGGTCCTGCCAGATATGTGTCACACTCATGCTGCCCTTGCCCATCTCTATTATCTTTACCAAGACTATGAAATACATGAGACAGGAAGACTTATTATTGCAAAAATAATATATATATATATATGTGTAGCTCCTGTCCTGCATTGCATAGGGTTCTTCAGAGCAGTCTCAATTATTTATGCAGTTTACACTTTGTCTAGAAGCAGAGCTAGTGTTTCTGTAGCCTGCAGAGTCTAAGTATTTTTCTTAGTATTTCTCTTATGAATGGATACCTCAGACTGCTTAGCATTCCATGCTCTGCTGCGTCCTACCTCATTAGTCCTAGAGGAGTGTTGGCAGAATAAACAGGAACGACTCCAGGAATTTTCACTGTGGCAGAGCCACTTCTGCACATCATGCAGGATGTGTCCAAATATCTGCAGTGCAGCTTCATGGATTTGGATAACCTTTTTTTTTTTCCCTAGCTAGAGAACTGAAATGAAGACAGTATTTTATTTTGGTTGCTGCTGCCGTGAGTGAAAGTCTAAGCCCGAACTGGCCCACAGAAAGGCACCTCAGCAGCCTCGGTGTGGCAGCCACGCGGCCGCTCAGCCCTGGCTGCCGACAGGAGACAGGCGGGGTGTATGGCTGCCTAAGGCGCTCTCGCTCGCGGCGTGGCGGGGAAGGCAGCACCTTGTTAGACAGGCAAGACAGACGCAACAGCGAAGCACGGGCACGAAGAAAGGCAAGGAGGCAGGCAGGTCTCAGCAGCAGGAACCGAATTTATTCAGGAAAGGAGCATGGCCGCAGGGATCTGCCGCCAGAGCGGGAACTTGCACAGGGTGATAAAAGCTTCCAGAAGGGGAGGAGTGACTCACCCCCTGGCCAGTAACATAACAGAACAGAGTGATTGATATGACATAGTGACAAATAGGAGGCTTGTTGGGGAGGGACAGCAACTCCTGCTCCAATCACCTTCCACCCAGGGTAGAAGGTTCTAGGGATGGGGTGTGGGAAAAGAGTGATGGACAGGGAGGTTACTGGGGAAACATGGGAGGGGTTTACAAAGAAGCCATGGCAACTAAGGAGGGGACTAAAGACGGACATAATAATTGTACAAAATGGCGGGAGTTCCCTAGGCAACCAGGGGATTGACATATTACGGAGGGGGAGCTGGAGAGGGGCCCAAGGCAGAACTATTATAAAAACAGAACAGGGGAAACTGAACCTACCAACTGAATATAACATTAACATCAAAATACAACTTGAATACTAAACTTACACAGATCATAACTAAGAACAGAAAAGCGGTCACACCGCAACAGGTTGCCTCTTGGATTTGTGCTTATTTGTTTCTCTCTTAAGTAGCTAAATGGAAAAATGTAACTCAAAACCAGTGGAATTCTGTCTGCCATTTATTGAGTAGTGCAGAGACTTTCTGTTCCACAGCAGAATTTTCTGCATGCTGGACTGTCCCGCTCGCAGATTACCTCAAAAGCATTTCTCCTCTGCTTCTTGTAGGAAAGGGTCACACAAGTGTTTTCACATGATTTCTAAAAGGAGACCATAAATATTGTATTATTCAAAATATAGAATTTAATCTTTTACGCTTTCATGGAAGTCTCCCAAACATGTCTGAGAGTCTTAGCCATCCAAATTTTTTATTATTAGGTAATGCACTGATTTTGGCTGCAAATGTATGGAAGATGAACATTTCAGTTCAGCATAGAAACCAAGATGAGGTTCATAAATCTGTTCAGATTTCTATCTCTAGAGCTCAGACTCTGCAGAGAGGTCAGCTGCTGTCAGCTGCAATTATGCAGCCAGGAACCTGCATCAGCCAGTGCAGGACAGAGAAATCAACAACTTGGGAATGAGCCAGTCTATTTTGTTTAGAAAAAACTTGAAAAAGCATAGGGGTATGTACTTGAAGGGACTTCTCCTAGCATGCTGTAAATGCATACTTGAAGAATATTTACACACTGTACTTACTGACTTCTTCTGAAAAGCTGAGAAAATAGTTCTAAATGTCACTTTAGTCATTTTTGGAAAAAAACAAACCTAGATATCAGGAAGAATTAAAAAGCAAAGGTGTTTGTTTGTTTGTTTGTTTTTGTATACATATTTAATGTGAAGGAGACTCTCCAACAAGTTATTCTTTCAGAAGCTGTTCAACCCCGTTATCAGAAAGGAGAAAATAAGGAGAATCTGGTGCTAGAATGTGGAGAGGGAATCAGCCCACACTGTATGTGCACACAGGCGTGGACAGCAATGATCTGATCCTGCCTGGAGGGAGACTCCCAGTCCATCGCTGTCCAAGGCATTTTCATAGAGCTAATAGAGTCCCTAGCAGATCACTGTTTCACCTGGTTTTGGAGTTCATGTGGAAATAAGGTGGGAGAATCGAAGGCATCTAGAGTGGTACTGGAAGGCACAGCTTAGGTTTAGCAGATCTCAAATCAAGTTGTCTGCATGTGCTTCCATGCATGTGTGGACTTCATGTGCCTGGTGGCCTTTTTCACACATCCTAATTCAGCTACCCCCAGAGCAGAGTACAATTCATGCAGTTTCTGAGTCATACCAGTCAGGGTCACATTAAGTTCTTGGACTCCTAAGGGTCTTTCAGAAAACATTAAATTCTTCTGGGCAGCTAATTTGCAATCTGAGAGTCTTCATGTGGTCTAGGTCCTATAGAGTTCAATGGAGATATTTTGGATGCAGTAAACAGATAATTTTATTGTAGACCAGACCCAGCTATCTCCTTTAGTGTGAGCTGAAATATGCTACAGATTATAAATTCACTGAGTAGCTCTTCACGACTTTATCAAGAGCTCAGAACTCTGGAGGCACATATGACTCTAACATGAGGTCTCAGAGTTTTTACATATACTTGTGAAATGGTGAAAAAGTTAATAAGTAATAATGACAATTAAAAAAAAAAGAAAGAAAAAAGACAAGACCAAAGGTCAAAGAACACATTCCCAGACATTTGCTGCTTACAAAAATTAGCACCATGGGACTTGATGTGGCAACTGCTTCTCGATTTGTATTTTCAAGAAAGGATATCTCTGCTTGTCAGAAGTCTAACAAAGTATTCAGTCTCATAGACATGACAGTGTCAAAACTGTAACTCACTTTTATCTTCTAAGACTTGTACATGTCTTCCATATACCATTTATATTTCCAGGAAAATCTATCACCCTTCATCCTTTGGAGCATGTGACATTTCGTTCAGCATTTTTTGGGCAGATAAGTCCTATGGAAAAGAAAACAAAATACATTTCAATCACATAGCCTGGTAAGGAATATGTACTTAGCAACTGCATTACATACCATGGAACTGTAAGTTATTAGTAAAAGAAACTAGTCTGTGGTTTTATAAAACATTTTTTTTCTTTAAAATATAAAATAAAAAAGCAATAAAAATTTAAAATCTAGTGGTACTGATGAAAAAATCATGAGGCTGGTTTTGTCTATTTCATTCATAAGTAGATAAATTTAGTTGAAAATAATTAGATTGCAGCACAGAGTCCTTCATACAGTATTATAATCAGTATAACAACGTGCACAATTTTGGATTCCTACTGCTGCCACCAAAATATTATTGTGATGTGTCAATGGCCATTCAGATTTAAGAAGAATATCCTAATTACCTTGTAATTATGTAAATATGGTTTTTTTAAATCGCAAATAAGTTATCATGTGATGAGTTAAAGGCAGTTGCTTTCCTCACTTCCAATAATTTTATTAAGTATTCACAGCTTGCACATTATGGATTCAGAATACTTATGGCTTTGATATACAATTTAGCATTAGGTGATTGGAGCGCTATCTTTGAATTTATCAGATGAATTGCTTGAATTTAATTTGGGCAGAAAGATACCTATTGAGGAAAACTATTTTCAGTTAGGCAATGAGCTGTTAACAGTAATGTTTGGAATAAATACATTTTATCAGCATTTACAAAAGCACCCTACTAGGTAGCAAGCAGAATAGTACATTTCATGGTGCAATGTAATTTCTTTGCCCTAAAAATAGCATATTTTTCCTCTTTCAAATTCAAGAATCTTGTAGGGACAGTGTTACATTTGTTTTGCCTCCAAGTACTGTTGCAATACTTTAAAGGGATGACATTTTGCAAACAAAATGTATTTCTTTACCTTACAGAAACAAATGTATAAGGCAGTTCTCTTTTAAAAATATATATTTGGCATTGTATACTTTGGAACATACAGATTTTTTTTGTAGCTGTTTAGAAAGAAAGGGAAAAAGTATGGTACTGTAAGGTACTACAAAATGTAGATCTTCATGAACAGTCTCTGAAGGCACTTGAACTCCATGGCATTGCAAAAGAGATGCTTGTTTTTCTCTTAGAGGATGAAAACTTTGACACAGATGCAGCCTTGGAAACATGAATAGCCAGAAATTTCAGAAGACTGAATGCTTGAGACAGGAGGTTCAAATAATGCAGTATTTAAATTGTGATATTTAAATATATCTGGGTATGAAAGAGTTAGAAGAAGCTAACCAAGTGTCACAAAGACTGAAGAAATAAAGACAGGCCAGCATCAGCTGCTGTAGGAACTGCTGGTGACTCAGACTTTGTCATTTTTTTTTTACTGAATTTAATCCTAAATACTAATTCAATTTAATTCAAATACTTTTGTGTGTGAGTACATGAAACAGTATGGACAAACATTTTGTCCTGCACCATGGACCCCAGCAAAAATAATGTAATTGAAATAAATAAATATAATTAAAATAATATAATGGAAAAAGTAAGGAATACAGAAACAAAGACTTTTAATTCAATGTTTTTTCCAACTTTTGAAAGCACAGTCTAATAAAATTGCTGAAGATTTTTAAATAATAAACTACCAATACGAACAATGCTAAAATCCTGTAAAATTCATGTTCCATATTTGTAATTTTGAAAATGCCGAATTACTTGGTAAGATAAGACACTGTAGATGTCATATTCACAGAGGTCTGCAATTCCTTAAACTTCCTATATATTTTTTCATATATACATAAATAGGAACTAGGACACAAAGCTCAATCTCAGTTCAGCAGTCTTTCAGATCAGAACATGTGAGTGCTTAATCTTACAGATATGTTATGGTTTATGTTAATTTTGTTGAAATTAAAATATTATTTCACATTGTCTCCAAATTTTGTATGCATAATGCATATTATTGCCTGTGATCTTTTCAGGAAGTGTGACAAATAAAGTCACAGAAAAAGTCTAGGAAAAGAAGTAGCTTACTGCTTTTATTACTTTTGTGAGGTTCTTTATTGATTGCTGTTTGTTCTTTGTCTATGTTGCAGTTACTGTACTGAATTTATTGAATTACAAGCAAGACTAGGATGCTTCACAGATGAATGATTCGTTGCCATATTTAAATAAAAAATGTATCTTTTTTGTCTGAAAAAACATAATTGACATGTAAATGAAGCTATCACAATGGCAGTATACAAATGGATATTAGAAAATATGTATAATGATGTTACAAGGATCTTTGTGGCCCTTCTCTGAACCCTTTGCAGCCTGTCCACATCTCTTTTGTGTAGTGGGGACCAAAACTGAATTCAGCATTCCAGATGTGGCATGACAAGCACTAAGTTAAGGAATTTATGAGACAGAGCATCCTGTGTGGGCTGGGACTATGGTGTGGGAGCAGTTTATCCCTTTCTATTTTGGCTTTGTTTTCATCCTTGTGGGTGTTTGTCTTTTCTAACATGTCTGTTCTTTGCTTTCTGTAAGGTTTTTTTCTCCTTTGCTTTGTTTGTATTGAATCAACACTCAATTTTTACTTTTTTTACTTATTTATATGCCTCGGAAGTTAATAATTATCAAAAAGCTGGCCTGAGAAAATACCATCATGTATTCAGTATATGTATATGAATAGAGAAGTGAAAAGCAGGAGTAAAAAAATGAAATGCAAGAACATATTAAAAATGAAATACAAGAACAGGTTAAAAACAGTAGGCTTGTAAAGCTGAAAAAAGTAGAACAAGCAGCCAGAAGGATCAAATTCTAGTGAAATAAGATTCTTGTATTGAAAATACTACTCCTGTATAAGAATTTTATTTTAAAATTGTATTTCTTCTCGAAAAAAATCTTTTCTAAATGACACTAAAAAGCCGTCATGCCCAAACAAATTTGAGAAAGACCATTTGAAAATACAAAGGATTATTTAAGCAAAAGAAACTGGATACAAATACTGTAACTGTAACTTAACTCTAAAATGTTTTATTAAAACAGAGAAAATGAGACTTTGCGAAATATTATGTCCTAGGAAAATATTTAACCCCTATAATAATGTATTCAAAGAAATTCCAATACCAAAACCAAGAAGTCTTCCAAGATTCTGTATGGCCATAGATTGATATAAAGGATTTTTGAGTAAAAAGAAGCCATAGGACAAAACTAAAATGAATTAATCTCTTCACTGTACAAAAGTTTAGGAGCATCACACATTAAAGTTTGTAGCAAAAGTCACTGCTCAGAAACTGTCTCATATGAAATGTTAATGAAAAGAATTTTCAAATAAATTAATAAAATTGATACCAGCAAACTTCCAGAACCAGATGGTATTCACATAGACTTCTAAGGAAAATGAAATATGAAAGTGCTGAGTTATTAACTATAGCGTGTAATTTATCACTTAAAATGTCCTTTGTACTGGAGGAGTACAAAATGGCAAATGTGATACAAATTTTTTAAAAGGGCTTTGGAGAGCTATTAAATGGAAAGTCTATATCTGCACTCAGCAAACTGTTGAACTTATAATAGAGAATAAATGACTAAATATGATGTAGCAGATAATCAACACAGATTCTGTAGTTATGCTGCACAAATATAGTGCAAATATAGATAAAGAAGGTGATAAAGTAGATAGAGATAACTGTTGGTACATCTACTTGGTTTTCAAAAATAATTTTGAAAAAGCACCTCTGTAAAAGAGGGTGCTGTGGTAAAAGGGATAAAGTCTTCCTGTAGCCATTAATATGTAGTTAAAGGAGAAAAATAAGCTGTTGGAAAAGGTGGTTGCTTTACCATTATGGAGAGATCCTTGGGAGTTGATGCTATTCAACATATCCCTGAGTGATCTGGGAAAAAGTATGATGATTGCCCAGTTAATTGACACAGTGTTTTTCAAGGAAGCAGGAACAATAATTCAGTATGAAAGTTTATGAAAGACATTGTAATAGTGATTGAGTGAGGGATGAAATGCCTGAAGTAATTAAAAAATACAATGTGAAATCAGAGGTTCTGTACTAGCTATTGGCATTGGGAAAGATTTGAACAGTTGTGCTTAGATTTGCAAAATAACAGATAGATGCTCAAAAATGAAGAGGAAAAGAAGGAATAAAAGCCACCGTGATATGTCTCACTGTATAAATCCATTCATCACATTCCTTGTGCAGTTCTTCTCCAGGCATTTATTATTCTTCTATATCAGGAAGGATATAGTACAGGTAGACAGAGTACGGGAAAGAGAATCAAGTGTGAAATGGGTTTTGACTGAGAAGAGACAAAAATGATAAGAGCTCTTTAGTTTAAAAAATAAAGAACTATCACAGGATAGAGCTGCATATAAAATCATGAAAACCGGGGAAAATGTAGTCAGGCTTTCTTATGCTGTAGTACACAAGAAGGACAGTAACATTTCCATCTTCTTTTTCTAAGCAGTTGCTTCAGCTCCTTGTGGTTTTAAATGAACTTTCTGACCAGTTTAGTATGGCAGCTTTTGTGTTGAGATATGAGGATCTGACAAGATGAAGGTACTGTTTGATTTCAGACTGCTTTATAGTTTCTGAAAGATTTCCTGGTGTTAATTCCATATCTTTCTAAGCTTTCCCAGTCCAGAATGCCTGACCTGAAGAACCATGTCTTTTGGTACAATGATCAGACTGTACTGTGCACATACACTCCATCTTCCCTTAAGGCAATCAATATACTACCCTCAGTGCAGTGGGATTATTTTTAAACCACAAAGGCCACTAATTCCAGATAAGGCTTCTTTTTGAATTTGGAGCTTATTAAGCAACATGAAGGGAAAAAAGCTAACAGAACTTTAAATGCAAACCCCATCTGAACTTTCTATCCTGACAACAAACAGATTGAATATTAACCAAAAGTGATGCTAGATAACTGGAATTAGCTTATTTGTTTAGTTTTAACACACACAGGTTAAGAAGATACAAACCTATTAAGATAAGAAGAACTAATTTTTTTCCAGTTTGAAAAGGGATGTGTGGGTGCTGTTTGACAGCTGTCTCAAAAGAAGGGATCATTCTGCTGTATTCAGAATTGGTGTGGCCTCAGCTTGAGTGTTGTGTGCAGTTCTGGGCCCCACCACATAAGAAGGATGTAAAGGTCCTCCCCAGACAGGGAGGGAAGGAATTAAGCTGCTGAAGATGTGGCTAAGGATTTTGGGGTTGCCTAGCTTGGGGAAAAGGAGGCTGAGAGGTAACCTCATTGCTCTCTACAGCTTTCTGAGGAGGGGAAGTGGAGAGTGAGATGCTGATTTATTCCTCCTGGGTTCCAGAGATGGAATATGTGGGAACAGTTCAAAGCTGCATCATCAGAGGATGTTTAGACTGGACATTAGGAAGCATTTCTTTACCAAGAAGACAGTGGTCAAACAGTGACAGGCTTCCTGGTGAAGGTGTTTGGTGGCCCATGCTTCTCAGTGATTAAGAGACATTTGGACAATGCCTTCATCAACATGCATTAACTTTTGGTCTGCCCTGAAGTGGTTGGACAGTTAGAATAGATGTTCCTGTGAGGCCCCTTCCAGCTATTCTATTCTATTCTATTCTATTCTATTCTATTCTATTCTATTCTATTCTATTCTATTCTATTCTATTCTATTCTATTCTAATTCTATTCTATTCTATTCTATTCTATTCCATTCTATTCTATTCTATTCTATTCCATTCCATTCTATTCCATTCCATTCCACTCCACTCCACTCCACTCCACTCCACTCCACTCCACCTCCACCTCCACCTCCACCTCCACCTCCACCTCCACCTCCACCTCCACCTCCACCTCCACCTCCACTTCATTCTAAATGCAAGTGTGTCTATAAAATTTCTAATTAACACCAACAGAAAAAAGCTTTCTAATTTTGGACATGTTTTGAAATCATACTGTTTGGCTGTGTCATTCAAGGCGCTTCAAATGGGAGAAAGCATAGAAGATTTTATTAAAGAAATGTTGATTTTGCTAGAGGAATACAATGGAATTTCTGATGCTCTTTGTTCACCGTCTTTATTTTAGGTCTGAAAAAACCTTTCTATTTCTTCCATCTTCCATTGGAAGTAAATGCATAATGTAAGAGGAATTTCTAGGATTCTATCTCCTGCAAGTGCATTAATAATTTTTTACCTGCCTAAACATATCTACTGTTTAAGCTAAAGATCTCCTGGGTGAATACCAGCATGTTGGCATCCTACCATTGAAATACTTTCTCCTACTGAGTAATAAATTATTCATTTGGATATGTCAGCATATGAGCCACTTTGCAGTCCCATTTCAAATTAAATTGAAAGCTTTTATGCAATAACTATTGATGTTAACGTGGTAGGTTCTCAGCACTCTGTGAAGGTTTACATTCTCAGCCATATTACTAACTTTCTTGGGAAAAAAGAGCTTTTGCTCCTAAATATGGAATTAGAAGGAGAAAAGGAAGATGATAGGTTCAAAATTTAGTGTTTTGTTTATTTTTACTGTATAGCTCATAGTATGTTTTTGATACAACATTCTTGGCAGTAAAAATAGCTGAAGCATGCACAACTAAATTCTAGAACCATCAGTTAGGTAAAATAGCCAATATTAGACAAAAATACCGCACACCTATAAAAGGCACAAGTGTCATTGAAAAGATGAAAACCCAAAAATTTCCACATGTATATTTTCTAGGAGAAGGGTAATTTTTAATGCCCAAAGGATGGGAAAAAAGATCTGATATATGACAACAATATGAGAAGAGGAAAAAAGTCCACCTCAACTCTACAAATTTGGTATTAGCTTTCAATTCAAATCTGTGAGCAGGATGGAAGTGATCTAGTGAGAGTTACCCCCTTTAGAAGTAACTTTTCACAGCTTATATAAATGTAGTCAATAGTGAAGGCCTAAGAAGAGTTTAAAAAAAGAAAAAAAAAATCAAGAGAAACCTCACCAAGTATCAAGAATAGGAGGATTCCTTCTTTGTCAGAAGGCAACAAAAAAAGCCTCCGAAGAGCAGAGTAATTTGAGTAATTTGTGAAATCAATGGAGACCACTTAAGGACTAGTCCAAGGTAACAACACAATAGAAATATCCCACCTTCAGACAATCTGTTTTAAAGTACCGTTCTCTGTGAATTTGCCAAGTTACATCTTAAAATGTATTTCATGCCTTGCTCCTACCATTTTAATTAAAAGACTATTCCAGTACTTGAATGATTAAAATCCCATTTTTCTAATGCCAAAATACTTCTATACCTTGTGGTTGAAAGGAGGTAAAACACAGCGTAATCTCCCTTCTAGGCTTGTTTGGTGAGGCTCAACTGAGGCGTTGCCAATGGAAAATGTAATTACAATTCTCTGCCTTTTTTGAGAACAGGTGTGTTTTAATCAACACCAGAAGTGTAGCCATGCAGTTTAAATAAACAACCAAAAATTTTAAAATGCATTGTTAGATGAAATTAGTAGTAATGTATAAAATTAATAGTATTTATGTGAAGCAAGGCAGTATGAAAATGTTGTGGGCAGCACGTATTATTCTCAGGAAGAAGGAAAACATGTGTGTTGAGTGCAGCAAAAGGCAGACAGTGTTTGTACCAGTCAGACAGAAGCCCATGTTTATGTCAGCCATTAAGGAAAGGGCCTGTTGCACTTCAGTGAGAGCAGAGTTGTGGAAAAAAGGTGTCTACAATCAAAATTAGCTTCAAAGATAATTTCCAAAGCTTGGGGGAAAATGACCTGATTGTATCATCTGCTAATATCTCATATTCTGTCTGATCTTTCTAGCTTTTTTTCCCCCTCTTATTGCCTAAAATAAATTGAGATTTCTTCTGAATATTTTTCCTGAGTAAACTAACCATCTAAAATTATACACTGGGGAATAAATGGACCTCGTATTCAGTTCCACAGAGAACTCAGCTAGTGGGTGGGACAAAATGTAATGGCTAAAGAAAATTATATTCATAATCTCACAGGAACCTTTAGAAGATTAGGGACATGCTTTTCTCTCACACTGTGTACATACTGGTTAGCACTTGTGGAATTATCCTTGACTTGCCTAAGGAAGACAGAAAATAGACCTTTGATCTTGTCAAAATTTGTTCTCTTAAGCATTAGGACTAATTTAAAACTATATTTACTCATTTCAAAATGAACTCAGGGTCAGGGTTTTTTAAAATTGTTATTTGTTTGGTTTTATTGGGTTTTTAAAAATTTTTATCCAGTTAAAACTTAGAGGAATACTTCAGGAGAATGGGAAAAAAATTCTCAAGAAACTGCAAAATATGTGGTAGCGAAAAGTACTTGTTTTTTTGCTTCAATCCCTAACAGAATTTGTTGACCTGTTTCCATTTAGCATCTCAGTATCCTATTTTCTCTCCTGAACTGACTATGCAATATGGTTTTGCTAAATTATGCTAATCTTGTCTATAAGATAAGCAACATCACAAAAAAATAAAAACATATTTTGAAAGTCTCATCTCACTTGCAAAATATGCCCTTTGTGTTGGCAAGTGGACATATCATTGAGAGTTAATTTGCTATGAATTTAGGAGGCAGTTTGCAGTTTAATAGATTTGTCATTTAATATGCCACAGGGAATAAGGTTGGTTCTGTGCCTATTACCTAGAATGTCCTGAATATTTTTATAGTCTTGGATCTTAACAAGAGGAATTTTTGTATAAATTTCAACTTAGAAAAAATCTCAAACCTTACTTCTTGACTTTTTGGATGTCCAAGAATATTAGTAATAAACAGGAGATTTGTATAATTATCAATTATTTACTTTTTAAAAGCATAAATTGAAATAATATAAAGGAATAAAATGAAAAAATATGAAATATCTACAGCAGCAAGTAATAGTCTAGATATTCCAGTACCTATTCTAGAAAATTTACCAGTATTTTACCAGGGTAACTCTCTTACTTGCTCTGTAAGTTGGAAGAAAATTGAGAACTTTGTTAGAATATGTAATTATTATTCAAGAAAAAGACCAAAGAGTGATCTTTGGTGTCTTTTTTATCTTTTACCACTTGCTATAATTATTTCTATATGTAACTATTGGCACAAAGATCTCAAATACACCTGCATGAATATGATTTGCATCCCTAATATTTTCAGTCTATTCACAGCATGCCCAAATGGAAGCATTCATGAAAGTTTTGCTTTAACTGATGGTTATCTTGAGCAGGTCAAATTTATTTAAATAAAATCAAACTGTATTATATTATCTACCTATTAAGTCCTGAAAGTATTATAATGTGGACATACAGTACAAAAAATATTAAAATATTATAAAGAAATGGAAGTTGACTGTATCTCTTATGAAAAGAATACAGAACTCATCTGGAGACCAAGTACTGGAAGAATCTAAGCTTCATTATCCACACCCTCACTCTGTTCACTGCACTTCTAGACCTGTTCACATTTTAATCATTTGCTGTAATTTTTTTGTTACTTAAGGTCCTTGCTCACCAAAGTAATCCCTAAACCTGACACAAACACCAAATAAAAGCATAGGAACATCTGCACCTTTATCTCCAACATGCATTCTGCATTAAATCTCACAAGGCAGTTCTTACTAAATCATGGAAACACCACATCATTTTATTATCAAAAGATCCAAATTTATCACAACAGACACAATAATTTTAAGTGTTTTAAACCTCTCACTTTTCTTAGAACTGTAGAAGCAAAACAAGTCTCACAGAATAACCAGGTCTCTGCCTATCTCATTTGCCTGTAGCAGAATTATTAAATCATGCTAACAATGGTCTCAGCTTACTTCTCTGCATTGCAGCCAAGGGCAGGATTTGCAAAGGTTACACACAG
Organism: Camarhynchus parvulus; assembly: GCF_901933205.1. Classification (NCBI taxonomy): domain Eukaryota; kingdom Metazoa; phylum Chordata; class Aves; order Passeriformes; family Thraupidae; genus Camarhynchus; species Camarhynchus parvulus. The sequence goes on from NC_044571.1 coordinate 12,518,651, forward strand.
AGTCATGGGGTGGTGTAAGCATTAAAATTGTCTTTCTTATCATATTGAATAATGTAGAAGGATGTAATGAGACTCTAATTTGCGAAGCAAAAATGAAGGCAACAGGATCACCAACAGAACTTGATATTACTCAGATCACAAAACTCACTGAGAATTTAGTAGTGAAATTTCTTCAATATTTTTTTTCTAAAAAGCAAAAATCAGAGAACTTCAATGAACTGTGATCAAGGGCAGTATTCCATAACTTATGTTCTAAGCCTTTACAGTTTCATCACCTGTAAGTTGTTGCATTAGAACTCCCTTTCATTTCACAAAGGAACAGCAAGGAACAACTGTAACTGATACAAAGAAACATAAAACACAAGAATGGAGATGAAACTGGGTTCTACTTTACCTGCAGAACATATGAATATCAAACCAAGGCAAAACAAAAGCCCAGATGCTTCTGGCAAGAATTTCTGAGCCACTTTTCTGAACCCTGTAATTTCTTTCTGAGCTCATTTTCTACTACTTATAAGTTGCAAAAACACATATCAATAAAAATTTTGGCAGAAATGTTATGATATTAGCTGGAAATAATTCAGAAAAACTAAGATAGGATAAGGAAGTATCTGATGAACATTATACACTTTTTGCTTATCTGCATGGTTCTGTGGTTTCTGATAAGGTGACAAACATCTGAAGCCAGTGGAGACATAAAATACTTCAAGGTTCAGGCACAAAAATAATTGAGTATCTTGTAGGTGAACTTTTTCAGAGGTGTCACAGGCTTCTTTTACTCAAATCCCCACACTCAGAAAGCCTTGCTTCACTGTGGGGAAAATAGGAAAAGACAACTATATTTCCCCAATTTTCTCTGGTTCATGTTTCAGTGTTTGTATTCTGGCTTTTGCACTAGGCCAGACAGAGGGATCAACAACAGTTTTACTAACATCAGTCACATTCCTCTCTGCTATTCTGAATTATCTGTCTCAGATCATTACCTGATATAGGTTAGGCCTTCAGAGTGTCTGAGCTTTCACTGGGTTCTTGCCTGGCCTTCCCTTTCTTTTTTTACTGCCTGTGAATGGCTTCTCTCTCACTTCAGTCTGGGATGCAGCTGGCAAGTGGCAGAAGGGGATGATGTTTTCCATCTCTCACCTCTCTAGCCAGGTACATGTAGAGGACTAAACTCTCACCTTCAGACTGAGAAATCAATTTAATATTACTGTGCATTTACATAGTGCTTAGTGCCAGGAGACAGAATCTCAATAGAATCTCTAAAGTACATGTATAATGAATAAGAAATCAAGATTCTAGTTGTCAGGGAATTCTGATCTATTAAGAAATCATATTCCTGAATATTGATCGTTTTTGTCAGATGATTTCTATTTTACATTTCTTAAAACTATTTCTTTTTCAATATTCACTTGCTTGTTTTTATTTCTCCTTGAAACTTAACATTAAAATATAACTCAATACTTATTAAAATGTTTTATTTACATCACTTGAGCTGTAGACTATTGGGAGATTGAAGACAATTATAAAATTATTCTCATTTTATCTGTGTCTCAGAACATACGCCATTCTTCTTTGATCCTCTTCCCCTGAAGGCCTTTGCTTTCAGATCAACAAAAGGGGAAAACAGAAAAAGTCAATCAAAACTTCATAAGTGATTAGAAAACACAATAGTTATTATTCTCTGGTCACCCTCTGTGAAAATACAGCATTGTGCAGTAAAAGACAAAGCATACAGCTTGGGTTGGTTTCACATTACTGACAAGAATACTGTTGAAGAACAAGCACCCTTAGAAACTCTTTTTAATACAGATTTAACTGATAAATATTTAATTTAGATTTAATTCTACTGTTTTTTCTACTGCACTCCTTTCCTTACAATGAAATACTAAATAAAAAAAAAAAACACAAAAAGCCCCCAAAAAATATTAAAGCCCCCCCCAATAATAATTTAAAAAAATCCAAGAAACCATGCACAAAAACCCCTTGAAGCCACAAACTCTATGCCTAGATATAATTCTAATCTCATAGTCAGGTAGGACCATATTTTACCTTGTCTCCATATATTCCCTACACATCACTTATACATATACATTATTAACCTGCTACCCAAAATTCTTTCCTATCAGTTCTTCTTTTTTTCTAAGCCCTTTCCAAATCCATTCACCAAGTCAATAGCAGTACAAAAAATAATGATGTAAAAAAGACTCAAACTGTAAATTTAAATGCAAAGTTAGAAGTTATAGTTGGTAGGATCAAATGAAGATTATGTTTAATTCTTTCTGTCAGAAAAGATATAGAACCTTGTAGATATATTTTATTGTGTATTTAATTAATAATGAAAATGCAAGGACATTGAGTTCTACTGAATGAGACAAGTAGGGGAATAAAAAGTATATACAATAAATGAAATAATTCCCTTTTGAGAAATAATTCCCTTATCACGTTCATAATTCCCAAGAATCCCTATGTACCAGGAGAACCCTGAGTCAGTCATGTCTACAAAATGGGTGGATATGCAATATATAGTGAATTATTCAGATGTGTATCATCATTTTTAAGTACTGTGTTACTTTGTGCCAGTTAACAATGTGCGTACCAGGAGAGGATCCCTATCCTGTTCAGGTTCTGGCCATTCTAGTAAAAGACAATTTTCAAGTTGTCTGCATTTTTTAACTGTATGGTTAAATGGACAGTACATTTCCTAAAGAAAGTTTTCCAACAGAAACCTCAATGTAAAGAAAACTATCTTTTTTAACGACGGAATGTTAATTTCAGAAAAAAAAAATGAAACCAAAAGACATTCCCATATAAAACAGTAAGGCACATATTTCATGTCAGAGTAAGGGGCATGGACAAGACTATTTTGAATGGACTTGGACTAAACTTTCAACCAAAGACTCAATAAATCTAAAACAGATATAGTTACATGGAGGTATGTAGCTGGATTATTTAATTTAAGTAGAGCATAAGTTTTTGTTGGACATTTATCAGCAGATATAATCACAGTTGCCATCAAAAGAACAAAATAATTAGAGTACTATAGATAAGCCAAGGCTGATTTTCTGAGCCCTCATTATTCAAAATGCTCAGATAAGGTGTTTTTTTCTGAGCATTGCGAAATAAACAGCCTGAGCCAGGAACGAAAGTAGAAGAATGAAGCAGAGGAGGAGGGCAAGGAAATATTTGGATGGAGTAATTTTTTCTGTTACCTGAGTTCATATAATATCTGAAGAAGAGCCAAAAACTATGCAAAATTTAGACATATGTATAAATGTGCATAGATATGCCTGTCTGTGTACAAAATATTTGTTTATGCATATATAAATACATTCTCATACATATATGTTTATCTACATGTGTATAAAACCAAACAAAACACTCAAAACAAACAAACAAACACAAACCCAAAAGAAAATAAAAAGAAACAAAATCAAAATAAAAAAGACAATTATGCAGAAGAAATTCATATGCTACTTGAAGAAAATAGTTTTTCCTGAGAGTGAACAGGTAATTTGGATGTGTAACCAGAAATAATAAAAAATCCAAACAGGATACTAAAATGTCCTGGATGAGCTGTAGGAACCAAAAGGAATTGCTCTGTAGGAATCAAGCTGTGGGGGCTAAAGTATGCATCTGGATTATCCAGGTCAACTGCCTTATCCTCATCTGACTGCACCCTGAAGGATGTGTTTACAATCAAATACTGATGTATTTCCTCTTTTGCAGCCACCGCTGAATTTGCAGAGATGGCAAAACTGACAGGCAATGTCTTTTAAGGAAATTCCAATTACTAGCAGGTACAACAAGTGCATAATTATGAAAAAACCTAGAAGAGTAAATTACATGTGTGTCAGAATAAATCATTAATTTTCTAGCTATTTTTTTCTGCTTTGACACAGCTTATTTTTTAAAATCGTGACATATGAAAATGTGAAGAAAAACCATAGAGGATTTTTTTTTAATTTAAAAAGATAGTCCATAGATAGAAAAATGACAAGCTGTGTAATAAAATGCTATTCTAACAAAATATCAGACTGATTAAAAATACCAGGGGAACAGAACATTGTTTCATAAGGCCCTCTTTTCCATGTGGATCGTTAGTGTGGGAGAAAATCCTTGTAATTCTTTGCACTGCTCCCACACATACGCCTACACATATCATCACTTGACTTTCAAACTAACAATAGAAGTGTTAGTAGAGCTATCACCATCTGCAGAATGAACTGTGCATTTTTAAGGCTGCAACAGTCTCAGACATTAACAGTAGTAGTCACATAGATGGTAAGTAATACCCTTTTTCCACAAGAACCATTGATGTATCAGTTGATGTATTTCCCCATAAAATCACAAATATTAGGTCCTTTACACGAAAAAAAAAATGAGTAAGTTGGAAAATCTTGTTCTGTTTCTTGGGTTTAATATGAGATAAAGGGCATTCATCTAATAATGGTGGGAGCAATGAGATACTCCACTGTAGTCACACATGTAAATTATTTTTGTCAGTGTTTTAATGACCTTGGGGAAAACTTCACAGGGATTAACTAGGAATTATTGCAGATAATATTTATGGGGAGTAGAAGTTCAAATCAATAAAAGAATTCCTCTATTTATTATATCTTTTTTCTCCCCTTTTTCTTTCTACTTAAGAATTCCAACCAAAATTAGAATGCTACACCCAAAAATAAATTCTGTGGTCATCATTCTTTGACTTAGTGTCTATATCCTTTGATTATTTAGAAGAAAAACTTAGGGCTTCACATTTGAGTTTTCTAACTGTACAATTGTTGCAGGAGCTTTATGGTACAGATTGCAAGACCACTGATGTGGTAACATAGGCTGCTTTTTTTCCTCTTTATATTGAAACCATCAAGAAATCCTCAGAGGAAACAAATATTGTCAAAATATTGGAGTCGTGCAGGAAAGGATTGCTCAGAAGTTTGCAAAGATGATTACACAGGGAAAAAAAGATCAAGAAACAGAGGACAAAGCTAAAAATCAGGTGACAGAATAACAGAAGTGGAACATAAACTCAGTTACCAGATGCTAAATCAGTCCAATAGAGCATCAAGACTGAAAGGCAGCAGGATAACTGACAGCAGACAGGATGGGCAAACTTAGGTCTAAGTCTGATTCTTCCTTAGCCAGCTCTTGCTTGTGTCACTCAAGGTGCATCCTTTGAAAAACACCTGCACAGTTTCTTTCCAGCAACCTGAGGTTTCAGTCTATTTAAGATATTTCTGGAAGAAAAAGAAATCCATGATAGCCTTTGAAAACAGTGTAATGGCTAAAATATTAGCCCATCATCCTCAATGTCAGTTAACAGTAAATCTGAGGAACAGCTGAAAGGTTTCACATACACATCTTTCAGCTTCAAGTTTAATACTCAGGGATGCCACAGTTTGCTCCTCAGAGTTTTGCATTTCTTTAATATGGAATATAAGGGCTCTTTTATGTTGGGAATGTGTTCTACTAAGGACTTTTGTATATAAGCATTATCTTGGTTGCTTCCATATAGAAGCAGTGCAAATATTTGAGATTGCTCTGCCTGGATCCAAACTGGATTTGGTTTGAAAATTTTGCAGCAGGAAAAAGCAGGGTATGATTATTTGGCACTACACACTAATGTAGGCATATGATTTCTGGGCTACAGAAATGTGTACCTATCTAACACTGGAACTTTAGCACAAAGCTTTCCCATGTACTTCATTTGCAGACTAACACTGCAGGATGATGAATGTGGCTGTCAGGATTACTTGAATTTAACTGAAAGTGTAAAAAGATTGAAATCCACTGATTTCTAATCACGCACCCTGAAACATCCTTGAGGATCTGTGTGTAGCTATAATTTATCAAATCTGAAGTTCTTTTATCCTAACTGAAAAGCAAAAGCAAAATTTTTTCCTTGCTTTTTTTTTTGGAAAGTATGAAGCTGAAAAAATGTGGCTTTCAGGATCTTCAAAACTAGGAGATAGGACACAAGGCGTTTTCAAGACAATCAGTTTGAACTTGCTGTCCACTTCTTGCAATATCTAAATTTAAGTATCTCCTCTCCTCTCCTCTCCTCTCCTCTCCTCTCCTCTCCTCTCCTCTCCTCTCCTCTCCTCTCCTCTCCTCTCCTCTCCTCTCCTCTCCTCTCCTCTCCTCTCCTCTCCTCTCCTCTCCTCTCCTCTCCTCTCCTCTCCTCTCCTCTCCTCTCCTCTCCTCTCCTCTTCTTTTTCTTTACTGTTTTTATATAATCAAGGAATGAAAACACTTCACTATGTCCTTAAGCATATTTACCGAGAACAAAAATCTGTAATATATGTGAAGAGCTTAGCAACAACACTGTTTTGAGAGATGTGTGTGTGGAAACTTACACTGCCTAGAGAGGTCTTTCTTACAGCTGGCATTACTTTGAAAAATTATGTTTCATTTAGCTGCAACAATGTGGTGTACTTGATAAAGTAGACATACAAATGCTATCAAGGTTATCTTGAGTTCACCAATCTGCCATTCCTCTTTCAGTTGACCTCCCTCTTCACTGCAACACAATCTTTCCTCTAGACCTGTTTTTGTTTAGGTTTCTGAAAGAAGTCAGCCAGCTAGCCACTAAACAATCTAATCACTCAGAATCTATTTATAAAAGCATACACCTATTCAAAGAAGATATATCAAAAATAAGAATAAATAATAGAACTTAACTAAATAATCTATGTAGAAGATAAAATTTAACACCATAGTTTAAAAAGTATCTTACAAGTTTATATATTTTAGTCATTATAGTAGTAGTGCTATTAATAGTACCTTGTTCACTTTAGTATATATGACAAATAATTAACAAATCTATTAATAGAATTTTTTAGTGCAAAGAGAAAGGGGAGACGTAGAAAACCAAAAGATAGAAACTGTGTTGAGTGACTATTACAGCAATGCAATACATACATAAATTCATATATTTATATATGGGGGGTAGGTTCTATAAAATTAAAATGTGAAACTTATTCTTAAAGCTCAATAGCTGTAATAGCCGCATATTTTTTGGCTCATCTCCATTGACGCCAACTTTTTTAATGCAAAATGAATAATTTTATTTCTTCTCCAATATAGGACTATTATTTACCAAATAAAGCCATTTTGAAAATTACTAGCTATCAGTTTCTTGATATATGTATATGACTGAAAGTTAGGAAGCAGAGCAATAAATGCTATGCTGAGTAAGCAAAAAGGAAAACATATTCTGAGAAGTTATATGGAAAACTTGCCTGAAGAGAGATGCTGAAATGCTAGTTTTGGGCATATTCAGATCATGCACCTTGCCCTACCTTATTATTTCACATCTCCAACAGTAACTGTCACAGTAATATTTGCATTAGTAAGGGTGGCTGATTTTCTCCACTGAGTGTCTTGAAGCAACATTTAATCCAGAGACCTTGGGCTCAGGCTGTCCAGAACACAGCCTGCCAGTATCCTTAGAAAGACAGGCACCATGGCTACCAGTCATCTGTAAGCTCCCAGTGGAAAGCTGATTTCTGAAACCCACAGCTGTCACAGTCAGAAGTGAGGTCTATCTGCTACAGTGAGGTTTAATGGGATTTTCCTGTTGGTAGCCTTTTAGAACAGGGCTCGACAATTTTACTGCCATTCTATGCTACTCAGTCTCAATTGCAACGCTCACATTTGTTTTGACCATGATATAGTTGACTTCTGCCAGCTGGATATTGTGTGATAAGCCACCACCTTCTGCCCCCTGCATAAGATGATATAAAAGAAATTAGAGCTAAGCAAATGCGGTTATTGTTGTGAATAGAAGGATGGCTTTGTCATTAATGTGAACCTTATTAAACTTAGATTCAATAACCAAACCACGTGCAAATCTCTTAACTCTGAGTAAGCCAAAAGGTTGTCAAGGAGTGCTACAGGAGATTCAGGTTGGATATCAAGGACAATTTCTTCGCTAAAAGAGTAGTTAAGCAGGGGAACAGACTGCCAGAGAAGTGGTTGGGTCACCATTCCTGAAAGTGTTCAAAAAATGTTTGAATATGGCACTTGGGAACATGATTTAGTAGTGAAGATGTCAGTGATATTACTTTGATGGCTGGACTTGATGTTCCTAGATGGGTTTTCAAACCTTAATGGTTCTATGATTATACCGACTCTTTACCAGAGGGAGGTCATTGGGAGGAAAGGGCCTAGGAGCATCCTGATAAAAGGGAGTTTCACAGATGAAAGTGCTTCTCATCACTGTAAGATGCTTAAAACAGAGACAAATCAACTCAGACCTGCTTGTTGTGGCAAGAGCTGGATGCACCCAGCTAGAGAGCCTCAGCTCTCTCACTCCTTGCATCACTTTCTGTTCAAGTGCTGAAAAAAGGCTATAAAAAAATTCCACTGGGTTAGAATCACAGGATGGTTTGGCTTGGAAGGGACCTTCCAGATCATCTAATTTCAACTGCCCCGACATGGACAGAGGAATTCTCCATTAGTCCAGCTTGCTCAGAGCCCCATCCAACCTGGCCTTCAAACACTTCCAGGAATGGGGCGTTCACAGCTTCTCTGGGAAAACTGTTCCAGAGCCTCACCAACCTCACAGTAAGAAATTCTTCCTAACATTGAGTCTATTCCTATTCTCAGAGCTATATCAGCTAGAGCTGTGTGAAAAAGTAACCTACTGCCTTATGCATTTATTTTAGAAGTATAATTGGATGGAAGTACAGACAAGTGATATAAGTTTGAAACAGAAGCTTATGGCTTTGTAAAACCAAGAGCAAATACTTGGTATAAACTTGCAGTCATATTTTTATCTCAGGGAAAACATAATTAGAAAGAGAGATACAGTATAACTTGTTTTAATAAACTATATTTCACATATGCTTTATAATTTGAAATGTTACACCATATTTGAGTGACTCAAGTGGGATCAACTTTCATAATTATCTAAATCAGCTTGACATGTCTAGGGATCTGAATTTACATAACTAACTGAGGGAATTTAGGTTTTATTTTTTGCTTTCATATCCATGATCAGTACAAAGGGCAATAGGCTATTTTCAAAGTGCTTGGTAGATCTGCAACAGCTTGCTAAAAAAGGAGAAAAATATGTAGTTTAAACAAGATACAAGTGGTATTTAAGATTTAAAATATTGACTGTATACCCATGTCTTAAGAATTTAGATTTAAGAAAATATTCAGACAGGTTTATGAAAACAGTTAATTCCAGCAGAAACATAAATAGTTAAGTAGTTTATAGAGAAGGTTTATGTTAATAATCTGTTGATTAGGAAGGAGACACCTGATTTTTTTTTGTTAAACAGAGAATTTTACAATGCAAATTTAATATTCCTGTTTAGAAATTGAACTCTCGTTTTCACAGGATGGTGAAGGAAAAGTCAATATAGTCAACGAAGTAGAACCAAAGTAGTCTGTATTGCATCTGAATCTCTTCCAGTGGTGAAAAAGAAAAGGCGTTAACTTTAGTCAGGGATAAAAATATTGCCTGAAAAGCCTGGTCATCTGGGTGAAGTATGTCATCAGGGAAAAGAAATGTATCATATCCTCCTCTATCTGAAGCCATATTAGAATAAGAATATGTAATACAGAAATTTCAAAAATTCAGTAGACTTATGCATAAATATGAGGTATTGAAGAGCAAAAACTGGCATGCGTTCTGTTTAATAAAAGTAGCAATAAAAATGTATATTTCTTCTAATATATATGTATATTACTTATAATTTTCTTGTGTAGAACAGAAATGCTTGCAATTGGGTACTTACTGAAAAGATAGATATCTCAAGGTGATGTCTTTTCATTTTAAGTATTAAGAGAAGCCCTTTCTACCATGTACTAGCCCTAAAATTAATTGAAAATCCCAACATATTTTGTCTTTTAACACTTACCTTTAGTTTTAAATAGAATATTAAAATAATCTCACACACACACAAGATTCATAATAGTTTCAGGTAAATATTACATTTCCTTCTAATACTGGTCATGAGATTAAATTATTTGCAGGACTACATATTACATATTCTTCTGGCCAGTGCACATGGAAACGTAAGTTTATGATTTTCATAAGACAAATGTGAAATGAAGCAAAACAGACTTAAAGCACCTTTGTATGAACAATGGATTCTCTCAATGCACAAAACAAGTGAAAAATAAATAAATAAGATTCTGACAAAACCAGCTATAAATTGCTGCCAAAATTTTCACATCTTCATGGCTAAGGAAGGCTTATCAGGAGTGGCATTTTCAGAATATGGCCAAAGCTAATACTTTGAATGTTTAAAAATAAACATTGGCATATGTACATGAGAATACTTTTCCTTATTTTTTTAAAAATAGACATACATTGCTACTAAAAATGTAACTCATGTATTGACTATATAAGGTCTCAAAGCAAGATTTTCCCCAGATATATGCCAATCAAGTAATTCTCCATTTGTTTTGTGTCCTTAATTTGAAAAGTATGAGGTTTACAGAGAATTAAAGAGGTGGGCATCATGACATATGAAACTTAAATTGATTAGGTATTGAAAGGAATCCATTTGTGCAACTTTTAAAGTGAAGCCAGCAGATTATTTTGATATCTACTTTTAAAAACCTGTTGAAACCATATTTTAAGAAAAACCTTGGTTGTTCAGAGCTGTTAATAAATACAGGCAAGAAAACCCTCTATAATAATTTTATGAAATTATTAAAATGATTTTTTTCCTTTCCTCATACACACATCAAATGCAGAGTCAAGTTGACATAAATTACTTCTATGATCTCTCCTACTATTCCAGGATTATACATACACATGTACATAATTTATATGAACAGAATCCTTTTTTTTTTCCTAGACAAAAATTTTCAAGTCTTAAAACAGTTCTTCAGGAAATTTTATACCAACCTGATTTCAACTTCATATTGAAGATTTTTTGAAAATAAAGATTTAAATAAATCTTTATTTGAAAATAAAGATTTATTTATTCCATGTCAGCATCAAAAAATCAGTGACTTTTTCTTTGACTGCAACCTTTCCAAGACCCTTTCCATTTCTTATTAAGAATAACAAAGATATACTAAGTAAAGATACATCAATTTTCATCAAAATACTTACACTAGTATCAAAGCAATAGATGCATTTGTATAATAAAAACAATCTCTAGTACTTGCTCTGAAATGCTGGGAAAAAAAACCTTGGTACTAAATATCTCCTGTGTTGAAGCTACATCTGTGAAGAACAGATATTAACTAGCAGTTTATCTATAAATGTTTACATTTTTAGTCCTAAATTACTTGATGAAAAAATATCAGACCAAACTGTATGTTAGATCATTATCACTTGCCAAAACAGAATTTAGAATGTTGAAATTTAGATTGAAAGTTTATTGCAGCGAAAGTAAAGAAATTATCTAAATGTAAATCAACCTAATTCATTTGAATGAAAATACGTGTGGGAATTAACAACCTAGACTATAAAGATAATTACTACCATGTATTAAAACATAAAAAGAAATACAACTTTTTACTGGAAATAAAAGATCATTGACTATGACAGATGTGAAACATGGATCATATAATTTTTTTACATATTCAAATACTTTTAGTTTGTTTAACAGTGAATGACACACTGATAAATGTTTTAAATAATTGGCTGTGTAAATAATTTGCAATAACTTATTGCATAATAATACATTCTAGATACATGTAGCAAATGAAAATTTGTTTTAAATTGCTTCTGCAGGGCTTAATGGTGTAAATGCCACTGGAAACTGAAGTATCATCCTAGCTGGCACCATCACTAAAATAGTGATGAGGAAACTTTGTGGATGCTCAGGTGTTCTAATGAGGAAGGGTTTATCTGATTACAGACTTCTTTCATCTTTGACTTTCACCTTCACTTGTGGAAAGTTGGATTTAGGTGTTGTCACTGTGGGCGTGGGTGCAAGTGGGTACAGTCTTTATGCCCCTGATGTTATCAGTGAAAGAGGTACTCAGTTTATCCAAAAGGCATTTTGGTTCAGTGGCTTTTCAGGTATCCACCTGTACATAGATGAATATTTTCCTCTAGGATCTATTGACAACCATGATTAGATCTCCACTGGGAGTAAGGAGAGGATAGATACGCTGGACATTTCCACCCAGAAACCTAAACTCAGGGTGCAGAATCTTAGTAAAACTGATTGAGAAGAAAATTATTGTATGAGAAGAAAATTATTGTAGTCCTCTCAACCCTGGCTGTACAAAGTTTATTAACCTCCCTCCTGAATAAAACCAACCAACCAACCAACCAACCAACCAACCAACCAACCAACCAACCAACCAACCAACCAAAAAACCAAAATCAACAACCTCCAAAAAACCAAAACCAAGGAAAAAAAAAAACCAACCCCAAACCCACCCACCAAATGTATAATGACTCTTTATGTCAACAAAATGCACCTGGTCCCAGCATCAGAGTAGATAATCTGAAAATAAATTAACTGTCCTTCACTACCTTGTTCCAAGTCATAGTGTGACCATGACTTTGTTGGATTCTCATCACCAAACTACATTTTGGAAAAGAGCCACTTTAAACAAATCTATTGTTATCTAAACCAGAATGTTGAACAATTTCAACAAAATAATAGTTGAATGGCTTGCTCCCAGTTTGAAAAGTGCACTATCACAGTCACAGTGTTATTCCCCTAATAATGGAGAGAAGGTTTAAAGAGAAGAGCTTTATATCTGTAAGGATCTGGAGATAAAAATCATTATTGAAGTAATTCAATATCACTGGATACAACATGTCATAACTATCTAGGAGTTTTATTTGCAGATTAAGTGACAACTACTGAATAAATCTCATCTGGAAAGGGTGATTGTTTTATTAGCCAAACCATTTGTTTTCAGTGATTGCAGAATTGCTCAGACATAAATAGATAAACCTTTTATGTAATTGAAAGAATAGAGATCTGGTGTTTTCATAGGACGTTCATTAAAATATTCCCTTGAATTTATTTTTTAATGTAATTTCATTTTTATTTAGTTTTTTTTCCCACCATAGAGATAATTTTCATGTCACTCTTCACAATTTCACATATTGAGCTACAGGAGGAATTGCTGTCAACAGCATTTTCTTTTAATGTGGCATATTTAAAGAGGCTGGTATTTTAGTTCTCGTCTGAGTGAATATGAATCTCAGTTGCTTAGAGAATACACAATCTTGTATGCAAATTGTGCATTTATTAGAAGACAGCTATAAATCTGTGTATACTGGATCCTAATGTTTAAATGCTGTTATTTTAACCATGCTTAAATTAAATAAATATGGCAAATAATTCAGAGCTAGCTTCAACAAAGTAATACTCTAACAGCTGATTATTTCTCTCACAAACTACTTAAGAATACACAAGGAAAAAAGGGAATTTATTATTTCATGGCCTGATGTTAAAACACATTGAGATTTATGTGTTTCTTTACGGCTTTATATGGTCCCTTATACTGCCAGGAGTAGCAATTCACAGCAAATGCCCCCAGGTTTTAGTGATTGGACGCTGGGCAGAAAAACATAAAGCTCATTATGCATAATAGGTGATCAGGTTTCCAGAAGTAATTATTGTCTTCTAAAAAATAATTTAGTCTAATGAAGTATGCTACTGGAAGCCTCACAGCATTTGGAAGGGGGCCTTTTATCTTATCCTGCTCTTACTCCTGTAATCTTGACGATTTTTTTTCTCCCCCGTAATGCTTACCCATAGAAGACAAAATGCAACTGATTCGACTACAGGAGTAATTTGGAAGGTAGGTGTAAGAAGTAAGTAAGTTTGGCAAATTGCTTTTTTTCTACAGAAAAATGTAATGAATGTTGTTCAACTTTTCAACTAGGTTTACAAAGCTAGTGTTCATGATCTATGCTATCTTTTACAAAAAACTGGCCACCTCACAGAAAAGGTATATTTAAAGTAGTGAAAATTTGAAAATACCCAGGTAGAACTGCTTTTAGGAATGTAAATATGCATATTTATATTAGAAAATTATTTGTTATCATCAACTCAATCTTTCTAAGTAATAAATTTTTACAAAATCCCTCTGCCATCATTAATAAGTCACATGCCAATAGTTTAATATTGATTTATTTTGCTCCATGTGATAAGAACTGTCCTCAAATTTTGTCTATATCAAAAGTCAGCAAGTTAAGCAATTTATACTATGAAATATTTCTTGATATTAATTATATGAAGCAGAGGAAAAGGCAGGAAAATTTTGTTCTTATGTTGGGTCTTGGAGACTTGCTTTGAAATAAGCAATAAAATTTTGCTTTTTTAAAGCTAAATATTGCTGAAAATGAAAAAAATCTTTTCCCAGATATCTTTTGTGAACATTTGAAAATTGCAATATTCAAACTCTCTATCTGTACTGAAAATTAATCCTGACACACGGAAATATCTGATTTCGTGAGCTCCAGTGACAAACCAGGACAAGAAATCTGTCATAATGAACCTTGCTTCTTTAAATTACCTGCAAATTTGCGTTTAGAAGAAAGCATGTGAGTGTGCCACAAGGATTGCAGGCTGGGTGGTGTGAGCAGATGCTGGACAGCTGCAATGGCAGGTACCTGTGACACCCTGTGCTGCTCCTACTCACATTTCAATACTGGCAAACAATTTTACCTTTTCTCCAAACTTAGTGTCTAAATCTAAAATGGACCCTTTGCTGTTTAATTGCATTGATAAGGGAAAGGAACGTTTTTGAAGACTCAGAGATACCATGAGACCCTGTAAACAGCAGGAATAACCTTTAAGGCAATGTTCAAATGACTACATCTCTCTCAATGCAATTTCTCTGCTAGGGCTACCTGGACACAAACATTAAAAGAGTCTTTTGGGAGGCACTCTTCTTGAGTTAATGTCTAAATATAACACAATTGAATTACAGTTTTCTGCCCTGCCAAGCAGAGTTCAAGTGCATTGGCTACCTTTTACCAGACCTGCAAGCACTAAATCATTTTCAAACTGAACAAGTATGATATGTAATGTCTCTGAATTGCTGTTCTGCTCAACAATATATTTAAAAATTTAAGCTGCATGCACACAATCAAACTTAAGCAATCAATGGACTTAGTAAGTCTTGTAACAAAGATATGTGGTTTCTCTGAAATTCCTTTGTAGTTCTCTAATAAACACCACTTTTGGAACAGCAATAAAGCACAGCACATTCATTATTCAGCCTGCAGTCCAACACACAGGTGAACAGAGACACTAACTCTTCAGTGAGCTTAGAGTTGTTCACATGCACCTGCATTCTTAACATAACTGACAGAGCTGGAAACACTCAGTTTGCACAGTGCTAATCATGCATTTTGTGCAAGAAAAAGAATTGAGAGTATATAAGATTAATTTTAATGTTGTTTTTACAATATAAACCATGCCAAAATAATATGAAAAGAAATTTAAAAAACCCTCAAATCCACCACCAACAAATAAAAACCAAAAAAAAAATTGCAACTTTAAAACAGGAATAAAATGGGCAAGTGTATTCCCTTGAGATTTATTTTTGATGAATGAAATACATTCTAACTCACACCGATCTGTGATAAACTATTTTTTAGAAAGCATTGTGGAATTTACTTTGAATAAAACATATTTTCTTTTATTCTTGCAGGTAGGATACAAACAAAGAATGTAATTATGTCTCCAACAGCCAATTTTTGAACAGCAAAAAGCCTGTAGAATGTTCTAATTTTCCTCCTGTTTCTATTCTCCCACAGATCCTCTTCCATCTCATCCCATCCTTAAGCCTGTTTATAAATTAGCAGTTGTAAAGTAAGCAATTTGTGTTTAATTCAATTTAATGAAACTGAATTAAATTTAAATCAGGCAGCAGACATGCAGGGTATATACAAAGCACTTTTCATGTCTGTATGTAAGATGCCTGTCTGTAAGATAACCAGAAGTCACTGGGGCATTTGGCACTGTGAGATTTAACACAATTCACTCCATCCCAGTTTGTGGTCACAAAGCAGTAGGAAGGTTTTCCTAAGTACCCCGCAAAGTGTCAGTCTGGAAATATTTTGAATATTATGATGTGCCCCATTTGTATAATTTCATTTTTATTCCTAAAGTGTATGTATTCATACAAGACATAATTTATACTATTTTAACAACATAGCTCAAGGCATCCTGTAGATTAGTTTTGAAACAGAAATTGATGGAAGAATATCTTCTTATGAGAAAGTGGTATAATTCCAGCTGGCATAGGTACTAAAGCTCTTCTTTGCATGATGTAATTTTCTGTTTGTTTTCAATAATCTTTTGGGATATAGGATGGTATCTCATGACTGGTAAAAAAAAAACCCTAAATAACTAGTATTAAAATAAATTACTAAAGCAAAGAACAAATGCTTTGACTATGAAACTCTATGTATTTGGAAACACATTTCTAGAAAAGTGGTGGAGAGCAGTTCATTATTCTTCCTTACTTTGAGAAATCAGATCTGGTTGTCCTATTGTAATTTTCAGGAGTCCTATTTCCTTCTGTATTGCTTCTCATTCCTGTCATTGTGGAAGTCTTCTTAAAACTCCCCTGGGATATTTCAATGAATTGTCCTTGTGACTGTCCACTTATTGCTGAAATGCAATTCTCTGCAGGAGGGAAGCAGCAAGAGGGAACAAACTGTTCCTTCAGATCATTTGCTCACATAACCTGGAAGGCAAAGCACACAGACCCACATGGTATTTCCCTGTTTCTCTTATCTCATCACTTGCTACTGATAAAGAAGCGGTAAATATACTTTTAGTATTAATTTTTATACTTTATATTACTTTTTTTCCCTCAATTTTTAGTGAAGAACAATTTCTACTATGGCATTATTCCATCTATATATCCCAAAGTTACTTTATCAAAATGATTTTCTTGTTTGTTTGTTTGTTTATTTACCCAGTAGTGCACATAAATTTATATTTTCATTTAGGGAACATGGAACATAGAAGTGATTGGGTTTTTCCTTGTCTTTGCTTGTTTTCTTGGGTTTGGTTTGTTGGGGCTTTTTGGGGGAGGTGTGATTTTTTGGTTTTTTTTTTTTTTTTTGAAGAGTAGAACACAAACCTCCAGGGAAAAGCATTTGAAATAAAGCAAAGTAAATTGGAATGAAGCAGAACACCTTTGCTGGAAGAGACCAGAAATGTCTAGATAAGTGATGAAAGAACAGGAAGTACCCCATAAGTTCCTTTAACCTGTTTAGGAAACTGTGACCGTGGACAGGTTTGTCTAAATGTTTTTCATCCTGTGTTGCATAGAATTGAACAATCAGAATTAAAAGTAGAAGAGATCATAAATCTAATCATAACACAGAATGTGATGGATTTAATGGATTTAAAATACCTTAAATTTAAAGATGGGGAAAAGATTGGAAATTATAAAAGTTTTCTATCAGACAGAATGAGCTTGCAGCTACAGAAAAACATTGACTTTTTTTCACTTTTTCTTGCTAAAGTGCTCCAAATGTATGTGTTAAGCTTTTGAGAGATGCAGAAGTTACTGCTTAAAGAGAAGAGTGGGAAATTAGTGAGTTTTTGTTCGAATTAGAGTAAACAATAACAAAGAGTATCACAAAAGGAAAATTTTAAGAAAGTATTGTTTTCAGCAAAAATCCATTTTCTGGATGTCTAAAAAACTTTGATGCAATCTGTATCCCCATAATTCAGGTCCTGGTGATCAAAGGTTTCATTTGATGCCACATAGCTCTTTGACCTCGGCTAAGTTTTGGTGATAAATTATAATTGCAGTGTGAGATGAGCGGGCTGAAGCCTGGCATAATAGAAAAACACAGAAAGATAAATACATACAGTGCTGAGAAAGTATTTAAGTCCTTACAGATTTGAGGGGAAAAATACAGATGTAAAATATATTGTGGGAAAAATAGGTAGAATTCAAAGTTGGCAGTTTAGCATCAGCAAGTCTCTGCACTCAAGGGGAATTCTTTCCCACCCAGCTGACTTCCTGGCTGTCAAAGGCTCCATGGCAATCTCACTGGCGGTGGGACACAATATTAATCCTTAGCCTCCCGTCTCGCTAGCTCTATGTATTTTTGTGTGCTCTTACTTAGGTATTTTCTGCTTGGGAAGTTTCTCTCTGCATGCCTGAACAAAAGGGACCTGGTGGGTGAATGCTGCAGTGCATCTACTGTGCTCTTCTAAATATTTTACAAGGCCTAGAATACTTAACTGGCAATAAATGACATCTTCCATAAATAATTTTTGACTGATACAGCTGTCAGAAGATTTTTTATGCCATGTGGCATGGGAAACTACCAATTACAATTGTTTGATGTATTCAGTTTTGGGCTAGGATGTGCAGATGTAAAAGTAATTGAATAAATTTTTTTACAGCCAGGTCATGTCTGAAGTGTTATTAAACAAAGTAAAATTAGAATTATCTCAGTTAATTTCAACCAGTCAGCTGTAAATGCCAATGCATGCATTCTAACTCTTAAATTTGAGTCGAAAAGTATTGATGGGATCACTAAAGAAGCACACATGCCTGTGTGCATTCTTGGATACACACACAAGGTAGCCTTTAACCTTTGGTCTCACACCACAGAATCTCACATAGTCTGCATCAGAAGTAGTTTCTACCTTAATGCAACTGTATGTCATTATTCTATTTTAATTAATAAAAGGAAAGTCCTAATTAATTAATGTGTGTATCTCATTTGCATGTCTGACATAAGTCCTCCCTCCAGTCTTTCTCTCTGATGCTAGGAGAATGGTGATATTGTCACAATCACTATTTTCAATATTGTTTCTACAGCTTTTGAATCCTCCCAACCCTCTAGCTTCCTAACCTCAAGCCTCCCAACCATCCCCTCACTTTCCACATCCACTCCTGGAGACTTCTTCAGGAAGTTAAATTGAGAAAAAGAAACCACTGATGGTATTTATTAAAAAAGATCTCAGTTTACATTTTTGTAGGGTACCTTTTGTCTTTACTGACACCATAATTTTCCCTGATAATCCATCTCTTTGGCTCCTGCTCCATTGGTTCACACACACTCTTCAGAAGTCCTGAATGCTATGAAGACTCTAATTCTGCAGATTGAATTTTTTTATTTGGAGTAAACAATAACAGCCATGTGAACAATTCACAACTGTCCACGTAGAATCACTGAGGCTGGAAAAGAGCTACAAGATCATCAAGTTAAACTTTTGATTGAATACCACCATAGTCACTAAACCAAGTGTCACATCTAGTCATTTTTTTTAACACTTCTAGCGATGGTGGCTCCACCACCACCATGGGCAGCCTGTTCCAAAACTTAACCACTCTTTCAGGGTAGAATTTTTTCCATATATCCAACCTAAACCTCCACTGGCTTACCATGAGGCCATTTCCTCTTGTTCCGTCTCTGTTTGTCTGGAAAGAGAGGCCAATCTCTCCACAGCCTCTTTTCAGGCCGTTGTAGAGAGCAACAAGGCCTCCCCTGAGTCTCCTTTTCTCCAGGCCAAACACCCCCAGCTCCCTCAGCTGCTCCTCATCACACCTGTCCTCCAGACCCTTCCTCAGCTCTGCTACCCTTTTCTGGACACATTCCAGCCCCTCAATGCCTTTCTTGTAGTGAGGTGCCCAGAACTGGACACAGTACTCTTAACTTATATCTTCCATTTTCCTGGTAACCTTAGATACAGGTTTACACTAACTTGCCTTCTATTATTTTGCTGTCAAGTATTATCTATCATAACTCTATTTCTAATGCTAGTTTATGTGGTCTAGTAAATATATTTGTTAAAATTGGTGTTCTGGTGAATGCTGTCAGCCTGAATCACTCGATCTTACCTCCTCAGTCCAAAGTGAATTTTGCATGAAATCCCGTTTGCAGAGATCTCCACTCATGATTCTGCTCATGTTTAACCCTTATGAATGATATGTAATTGTAGTTCACAAAAAATATGAGTGAAATATGTACATATATCTACATATATATATGTATGTATGTATGTATGTATATGTGTTTAAGTAGCCAACAAAAATGAACATGATTACACCTCCAATGCAATTCCTTGTTCATACCTGCTCTTACTTTATTCCTTTCTGTTCTTCCGACATGTGTTGCTGTGCCCTTTGAAGCAAAAAAAATATTTTCTTTTTTATTGCTACATAACCAAATCCAGAAAAGTCTTCACTTTTGTGTCAATCTCTGGATGCTATAAAGACAATAATAAGTAAATAGAGATGCCACTTGAGGGTGGGAAGTTCATCATTTACATATGTAAATTTGGGAAAGGGAAGGCTTTAGCCATATGCGTAGTTAAATCAATTTGCAAGAAAGGAAGGTATCAAACAGCTGGTGTAGAAGTAGCTATCATAATTTTCCCAGAAAAAAAAAACCTGAAGAGACGGTTTTATATATGTGTTGTGGTTTTGCAGGTGATTTAGCAATGAAGAAAATGTAATTTTCTCCAATGAACTGTGTTTTATGTGTTTGTCTGTTGTTACATCTGTTGAAAGATAATCATATTTGTACTTACTCTGACCATTTCTATTGCAGTGATTGTTAAGTATATTTATTAGCAAGCAGTACCATTTTTCCTTTTCTTAAAAAAAGCAATAACATATCAGCAATATCATATTAGAGTTAAATCTTTTGAGTTACTGTTGCAATATCAACCTTAAATGTCTGCTACACAGATGAAATCATCACAGCGCAATTGTCTCTAGCACTATGCTTATTTATTTCTGAAGGTCTGAAAGAAAGAGGAAATTTAACCATCCTTTGTGTTGAGAGTCTGTTATTCAGCTTTGCTCTGCTATATTTTTTGGACAGCTGTAGGCTCTGGTTTTCTCCTAAAATGTTTTTTTTTTTTTAATGTGAAGGATGGCTGATTTTAAGGAGCAGAATAACAAATGATAGCGATCTAAATTGATCCAATGGTCTAATCCTTATATGGAAATTTCATTTGTGGATCAAAAACTTCACTAAATAAATTACATATTTTAGAACTGGCAAGAGAATGAAAACTCTATTTCCTTTCACCATTCTAAGAAAGTGAGAAGCTTTTGTGGTTTGAAGCTTTTTAATATTTTGTTTTGTTTTGATCCCTGCCCTCCCCACAAAATAAACCAAACCAACACAAACTAACTTTGCTATATTTCATAAAATGGAATATATTTGAAGTGTACACCTCCAGATTAATAAAAGCAAACAACAAAAAGCCAGTGTTTTCACTCAGTTCTTTCATGAGAAGTGACATAGGGGTTTTGATTTGGGCCTCAGACACTTTCTCTCTTAAACCTTGTTGAGGATCATGTTTTCAAAGCTCAATATTTTACCCTAAGCATATTTTGATGAAAAGGTATTTCTTCAAGAATTCTTCCACTTGTGCTAGTAATCTGCTATTGCTTCTCTTCTGTTGAGAAGAAAACCTCATTCTCTGAGTGACGAAAAACCTGAGAAAGACTTCTCCATGTTTCTTTCTTGATTTTGAAAAACACAAAGAGGATTTTGGCTGGATTAAGTACAGCCTCAAAAAAAAAAAAAAGAGCCCAGATTACTGCAAGGTGTCAAGTGGGCCAAACCCTTACAATTATCTTTCTCTCAAACACTTCAAAGTCAGTTCTGTGTGAATAGCATTTGATTACTGAAAAATAGACCTCTAGTTCTTGTAAGTAATAACAAAATAAGTATTTTGGAAAACCTAATTTCTTAAAGATAACAAACTGTTTCAAGCGTCATTCTACAAAAGAAGTAAACACTATTATTTTTACAACTTGAGGAGGTTAGATTTAGCACTAGAAGATACATTATAGGATTAGCCAGGCTTTGTATGAAACTGTGTGAGTGATAAAAGGTTTGCACAAAAGGATGGATGCATTTGTGCTCAGCAGTATAAACGACTCAGCAACAGTATTTTCAAAAATAAAGACATGCCAGTTTTTGACAGTGACTGGTGACTTCAGGTATATTTTCATAATGACAGAGAGAAAAGAATATTCATGAAGCAATCAGAATATCAGAATAAAAATCAGGAAAAATAAAAATTACCAAAAAGAGAAAGGCAAACAAAAGCCCCAGACCAACTCAACCCAACACAATCTATTCTCTTCTCCAAAAAAAAAAAAAAAAAAAAAAAAAAAAAAAAAAATGCCTAAAATGCTTGTACACATAATCAGCATGGAACATTTCAGGAATTTGGAAAGTACACGAACATGTTTGAATGATGAATACAGAAGCAGAAATAATTTCTTCCAGAAATAGCAACACCACTATTCTTATTGGTTTGTTTTTGATTTTGGGGTTTTTTTTGGGAAATAATGTGAAATTATATGAAAGGGGGTTAGTCCACTAGAGTGAACCTGGGGAGTTATTTCAAAGTACTCTATTATTCAAATATACAAATTTCTGATAAAGAGAAAAAAAGTGATCAGCATTTCCCATTTTGTTACTGGGAGATGGTCATAGCTAAAACTTACATATATTCATATAAAAGACACAATTATTCTTTCCTTGAAGTTAGACTGGTCCATTAAGAAATTGCATGTCTGCTTTACTTCTGATCTGGCAATGAGGAAAATTAGTGCCAACCAATAAAACTGTCTGGAGAGCAAAATGTTACTGCTAATGACATGACATTCATGTTATCAGAATTACAGTGTTTTACTACTGCTGTTTCTAGTCTTCTCTTAATAGATGGGAGAAGTGGAGTTGCTCTATGTGGGCTGTTGGAAAACATCTGATTTGCTTGCATCCCAAGGAAATCCAAATAGTGCATTCTGAATCTACTCTGTGATGTGTACTAAAAAAAGATGAGTGTAAAATCCAAGAGATTTGCTTTAAATAGTACATTTGATACAAGACAAAATACTAATGTAGTGAACCTTTCTCATTGAGAGCATTTCCAGCTCTTATTAAAAACATCTAGTTTTCAGAAATGTTGTCTAACTTGGTACAAATAGCTTTTAAAAACATCACTCATAAAACAAGCAATTTGTTGTAGCCATAATTACATGGCAGATGCAACAAATATGCCATTCTCAGTCTTCTTCCAGGGTAGAATCAACTTTAAGGGAACAAAATTTGTAATTATCCCTAACTATATCATGAAATAACACATCTTATGGTCTCACTATCATCTTCAGTCATTTTGGAATTCATGCTCTAATTAAACAAGGATCAACTACAGCAATAAAATTTTAAAGTTTTGCTTAGTTTTTAATCAAGTAACTCTAAAGGGCAAAATATCAGAGAAAGTGTTCATTGGTCTTTCATGCTACTCCCATTGCTAGGTTTTGCTTTCTTTATCTTTTTCTTTCTGCAAATGCAAGAATATTTTTGATATTTTTTGTGGGAATTTCCAATATATATATTTTTATGAATGAGATAGGAAATGTGTGGGGTTTTTATCTCTTAAGAAAGAGACTGATAAGAATCAGGTTATGACCTTATTATTTACTTCATAGCAGGCAGAAATCAAAGCTTGCAAAATTCTCCATCGGTGGGCTAGCTGAAGTTTCTCAGTGTAGTCCACGTGTGAAAATGTCAGAGAGCAAAATGTATTATAGAGAAGAAGAATAAATAAATCTATTTAGCTCAGACCACCAATGTGTAGCATAAAGACGCTAATTCTGTGTGAACACTCTTTCTTGACACCCAGCCATACCATGTTGGATCAATAGCTCATAAAATGTTGCTTGAGTGCAATTAAAATGTGCTGAATTACTGCAGATAGGATTCTGATCCAAGTGACTAAGAGTTAAATTTCTGCATCAGCTCTGGGACAGAGCACAACATGCTATTAACTTCTTAGGCAACTACAGAGTGTAAGAAAACTTGCCCAGAGAGGACATGCAGAGTAACAGTCTTCCTCATCATCCCTAGAATACAAGATTAGGGCCAGACTCAGCAGGAAAAAGATTAGTTAGTGATCTTAAATCCTGAATGAAATGTCTACTCACAGGTTTGTGTCAAATTCTAGCCAGATAATTTCACTTCCAAGGCACCTTCTGTTCAACAGGGACATTAATGAAAATATGGACTTTTTTTTTTCCATTGATTCAGTAGTTTGACATGATACTTTTGAATCAAAAATGAACCTCCTGGTTCTTCAGCTGCTGTGTTGCTACTGTCACTGACAGTCCTTGGATTTATTTCTGTGGACTAATGAGGATGAAGCACAACAACAGGAGATAAATAATTGAAATAATAGTATTTTTAAATAAATGTTAGTACTCTGCAAGACAAGAAATGTGCTTTTCACATGAATAATGCAGTACCATTTGTGTGTACTGTTATGGATGCAGTATAATTATCAGGTAGACCTTGTGAGAAATATGTTCCACATCATTCTCTGTGACTACTAGGGGAAAAATTCTTCAGAAAAGAAAACCACACTGCCATCTTGAGCATTCATTCCCTGTAATTTTGCATGCTCCTTTTTGTTTGGGGGAAAGTTGCAGGGAGTTTATTGATATTTGAAAACAGAAATGTCTCTTTTCAGATTGTGTTGTCTTTTCAAAAGAAAGCTGCTGACAACAAGCATGTCTGCTTGACACTCCTAATAGGTTTTCTTTACAGGAATAGAATTTCTGGTCAAACCTGGACAGGAATTCCAGAGAGCAATAGCTGAAAATGGTAAAATCACTCCCTTATGAGAGCTAAATTCAAGTTCTTGTTCTTTCTAATTCACAGGATTGATTAATTGTCACTGATTGTGGTGTCTTCTTTCTGTCCTTGTCTGACATTGTCCCAGCTTCATGGTCTTTGAGGTGAACCTGGTGTAGGTGTATCAGTAGACATCAGAAGACATTCCAGCATCTTTCTTGACTTCATAATTCAAAATCCTTGGGCATGGATACTCTGGCAGCCTGCTTCTCTGAGCTCCGTTCATAACAAATACATTACAACCATTCATGCTGTTTGGAGACAAGCTGGAGACTTACTGGTCCAAACAGTCCTCATAAAACCTCAGATGCTGAAAGGTGTAGACATTTAAAAGTAGAGGCTTTCCCTCATCCTAACCCTGCTGCTAATCCAGACAGATTTTTCTCCATGTCCCAAATGCAAATTTTTTTCTGGCTGTGGCTATAATCCCAACCTGTCATCAAATTAGAAAAAGAATAGCATATTGTGTTGTCATTTATCACATTTCTTATCATTAACACATGTTAGAGAAGTATATAGATCAATCATTGGCATGAGTCATTGTTCCACCAAATTTGAAGTTATAAACTGGCATGCACTTGTACAAGAATATAGCATATAGAAAACTTATTATTCAGGTATTCTGAGGAACATTTTCACCCACATCCAGTGCAAGGGATTTTTCTCTTAATATGCTACAGGCTGTATATACTCAACAATTCCTGTTTACCCAGAATTTTTTGAAAGGAACGGGGAGGAATTGTATGCAGAACAAGCAGTAGATGCATATGAAAGACATTAATATAGCAAGAAACTGAACATGTCTTCAAGTTTTCTATGCAGAATGATTGAAGACCCATTAAACAAGTAATCAACCTCCTACCCTTCAAATATCAGGAAGGAATACACTAAATGAATCACATTACTCTTTTGCACAACAAGGTACTAAAAACTCTTAGAATATGTTCTTAAATGCTTTATTTTTAAAATTAGGTTTCAGTATGAAAAAAGCCATAAATTATACTGTTTGGAAACTAAATTTGGATCTACATTTTCAAATAATAGGTTTTTTGCACTATTTGCCAAGACTTTCTAAGGTTGCATGTTAGGTCATGGAAGTGAAAAATGCTAATTAAAATGTTGAACTGAAGGTCAATGATGTACTTATAGGAAGGTGTCACTAAATATGTGAAATAATATGGATGTAAACAGCCTTAAATTTAGCCTGTTAGAAGGACAAATGTACTGGACAGAAGGAACTGTAAACTGAAAAACTGTGACAGAGGAGTCATCTCCCAGCCTGGAAGCTGTGAGCCCAGGACTAGGCCTGAGAACTGGAAACTTGAAAAGTACAGCTGGCCTCTCTGAAGTACAGCTGGGTAGCCTAGAAACCAGAGTTACCCTCAGATACCACTAAAAGTGCAAAATCAAGGAATTGTAATGACAACTTGTATTCTGAAAAGGTGGATATATAAAATAAGCCTGAAAGAATAAAAAAACATCCTGACAGGTGTAAAATAAAAATTAACAGCATATATTGACTGCCCAAAGTGGTGATGTCCTATATCATGTTGCATATCAATGATTTGAAAAAGGACTAAATTTTTATTCAAAGTTGAGCCTCTGTCTCTGGAAACTTCCCATGCTGCATACACATGAGGATATATGCTGTTATATTGGTGATAAAGTTGATGCACAAATTACAAATTTGAAGTAACCTGTGATATACCTTCTGGGTTTTGCTGTTGTAGAAATGTCCACACCTCCTTGGTTTTGTTGTTCATTACTGAATAATATTGTCTGAGACTATGAAATTGACTGCCATATTAACTTATAATAGCTTGATATAGATCAATATAATCACAGAAGTTCTTTTTAGTGATGGTTTTGTGGTAGCCAGCTTATTAAAGGGCAGGACAGACACATACATGCTATTTTATAATTTTTCTGTGTTTAAAAGAATTGGAGGGAAGAGAGATCACAAACATGGAATCCAGGTGTTCTGAGGTATTACTACAAGCCTAAAATTTGAGAATGACACCTTAAGTTTTTAGCTTTTTATTTTTCAGATCCTGTACTGCATTAGTGTATAACTGAACTCCACAGAGAGTTAGTAAGCCCTCTTCACAGTTTGGTCACACTAAACAACCCTTCTAAGCCTGAGAACCAAGGACATCCTCGGCCTCAGGATCTGAAAAGTATAAACAAAAGTGAATGCGGGGAAGAGCAAACTGTGGGAATATGACTTCATTACCTGAAGCTGTAACTGGACAATTAACCCCTGATATGCAAATAGACCAAACTTATATCTGTCTGGAAAACTCGTGACCATTGTCCATCCTTGGTGTAGCCCTTGTGAGGTTTTTGCACTGCCCAGGTGAATCTGTTGAAGGCCTTTAATAAATATCTACTTTATTCTCTGTCTAGCCTCTGTTCTGGGTAGCTATTCCAAGGCATCAATTAAACCAAATTAAAAGTCTTTCAAATACTCAATAAACTAGAGAAATTTTAGGGAAACAGATGAGGTGCATGTTGGCTACAGTAACAACAATGCTAGCATTTTATTTTCTTTTTATGTCTGTTAAAAAGAGAAAAGGATAATATTTTCACAGTACAGAGAGGATTGTAATGCTCCATAGTATTCCAAGTTAAATTCAAATATGGAACAAAGGAGACATTTTCTTGACATGGAGATATGGAACAAAGCTAGAAAAAAGTCCTGTTGTTGTTTGGAGAGCTAAACTGTTAGTTTTTATGAGCAAGAAGAATGTGTACACAAGTCATTACTTGGTCAAGGAATTATCATGAAGGGTGGTGACTGACCTACCACTCCTGGAAATCACTGGTGTGTTTCCACTTGTAGAATGGATTTTAGAGTTCACTATGTGACAACATGAACTCCTGTGGAAATTACTTGTGAAATATTAGCCTTTTGGAAATATTTTAAAAATGCTATTATTCATACTAGTCAGCTGTAACACCATTGCATTACTTGGTGGCATTTTGATTTCTCAAAAGTCACTTCTTGGTGGACCAACACAAAATGAAAACAGACTTTTCTTCTTTCCATTTTTTTTACACAAATGGATGAATCATCAATCTTGAAATAACTAAAGGCATAAGTAAGTGTCCTGCTTTCTGGCTTCAGCTAGATATATGTGGTAGCCCTGGGCTAGAAGATGGAACTTTCACACATTGGCTCAAAAATAACCACTTTAAGTGAACAATCCTACCATAAGTAGTTAGATGGATTCTTAATCAAACTTTAAAACTAGTTTCATACTAAAATTGGTAAAGATGCTGCGGTATTAATAAGAGTTTTTCTCAGTTGTTTTGACTTTACAAGCAGAGTTTATAAGGACAAATGAAAATAACTCCAGCAGTGACAGTAACACACCAGGAAATACAATTATATCTTATGTGACTATAAAATATTTATTGTGACAGAAAAAGAGAGAAACTGACAGAGAGGGAGCATGACATCTGTTTTCAAAATATGCAAATGTTTTTAAAAATGTCATTTTGAAATAGAAAGAGGAAATAAACCACAACTAACCTATTATGTGATCCATATTAAGAGAAAAATAGTTTCAAATTTACTGAGCAATTGTTTTATGACAGAACCAAAGCTGTTCTAAATGACCGTGAAATTCTAAACTTTTCAGCTTGAATTCTTTAGTAATCAAAGTTTGTGTTTGCTATTTTGTCCCTCTGCTCTTGATTTTTAACTGAAGTTCTTTATCTCGTAAGAGTAATCACTAGGAAAGAATGTTACAGCTTCCACAAGTGAGGTCAGAAGAGAGATTGTAATTGACTCAATCACCCAGAAGAAAATGTAGAGGTGTGCTAGTTTTCATAATAATAGAGATTAAAATGCTGGGAAAGTAATAAAGCATAATAAATTGGCATAACATTGGAATGGCTTTTCTCTTTTAGTAAAAGAATGTGTTCTATTCCTTTTTGGTTTTTTGTTTTGTTTTTCTTTTTTCCAAAGCAAATAAATTAAGTGGTATTAAATGATTCTACCAATCATAAAAAAAAAAAAATCTATACAAGTAACCTGAGGCAGGGAATAAGAAGAAACCTTTCAATCTTAACTGAAGGAAAATGGCAGAAGTCAAGAAAAAGGTGATTTTGATTTGTCAAATAGTAAACATTTAAATGCAAATTCCACATTTCATCTTTCTACTCTTACTTTCTCTTTTTTCTCCTTATCTGAGGAAGAAATCTATCTTCTACTTCTAACAGTTTGTCTTCCTCTGACAATACATGGCAGAACTAAAGTCAACATAAACTGTCAGAGATGTGGAGTGTTAAAACGCTGAAAGCAAGCAAACAAAAAAAAGAAATGTCTTTCAATAAGGTGTGTCATATGTCATTGGTTAAGAGTGTAAGGCTTTCACTCCTGGAAAGCACCACTTGAAACTGCTGCTAAGAGTAGATGTTATTCTTACTGAGGTCGGCATTCAAAATTAAAAACAGTAGCAAAATAAAGTCTCCATTCAGATTTACCTGGAAATCAATTTTGCTGTTACCAGACCTTCTTCTGTGACTCTGAGCAAAAGTGAAAGGAGAACCAGCCTAGACCCAGTTGGGATTTTTTAAAATTTCACTATTTTAACCCTTTTGATTTTTTATATATAGATTTTTTTTTTAGGATATGTGTCGAGAATCTGAAGTCTGAAAGTGTTTTCTTTTTCAGCATTTATTTTCAGGAAAAAAGTAGTTAACAACTGTTTTTAATAAGCAATTATTTTGTTCAAAATACATTTTAAAAATTAAAATTTTTAATGGGAAATTTTCTTGACTTTCAAGATTTTCACTGAAAGTAATAGTTGATCTATCTGTAATTAAATGTGATAGAGTCAGATACTATGGTAGTTACTGCCACAGAGATTCCTGTGGATATATGAAATAATAAGGAAAAAAAAATTTATATATTTATAAACATAAACATAAAGGTTTCTGCATTAAAAACAATAATGGTGACCACATCAGAGGCAGAAATTGATGAAGATAAAAGTCTTATTTCATTATTGGTAATTCTGTAACTAAAACTCTATTAGTGTCTCCACATATATAAGGACAATATAGTCTGTTACTTTGTGGGGGACAGGTGTCCTCACAGGAGGCCCAAGATTATCACAGAATGATGAAAAATCTTTAGTATACAGAAATTTTCAAAGGAATCTTCAGATTTCCCTTCTCCACCTCAAATAAACATAATTACTTGATTTTATGTGCAAGGCATCCTGAGCTGTTTTGTTATTTGAATATATAACCACAATTTCAGTGAATATATAGCTTTTCTCTTTTTTTTTGCCATTTAAGAGCTTCTAGACAGGGCCATAGGATTTTGTGATGATTTAGTGAAGATTTACTGCTCTTCAGTGGTAACAAAAGAGAGGTTTGGAAAACATTTCCACAATTTCATGAACATGGTACCTTATGGCACCAGAAGCCTCAGTCATACAAGAGCCTTCAGGAGAGACTTTTTGGCTCTTGACTCTACATGTCTACACCTTCCAGCTCCTGAAGGCATGCACAAACTGTGCTCCAGAGCTCATCACAACATCAAGTACTGGCACACGTTGCAGCTCTATGGCAGTCTGAAACAGGAATATTATTGGAGCAGGCAGAAAAACAGGTTTTCTCTATCCAAGGTGTAAAGCCATGGGAGTATATTCTACATGAAAACAACTGTAGAAATGTGTCATAAGATAACAGTACCTGACTATTTCTAAGGGGGCAATCAACAATAACAGCTAATTGTTTAACATAAGCACTGCAAACCCAAAATAACCTGCTGTGCTCTCTTCTGTTTTATCTCAAATAGGAGACCACAGAAGGTAATTATTCTAAAATAATGGGTTTGTTTGAACACTACTGGCTCTACTGACATCTTAAAATATGTGAAGCTTAAATAAAACTCTAACACCAATTAACACATATTCTAGTCATTATAACCAGGAAAAAAGGGAGCTAATACTGCTACAGCTCTTATGTCAAATGATGTGCCTGACTTATAAGGCATAAAGGCTCCAAGGGAGTAAATGAATGTTGCATGGGCAGTCTAAGTTTCAAGTTGGATAAAACTGAATTCAGAGGCTTCACTCACTGTCATTTCACCCAGCTCTAGAGGACCACTATGCACTAATTCAACACCTCTTTTTTTTCCTTTAACCTATGGGTTTAATATTACTTCATATTAGCACATCATCTGAAATGTCTGTGCTACATTTTTTTTCATAGAGTCTATGATTAGCAGGGAATTCTGATTAGCTTCCCCCCTTGTGGAGATTTCCCATTGTTCCCACTGATGGAGACACAATCTTTGTCAATGCCTTTTATTTAAACAGAATTCTGTTAATGACATTGTCTCCCCCATTGCTTCAAAAAACCTCACTCTCCTCTGTCATGCACTGGAACTTCTATTTAGTTTCTCTACTTTTCTTGCAGTTATTTAGAAAGGATTTTGTTCACATCTCATATAAGCATGAAAAGGCCAACTTAACAGCTTACTGTGTCACCCAGTCCTTAGTATAACAAAAGGCTGAATAAAAGATGTGCACAAATGTGTAGAATTGAACCTCTACAGATTGACTCCAGACCCATTGTGTCAGGCATGGCATGGCGTATCCTACATCATACTTTTTTTCCTGAAAACTTTTGATTGAGGAGATCTTCATTCCTTTCCAAGGTCTTTGAATATATATAAAAAAAAAAAAAGCCAAAGTATGACTTTTGCATGGAAAATGTAAATGCTGTGAGCTTGACATAAACAAAGTAGATCAAATGAAATTGATTTCAGCTAAACAGAAGGTTTTATAAATGATTATTTAAAACTTTTAAATATAGAAATAATCATTAAATGTTTTGGAGAAAGGCAAGAAACTACAGCAATATGTTTGCATTGTTAGCGGGAAATTTCTGACAAGGAAAGAGAGCAAGAGGAAGCAGTAAAGCTAGGATTATGAATAATAAAGCAAAGGCAAGTGGATAAGTACCTGGAAGCACTGAGACATTTGGGATATGTCAGCTGATGGATGGTTTTAAGACCTACCTCAGTTTGCAAAATGCTGAAGGACAGAAAGTCACGTAAGTGGCTGTGACTGATTCATCCTAGCCCCCTCCTTACTGAGTTGCTCACAGAAACATGGAACTGATTTTTAGGCTAAGAATTTATGAAGCATCCTATACCTTCAAAAAGCCTTCAATTCCCTTGGCTATGCAACAAAATATTGAAACCTTCAGCTTTCCCATGGGAGAAAAAAGAAGGGACAAAAAAGCCAGTAAAACTAGACACAAAAATTTTTGCCTTAATATTGGTATTAAGTGTTTTTTTGTCAATACTAGTTCAGTCTTTTTGAAATGCAGGTTTTAACAGAGATGTGGCTCTCTGCAAGTAGAAGAGGCCACTTGGCTTTTACCTTATCCTTTTCTGTCCTCAAAACTGATGACAGACACAATGACTTCTTAAATTAGATTTATCCATTACAAATTACTTCTATTCAGTTTGTCTTCTTTAGAAAAATATTTGAGGCAGTTTTAGAGAAAGAAAAGTAGGGTCTGAGGGCACCGATCTCCAAATTCAAGCTAATGCTGCATCTCACTTGAAGAAAATGTCCTATGAACATCCAGATTCACAGAACAGCTGAGTTTGACAGGCATCCCTGGAGGTCGAGCTGTGCAACCACCCAGCCCAAGCAAGGCTACCAAACAGCAGGTCGCAGTCATGTGTTGTATTAAACGCATTTACAACAATACTTACACGTTACAGTAATACATTATAACAGTTACATTACAGCAGCATCTATCTCTTCTTGTTGAGGCGGTCATAACGCAAAGCAGAGACCTTAAATGTCCCATAAACAAAGACTTCAAACGTCCCATTGTTACTAGTTGGTGGCTCACCTACTTCCAGCTGTCTTGATTGGAGAAGATCAGGTCTGGACCCCCTTGTGGCTTCCACCTGCCACTCTCAGCTTCACCAACACCACCTCCCCCACTCCGTCCCAGTGGGTCACAGTTGCCCTGTACACTTTGCAGCAATACTTCTACTCTACAGTAAACATTACAACCACACTTATATATTACAGTGTCCATCCCCTCCAGGGACTTTTTCTGAAGCACACAGCCAGAAGCATCTGCAGCTAATCCAGCAGCAATCCAATGAAGGATATTGCTGCTAAATTGCTACAGAGCCTTGGCATGTCCACAGGCTTCAGAGTCCATCCTCTCCAGGGATTCTCCAACCCTCTCCTGGGGTCTATCCTCTTCTGGGATTATTCATCCCCTCCAGGGGAACTCACCATCTTCTCCTGGGACTCTGCTGGTCCTCACAGTAGCCATCTCTGGGACGCTCCTTGTCCTCGCGGCAGCTTTCTCCTGCTTCTTGCAGCAGTCTTCTCCTTGTTCTTGCAGTCTTCTGACTCCACCCTTTTATGCCACTTGTTCTTAATTGGTTACAGGTGTGTATGCCACTTGTTCTTAATTGGCCCCAGCTGCAACTCATTGGGGCATAAGATTACATACTGTGCCTCCTTACAATTCTCCCTACAGTCATGTCCAGATACCTTTTGATACCCCAAAATCTTTGGATGTCTACAACTTTCACAGTCTTCTTGGGTAATCTGTGCCATGTCTTGATCACTCTCACAGTCAAAAAGAGTTTCCTGATGTTCAGGTGGAGCTGCTGTGTTTATTTCAGTTTATTTATTTTGCTTACATTCAGTATATTTATTTTTGTTTCAGGCCATTTCCTCTCATTCTGTCACTGGACAACACTGAACTTGGTTCCTTTCTCCAAAAATAGTGGTTGGTTCAGTCACCAGATCTCAGTATTATTTGTATTTAGTATTTCTGTTCTACTGATTGGGTTATATTGCCTTATTAGGAATTCAGACTGCATGTCAAAGTCATGGGAAAAAATAAGCAAAAGACATTAAATGGAGTCAAGTTAAAAGCTTTCAAGGCCTTAACCGTAAAAATAAGTTACAGTATTATTTTAATGCTATCATTTTAGTTTCTTAAATGTAAAAATATATAATCACCTAAATAAGAAAAAAATGTCTCCTTTTCCATGATTTACCAAATCATTAACTGCAAATGAATAAATAGTATACTAAATATTATACTAATATTTTCTATTAAACTTCCATCCTTATAAAACTTGAAACTTTTTATGCTATTTAATTTATTAATATTGGTTTTAGTATTCTAGGAAAATTACATTGAAATAGCTCTATGAGTGTGAATGCTAGAAAATTGTAACTGTTTTTATACAAATACTTGTGCATTGTCTACAGCTTTTTCTTGAATTAATTCTATACTAATGGCACAGATATAAAGTGAAAATGGATGCTGCTAACTTAAATCACATTCCTGCCAAGAAATTAATTGGAGAAGCTACAATTAACATATATCAAATTATTAAATTGTGCTATATGGGAAAATAAATACTTTTGTAGGAAAAGCTGTTGAAAGGCAAAAATGTTATACTTAAAACAGATTAATATAATTTCTATTAACTCAATTTAGGCAGCATGGTGGAAAATGTATATTACGTCAACACAGGAAGAGTAAAATTAAACCTTCGTATAAGAGCAAAAAATCTGGTTAAATGAGTCAAGGGAAGATATTAAAAAATATATCATCTCTTAAGCTACAGGATCCTCCTTTGAAGAGCATTTAAATAAAAGGTTGGTAAGTACATCTAATTTCCAATACCTTTGAATATTTTTACCATATCATGCTATTATTTTATGAGATCTTTTTGCAGAAACTTATTTTAGTTCTGCTGATATATGCATTGTCTGTTATAACCATTGCATAAGAAAATATGTTAAATCTCATGTTAATTGCATACATACGGAAATAAAAGCACTAAAGTTAACATGATGAAGAAAGAAAATATTCCTAGACTTTATCACACCTTAAAAAAATCTGCAACCAATATACATAAAAAGCATGGAAACACATTAAACCAAGTTCTAAATAAATGATGAATGCTGTTTTGCAATTAACTCAGAATATGGGAAACACCTCTATAAAAAGAATGCATTTTTAAAAAAAATAATTTATGTATGGCATCTGGTAGTACAAAGGACTCAAGAAATATATAGAACAGGCTGTTCAGATATTGTGGCAGTGTGGGCAAGTGGAATTTCTTATTCATAGCTTGTGAAACTGTCAGCTTTTAGCAAATTTAATTGCCTAATATCACAGACTATAGCTTTAGAAATCTCATGATCTTATCTGTGTGCTCCACAAAACTGCTTCTTCATGCTGGAGCATTCAGAAATGTCCACAAGAGGCTTTCCAACTGCCTTGGCAGAGCTGGAAGATTTACTTGACAGAATTCTTATTTCATTTATGCTTTTAGCTTTGACACACAGTCTTTCAAAATGGGCCCCATATGTCAGTGTCCTTGAAAAACTTCACAAGGTTGAGAAAATGGGAGGATGGGAAAAGGGAACTCTGGAGAAGAAAGTAAATCTGGCAAATAGCACCTTCTAATTAATTTTTTGCGTTGCTCATCATGCTCTACTTCTACCAATTGCAATTAGTATTGCCATAATAAAAAGCATCATTTGTCTATTCTTCAACATTTTAGCAGGTTCTTTGCCAAGTTGTGGGATGCTGCTAACACTCAGCTTAGACTGACACGCCTTCACAGTTCAGGTCATGCATCACAGCTTGTACTTGTTTTTGACCAAGGTGAGATGAACAACAGCCTACAACTAATTTCAGGATGTAGAAGGACTGGTGAAGTCAGGTGTCAGAGGTAGAACTGGCACAAGCAGGGCAGTACACTTCTTTCTGTTACCTTATTGTAGCCTTGGAAGGAGCAATCAGTGCCTTCTGAAAGCCAGATTCATGAGACATTTACAGGTTTGTGAGACAATGGTTTAGCCTCAGTAAATCCACTTTAAAACCATCAATACATTATATACAGGAGGAGGGCAGCAATTTTTTTTTTTTTAAATGGCTTTATAGGCAGTCAGTAGTGTCCATTTGCTCTTTCCAGTGCTGGCTAAAATGTCTTTTGGATTGACAATGGTTTCAAAGATAAAGCGTTAATGTTAGAGGTTAATACTCTACAAAATTTTATCAAAATCTGAGATTATGAGATGTCTAATTACTTGCAGTATTTGTGATAATGCTTTATCCTATCGTCCTTGCTATTCCTAAAAGTAGGTCTCATGCATCAGCAGTTGCTGAAATTAAATTAATAATTGGAC
Organism: Camarhynchus parvulus; assembly: GCF_901933205.1. NCBI lineage: Eukaryota > Metazoa > Chordata > Aves > Passeriformes > Thraupidae > Camarhynchus > Camarhynchus parvulus. The sequence continues at coordinate 12,554,471 of NC_044571.1, forward strand.
ATATAAGAGTCAGCTGCAGATTCAGTGTTAGGAGCTGTTAGATCTGGTAGCCTAGCCTTGCTGAGGATCCATAATCCCACATGTGACTGGGGGTACCCTTTATGCCCCAGTGTGTACAGGGATCAGACTTTTATCACATAATCTAACACCTAGGTACCAGTTTTCTTATCAACATTAATGTACATAATGAGCAGAATCACTGCATGAAGCTGTGCAAGAAAGGACCCCTGAACACTCCCAAAATAAATTTACTGGGAGTGTTACTGTGACTTCTGTGAAGTGACAGCTCTATCTGACACCATCCTCATACACTCTGTGAAGTCCATCCCACTTGGTTATTTTCACACTTTTGTCTTCATTTCATTCCACAGCGCAGCTCTCCATGAACCTCTGCCCACAACGCCCCTTTCCCCCTTCAAAACACATTTCTTCATCTCTCACTGCCTTCTTGCAGATAGAGGGGTTTCTCTCCATCATATTGATGGAAACATCCCCACCATGGTGCCTGGGACATTCAGTTCTGATAAAAATTTTCTTGTATCTTGGGTAGAGCTCTTTACAGAGATCTTTATAGAAAAAGATCTGCAAATTTCTCCAATCATCTTTACACTCAAACAAAGTGCCTATTCCTCTTCCACATACTGCAGGTTCAGTGTTTGGCCTAGGTAAGAATTGAGAGAACCAAGCCTAGTGCTCAACCAGGAATAAAATTATTATCTGGTTCTTATATTCTACAAAACATTTCCCCTTTGTACTTCCTGCTCCTATTATTTTCTGGATTTTAGTTATAAGTCTCACTGGCTCCAGGCCAGCATCTCAGTGATATGATTTCATCATTGTCATGCTCCATGGGTGAGTGTAGAAAAGATATAAGGTAATTCTGCAGTCGGAGGGATAAAAAAAAACCCATATACAAAAAACCCCAGGTGTCCTATGGAGCTCCAAAACCAGTGAGTGCTCTTTCCTGATCCACTGTTATTTGCATTTGTTCAATTCAAGTATAAAGGCTTTCAGACATTGTGTGGCATCCCTTTCAGTCAGAACTTTCAGCCATTGACCAAACTCCCATTGAGACAGTCTGGAAATTGCCTGCTGTAAGTTTACAGGACACAGTAAGGTTTCAACATCCCGGGCCATACAGGGGAGGAAGAACAGATATATATTTATATATATACATGCTGATGGACTCAGACATCACAGTTAACATACAGAAGGTCCCTCATTCAGCCCATATGTGGGAGCTTTGGTGGGTATTGCCCTCTTGTAATAGCTGTGGGAGAGCTCCCATATCAAGGAAGAAGTATGGATGCTTTGTTCTTGAGGCACTAGACACTTATAGCAGATAGACAGATAGCTCTGAGAAGAAGAATTATGGTTAAAAGACTGATATCTAGGAAAGATTTTAACACCTGGCTTATTTATAAAATTATTAATATTTCTTTCTTTTCTTATTATTATTATGTATAGATTTGTTTTACATGGAAGAGTTCTCACCTAAGCCAGTTCTGATTGACAAAGCCTTGTTGAAAATGCCAAAAGCTAACTTTTGCAGTCTTTAAAGCTAGATGTAATTGTTGCTTAAATAACTGTGATTTATCATGGAAATAAGGGAATTGACTTTTTTTACCATCTATGTCACAAAATAACCTTGCAATATTTAGATAGCATGAAGCTGGAGGAGGTGGTTCAGAAACTCTGTGAATGCCTTTGCATCAATATCTGCTGGTGTTTGGAGAAAGCTGACATTATTTGTATTTCTTAGTCCTCAGGGAAAGATTTGAAAGACATGACTAATAAAGGTCTTGCTCAGTCTAGAGTTTCTGTTAATCTGATTAAAAATATGCTAATATATATTTTAGAATGACGGGCATCTGTGGGTAAGAATTAGTGCAAAACTCTTCAGCCAGGAAACAAGATGAGAACCAACATGGGCAAGATCAGTTCATTTTCAATGTTTGTCAGTCACAGACTTGCAGCCTGGATTAGCCTTGGCTCATGTCTTGTGCTGTGTTGTGGCTGTGCATAGAAAGAGAACAGGCAGAGAATCAAAGAAAAGTTAATAGAAAACTAGACTTCATTAATCTACTGAATATCAAGAAATTCGTTTCATATGACAAATGTCATAAAAATTTAAGGGGAGACAGAGTGACTTTGAACAACCTCACAAAACAGCAAAAAAATATGCAGTGAAGAAAAATATTTTAAAATTTGCGTATATGTATACTATTTTCAAGAATAAACTTCTCCTGCTTAAGCATTGAGAGTGTCAGACGCGTGAGAGAGAGAACATGGTCCCTACCTTCAAAACCAACTCGAATGAGGAAACCAGCTGAAGTGAATAATGTATACAAAACCAGCAAAATGAAGGTCATTTTAGCAATTAAAAGGATAAGTGAACAGTACAGATATTTTTAGTGGTACTGAAATGAGATTGTATACATGCAATCCATGAGCAACAAGTCAAAGACGTCAGCCTTTAGCAGAATAGGGTGACTTTGTTTTTATTAACTGCAACATGCCTACTTCCCAATTTCATTTTTACCTTCCAAAAAGATCTTTACTGAAGGATATCAGAACTAAACATACAAATCAGAACTAATACACACTTATTTTTACTATACATACAAAATAGGGGAGATGGTGTGTTTATTTGGGGTTTTCTATTATTGCTTGTTTGTGGGTAGGTTTTTTCCTTGAAGTGCTATACTGAAGCAAATAATATCTGAAAAGAACAGAAAAGTTTAGAATTTTAGTTTCGAGCATTTTGCAAACAAGTACAGATTAAAACATGTACCAACTTGTCACTGTCATATTCAATTCAATGAGTTGGGAGGAAACAGTATAAAAAATATTTTTTAAAAAATAAATTAAGACTCTGTGGAGTTAGGTGTGCATTTCTTAGAATTACACACTAATACCAGCAAAGCAAGGCTAGTAATTTTAAATTTTGTCTTACTGAAGATGAGGCGGTGTGTAACCGTACTTGAAAAGAAATTGGGAATTTCAAGGGGTCCCATAAAGGCAAATTCCATGAGTGAGGTTATGAATATGACTCATTGGGCAGTATCTTGTTCCCTAAATACACATATCAATTGATATTTTGAAAGCTACAAAATGTCTTAGACATGTGCATGTAGCTGCTGTTTGTGACACAGAACACCCACAAAATATTATTTTTTAGATAGTATTATATTTCTAGACCAGTAAATGAAGGTGACAGGACACCTAAAATGACACCAGGTGCTTTTAGTCAGAAAACTGGATCTAATTCCAAGTCTCTAACAGAGCCTGATAGCACAACATAGAGATAGGCAGCTACCCTTACTGTATGATGAAGTGAATTTGTTGTCACTCTAGACAGACACAAGTGACACCATAGCTAGACTGAGGGGAAAGGGGGAAAAAGACAGTGCTTTTTCTCTCTTACAGTAAAATGTCTTAGTTCTGGGGTAAAAATCCTAGTTTAGATTAAAAAAAAAGAAAAATTAAAAAGAGGATTGCTGCCTCTAGGAAGACATAAGTTATGCCAAGCATTGAAAAACATTCATAAACTGAATTAGAGTAGATGTGTTACAATTTTCAGATTGCAGTTACGTGAAAGTTGTTAAGTGCAAAGCTTAACTGAAGAGGAAGATTGTGATAAAATTTCTTGGAAGTAGCAGTTATCAAAAACTCGGCTTTTGAAAACTGGAAACTTGGGGGAGGTTGCACACAGAGGCAGTGAGAGCATTTCAATGCAGATTTGTCTGTGGGTCTGGAATAACTGGCACATTTTCCCACGGCTCTTCACAATGTAACCACTAGAGTGGATGAGGGTAGTTGAACAGTGACACCTGTCCCCAGAAATCCTAGAGCCCACCCTGAATAATTACAGCAATTCTATAACTGTGAGTATGCAGAAATGAATCATAAGGAAGGATCTGAATGAGATTTCTGCAGAGAAATTCAGCAATCAGATACTACATTTGCAAGCACAGTACTGAAGACACAGCCCACAGTGATAAAGATTTACTTACTCAGACATAGGAACGAGGTCCAAAGGGTATCAGATCTCTTCCTTAGGCCAAAGAAATGAGATACACTAATGTTTCTTGTCTGTGTATTGTCTTCATCTGTTACTGACAGAGATAGAACAGGCAGAAAAGAGCCTGGCAGGTCACACTTTCAAGATCATTGAAGGACCTTCTCGTTTAGATTTGGGTTACCCAAGCATGGCAACTGAGTGCTGACAGCACTCAGAAGAAAATAGTGTGTATAGTTCTATAGAAATTCTGCAAGCCACTTCTCAAGCCTACAGGCTTGCTTCTCAAATACTGAACAATAAAACTATTTTGCATTACAAATAATCACAGATCTACTGGGGCACTATAACTGCCATTGAGAGACCCCCACACATGATATTTAGAACTCAATATGTGTATTGGACTTGGTACTTCTAAAATTTACTTGATACTCTTTTTCTGAGATACAAAAACTAACAGTCAGGAGAGTTTAAAGGAGTGCAAAATTGCTTTCCAGCTGGTTGGCCTCCAGCATGTACTGGTGTATGGGTTCTTTTCTTCCCAGGTTTGGGACTCTGCACTTCCCTGTGTTGAATGGCATGAGGTTCCCAGCAGCCCAGCTCATTTCTCCAGTCTGTCAAGGTCCCTCTGGATGGCAGCACAGCCCTCTGACATATCATCTACTCCTCCCAGTTTAGGTCTGCAGCAAACATACTGCAGGTGCACTCTGGCCCTCACCCAGATCATTTAGGAAGATGTTGAACCAGATTGAACTATGGTCTATATTGCTTATTTATGGCCCCCAACTGGATTTAGTGCCACTGAACATCACTCTCTAGGCCCTACCATTAATTTCCAATCCACCTCACTGTCTTCTTGGCCAGTCCATACATCAACAGGCTTTCTATGAAGATCTTCTCGGAGACAGTGCCAAATTTCTTACATAAACTCAATATAAATAAATCCACTGCTCTCCTGATATTCACCAAGGAATTTCATTGTTGAAGTTTCTCAGGTTGGTCAGTTATGACTTCCCCCAGTGATGCCAAGATGACTACTCCTGATGACCTCCTTGTGCTTCATGTGCCACAAAATGATTTTTATCCTGAGCAGATGCTCATTCATAAATAATTTCTGGAGTCATAAAAACTAAACCCTACTTCTGGTAACAGCTCTGCTAACAGCTGTTGGCATACAGTATCAGCTTTGCCACTTTAGCCTCAGGATTGAGAACACCACCTAGGCCCCTAGAGCTCTGCAGTCACTATGGGTACTCTCCAGATTTTTCCATTGTTGCCCACAAGAGAGAACTTCTGGGGATAATATTCAGAGTGATGGACACACTTCAGCAGTCCCTCTGCAACATCTTGGATCCAGGCACCCATAAGCAGCAAACTTTAGACAGCAGGTCAGGCTGGCAGACAGTTCCTCTGTGCCTTGCTGTAAGAAGTCACCCACTATTATCCCTCACCTTTTACTGCTGGTGGAGTACCATGGGTTAGGGTCACTGCATCCAGATGTCTCACTGGAATCCACATCTGGCTCCTCCTCAGCTTTGAGGTCAGTAGACCTATTTTGTAGTTACAAACCACTTACTTTTGTTACTTTTGTTACTTTTGTTACTTATTTATTTTATTTTAATTTATTTTATTATTTTTTCCTAAATTGCAGAGATATAATTTAATTGTTATCTGAGTAGTGTAACTTCTCACTGTATCTTATTATCGTACCCTGGCATGCACTGTTTGACAGAGAATAATATGACAGAGTTCCTTTCATTGGTTTGTGCTCTTGGCTACTGGTGTGACTGGTGATGAGACAATTAGTCATGTAAAGCTCCTGGTGAAACCAGACAGAGCTACTAGTCAGGAAAAAAAGCCTTGTTTTCCATGCTTGCAGAAGAGTTCTATTCCCAGAGATCAACAAAACTTTCTATATCTTGGAGAATGAGTTATAAGTAGTTTTAGACAAGACTATTTAAAGTGGGGTTTTGGGAAATGTTTCAGCAATGGTAAAATACTTGGAAATTCTTCAACATGATCAGAATGTCCAAGTTTTGATGAAAGCTTCTATTTGAGTCAATGACCTGTGGGTATATGGCAAAACACAGTGTGCAAGTAGTGGTTAGTACCAGCAATGTCTGTCAGTTCAGTGGATTTACTTATTTGTGGTTTGTACTTATTGATTACCAAACAAATCGGCCAGAAATGCTGTAGTTTATAGCTAAGCTGAAACATAAGTTAGGGATTGCTGCTGGAAAATGTCTTCAGTTTAAGATTCAATTTAAAAGAAAACAACATTGCCTTCAGTTTCCCCTTGAATACCAACTTTTCCTCTTTCAGAAAGGTTTTATCATTAGTTATTGTTATATGTGAATTTTCTCTTTGTCAGTCCTACACCATTCATTAAATTGGTTTCTTGCCTTGCAAGGTTTTTGATCATCAGGGACATAAATCAAACTGTCCCTCTATTCTTTTTGCATTTATTTTCCTTGCATGCAATGTTTTCTCACATCTTTTACTTTTTTCTAATTCTCAGAAGTTTTATGGTAGTTTTCAACTTTCACATTCAGATCTTTGCTTCTGCTCTGATAAACCTTTTTCCTCTATTCTTAGAATAGTCTCCTGTCTCATGAAGAAATACTTTCACAAATAATTTTTCTTCACACACATGAATAGTTATAAAGTATGTTCTCTCCTTTTGATGTGTCCTTTGTATTTTAGATTAAGGTGCTAAAGATTCAGTCTATGTATCATGGAAATGTATGACAGTTTAATAAATCAATCCTAAAAATATCCATCTCAGTACTTTCTAAACTTCAGAATATTATATTTAATGAATCAATTTAAGTGGTTAATTTTCCATATTTGCAATAGGTGTGGAGTATGATATAAAAATACAGATCTGCTATTTTACATAAGTTTATAAAGGTTGAAGGAAGTTTCTGTCTTTCATAGTAATAGAGTACATATCACACCAAAAAAGATAAAAATTAGGTATACATGCGCACAGAAATAGAAAGATTTGGTTTTGTTGTTTTTTTTTGGTTTTTTTTGTTTGTTTTTTTGTGTGTGTGTATTCCAACCTTCATTTGAAATTAAGAAAAAAGGTGAAAACAAAACATAGCTAAGAATAATTGAACAAAAATTTTGTTTGTTTACTTTTACTATTCATCCTTTTCATGGAACTACTTTTTCTATGTGACAAAGGTGCTGGTTTTGGCTGGGGTAGACTTAATTTTCTTCTCAGTGGCTGGCATGGGGGTGAGTTTTGGATTTGTGCTAATACACATGATACACAGGGTTGATAATTTGAGATAGTTTTTGTTGCTGAGCAGGGCTTGCACCAAGCCAAGGCCTTTCCTGCTCTTTTTACTGCCACACTGGTGGGAAACTGGAAGGAGACACAGCTGGGACAGGTGATCCCCAACGACCAAAGGGATATTCCAGGCCATCATGCTCAGCATATAAAGTTATGGAAAGAAGGAGGAAAGCGGAACACTTTTGGAGTCGTGGTGTTTTGTCTTTCCAAGTCACTGTTACACAGTTGGATCCTGGCTTTCCTGGAGATGGCTGAACACCTGCCAGCCCATGGGAAGCCATGACTGAATATCTTGTTTTGCTTTGCTTTTGTGTGTAGCTATTTCTTTTCCTACTGAGCTGTCTTTATCTCAACCTGCAAGTTTTCCAGCTTTTACTCTTTCAGTTGTTTCCCTGATCCTGCTGGTGGGGGAGTAAACAAGGGGCTGCAAGGTATTTTGTGTCCGGATGGGGTTAAACCATGACAATAAATGAGAAATAGGAGAAATTATGTTAAAATCCTTATTAAACCAAAATGTGTTGAAAAGCATAGATTTGTATTCCTGTACCTGAATAAAAAGTGTAGTTTTGCATCAGTGGAAGCATCTGAAGCAAGAGTAACTTACACTGTATATTTGTATCAGTCCTGAATATGGAGTGGAACAGAGATGAAGTCCAGCTAGAACACTGCTTTTCTTATGATAACTAAAACTACATTAAACATCACCTGAGGAAAACCCTGTGGAAGGAATTGGTGTGAAAGATTTCCATTATTAGGAGGTATGTATTAGAATAATGATTTTTGCAGCAAGGTCTATCCAAAGTACCTTGCAATTGAATGATACATTCCATCAGACTTAACACAAAAAAATCCTAAATGAAAATCATATTTACCATATTTTTTCTCTCTTTTAAAAAGATATCATAAGTTACTTTAAAAGGAGACATTCAAATTCCAAAACATTTCTAGTATTTTAAATTGGATTTGCATGTTTTGGAAAACACATTGAAATGTCCATTTTTGGGAGAACAATCTTGCTCCTTTTTATAAATCACACAAGACAATGCTTCTGATCAAACATTTATTTATGAAAATTTTTTCTTATGATATCCTAGTATCTAATTTTCTCTCTTAAGTCAGATTTGGTGGTGGTGTGGAAACACTTCTTATTTAAAACAGTTGTCTCAGAGGCCTGTCTAGTCTACCATTGCTCATTTTGCCTTGACATTTATGCAGCAATATCTGCTTGGAGTTAATAGAGTTAGGTAAGTCTGGGCAGTGTTCCAAAAGGAACCATTTTGCTTTACAATGAAGCAATCCCTACTCAACGCAATTCCAGAAATATCCATCCTTGGCTGAATGACATATTTATGATTCCTCAGTGTTATTTCATTTTTCTGAGTTCCACCAATATTTGTAGTACCAGTTGCAACTTACTTATTTCAGTCAACAGCATCAAGTCATTTTTAAGTCTGTTCTCAGGCTTCATGATATAAATCAATACAAGCAAAGGATTGTATTTGCCAGAACGTGGTTCTTTACTGGATACTGAAAGATACCTCTTCCAAACCAAATAAATATTTACCCAAGAAAACTATATTTTGCTTCTGTTTACTTTTGAAAATTTGGCATTCCCAGTTTTATAAAGGATTGTGTAAGCCCTTTCCCTTTGGCCATGATACATGCAACACTCCTCAGCCACTAAAGAATAAAAAGTCTTTCAGAGACTTTTAGTCTCTCATGACAGAGAGAAAAGCCATGTTTATAGAACTTAGTCCCAGACCACAAGAAAAGGAAAATACTGTGTTTCTGTGATAGTGCTCCCATGCAGAGATTTTGCCGTTCTCTCTTCACCCAGGATGGTATTTGGATAGGGAACACTGCAAGTCAAGAAGCAGCTATACAGAAAGTCATGCTTTCAGCTAGACATGGGTAAAAAATTGTTAAAAAACAATGACAAGGGAAGCACAAAATTGTTCTGAAGCATGAACAAAGCCAAGGGAGCATTTTTAATCTCATCAGCTCCAATACTGATTCTTTTGGGGTGGCCCGTGTCAAGCCACTGAATTTCACCAGCAGCATTACCTGAGGCATAAAAGATAGTAGTCATGCTTAACTAGCTGTATCATAAAATTCATGAAGATTCACTGGTTTGTACTTGTAGCATTTGAAGATAGGAATTTTAAATAAACACTTTCTTGTTAAATACAGACAGACTAGTTTTATTATAATTCTAATAAGCTAGGTACCAGAAACATTTGTGCATCCACTTTTCTACAAAAGTGTCTGTTTCAAACTGATAAGCATGCTTCTGAGTTCTGTAGCTGGAACACATTCTGTTAATAGTGTGCTCTGTGCTCCAAGAAGCATCTCGGCACAACTTCTCAAATGTATGCAGACTAGACCTTGTTTAAACTTCAAGTTGTAAACTCTTGTTCTTTAATTAGGTAGTGTAGTAGCCCTGGATGTTTAGTGTCACCTGTCCAACACTTTTGCCTGTCTCTTGTGTGCTGTCCTTACTGGGAATTTTTTTAAAAACCTCAAATTTCCAGGAGTTTAAAAATCAGGTGTATATCTTGATTTTCAATGGAATTATTTGTGTATTCTTAGACGCTATAAAGCCACAGGCTCCATTTAATGTATCATGATTAGTAGATCTGTACTTATTAAGTAGCTTACATTGATAACAGAATGCTATGGTCATTGCTCTTTACGGTAATAGCCTACATTTAGGAGGAAAAATAAATGTACATAATAAGTATTCCATTCAGTTTTAAGGACTAGCTGAAGTGATTATTAGCTTCATTTGTTAGCATTATACAATTGATGCATACATTACATATGTACTACGTTCACACTGAGAAAATAACTGAATTTCTACAACAACAACACAAATTAGGACTTTTTACACTAAAATTTTATACACTACACAGTATGCTCACTGCAAGAACCCACTTCTGCTAAGTGGGTGTAAGGTGAGCACTTGGTGCTTACTTTAAAGTGGATCTGTCTAAAAATAGATAAGAATATATAATAGGTAGCTCTAGATATGATATCTTATGAACGTCACATTTGATTGGCTGCTTTGGGGTGTTAGCACAAGTATGAACTTGATTTTAAAATAATAATAAAGGCAGTTAATCACATCTATTCAGCTGCTTTGAGAATCCTTGACAGGTCAGAGTCAGCAGAAATCAGTTCTTTAAAACTAGTAGGAACAACAATCATTAGAAATATCCTCTTTGAGAGCATCCTCTTCACCCATAGGGAGAAGGATGTCATTTAGTCTTGCATTTAGAGTTTCTAAAATAATTGGAATGGGATTAAGAAATCCTGAAAACAAAGAATTTTTTTTCTAATAATGAAGAATAGAAATTAAACATGAAATCAGCACAGCGACTGTTTTTACAGAAAATATTTATTTCTGTGTGTATCTATCCTCTTTCCATGACTCATTGCTGAGTAAACATTTTCCTTCAGGTTTGCCTGGTAAAGACCCTCTGGAGAACTCTTCCAAAAGGAAAATCAATGACTGTGGTGGCTCGCACAGAGTTGGAAATGCAGTACCTGAAGCAGGGTGTGATTGGACCCAGACCACAGGCTGACTTCTCAGATGGTCCTTGGCCTGGAGTCATCATACTAGAGTAGCCTGAAAGTTCTGACTCAAACTTGCATGAGTTTGCCGTCATGAACGTGTTCTCTCACCTCATGGTGAATGACATATTTATGGTTGAGCCTCTGAGGCTGCTGCTTGATGTCTTGCCTGGCACCCATCTCCCCTGTTCACGTGGGGCTGCCAACCTCCTCTGCTTCCTGACATGATGCATTTAACCAAAGTTTCACTGAAAAAAATCCCATAGTGCTCATCTGGCCAGAAAATGAAATTTCCCAATACAAAAAGACTATGTGGGTTGAGATGGGCTAAATAGATGTTTACCTGGTCTTGGATTAAAAAAACACAGCAATTTTCAGTTCCAGACAAGGTGCTAAATGTCATCCTAAACATCAGGGCCAGTAGTCCCAGTCTCAGAGCCAAAAATTGTGCAAATGTATGGAATAAGACATACTACATAATCCATCATTCTTTTCTGTAGTCTCTACTTCAGGTATGATTGTAAAGACATCCTGTTCTAGTAAAGAATAATTTCCCTGCAGTACAAAAATATCAACAAAATGAAAAAGAAAGCAAGAGAAAATTCATCTATTAATTGTGTTTTGGAAATATAATATAAGCAAATTAAGTATTTATCTGAAAAATATAAATATTATAAACTCATATTGACACCACATATAAGTGGTATTTCAGAATTTTAAACTGTGTGTTGGTTCAATTATTGATGTGCTCACCAAGTAGCAGTTAATGCAGGAACTATGGTGACAGAAGACCTAGTCTGATATTCAAAGAGGTAACTAAAAATTGTTCTTAAGAATAGCTTATATTTTCTATTTTTTCTACTTGAGATTTGGGATGCTGTTCCTCTGAGGTCAATCTTATGTAATTTTTAACAGCTCTAATTGTCTAATTAACTGCTCCAATGAAAGGAAAAGTTTCTCACAATACTTACTATTAATTTTCCTACTAATATAAAAATCATTATTTGGAAATTCTTACACAGGATTCCAGGAACTCTCATGAATATATTTCCATACTTGGTCTTTTTAATTTTGCAATGGCTAAAAATTTCTTTATGTCCTTGATGACGTGAAGCTTATCTGCCATTAGTTTGAGTAAATAGTCCTTAATGCTTATATAAGTATTACATACATCAATACAGTGAGATTTTAGTGTAACTCTTTCATATTTAAGCATAACATAATCATTACCATTGGCACATTTTAATTTTCTATATCCATGAATGATAATGGGGATAAAGCATCTTTTTTTCCATTGCAGTCTTCTCACACTGGGCTACAGATAAAATTAAGAATGTCAAAAAAAAGTAAAGTAAGATGCCTGAAGCCACAGAATGTAGCTCCATTCATTTTTATGCATCCTGTATAAAGGAATCAAAGAATTGTTACCTTTTCAACTGGATTGTTGGTCTCTTTGTTTCTTTGTTTTAATATATGGATAGTGATTTATTGTTCTTGAATCTGAAAAAAATACTCTGGTAATTAAGACAATACAACAACCTCTCAAACTTATCAGAGTTTTATTCTAAATCTGTTTACTTCTGTGCCCAATTATCTTATATTAATTTTACATGTGTATCAGAAATATGATAATGTAATTTGAAATTTTGCCTACTCATCTCAAATTAAAATGTAAGCACCTCTTTATAATTCTCCATTAACTTGAAGTTTAAAAAATCTTTACTCAATATTGTATCAGCAAACTGATTTTTATTTTTAAAATGCTACAAAAATTAATCTAAATATCTGTGTTGCAGTAATACACTTTTCCACAAATATCTATTTGGATTTCATAGCTGCAATTTGTTTTCCAGTCAAAGACCTCAGAGTAGTATGAACATGACTGCTGAAGAGTAGTGTCTGTAGAGCTTGGTTCACACTTAATAAATACATTTTCATCATGTCTGACAGTAAATTGACAGAATGCTATAAATTACTTCCAGACAAAAAATAATTCAATGTGGAAGAGGCATCACCAAAAAAAGAGTAGATAAGCTGTTCAAGGCAAAGTATTGTAACAAAATACTTGGAGAAATGTCTCAAGGACTGTGATGAATACTGCAGACACTCCTCAAGGAACACCTTGCTCTCCAAAACCTGATGCCAGTCAGCTGAGTGTTCTTGATCTAAAATGTATTACAAAGGAGAGAAAATCCTGTGTAGGTTTCTCTCAGTCTTTAGCCCCAGTTCAAATATCTAAGATATAATTTATAGCCTTAGATACTTCACCAAAAATAACTGTTGACATGACCATTGACACTGTAGTGTTCATCGATCACTTTATTTATCAATTTCTTGTCATAATAATAGTTGAAGAATATTCCAAAGGCTCTTTCTGGCCCCATCATAACCAATGCAAAAGGATACCTTCTTTCAGCATCGTACTGATATGTTTGGGCACCTTTCTTATGCTTCAGTATTTATATATCCTGACAGTCTCAGTTTATACATGCATCAGAAAAAAAAGCTTTGAAGGAACTATTGGATTTAATTGACTAATATTTTTAATTCTACCGAGCTAGAAAAACCAATGAAAGAAAGAATTTTTGGTAGTACAGATTTCTCTGGACACTATTCACATAATCTAGTAATGGGATATTATCTGTTCTATTTCCCAAAATCATATATGTAACCATAATTCATACTGGAAACTTAACATTTGTTAAAATTTGTTAACAAGAACTTATTAATATTATTAACATATTAATATTAACATATTAATATTATTGACATTAGCTAATTACATATACAATATAACATTACTTATTTTCTTTCTATTAGTTTTTGAAGAATAACTGTGGCAGGAACCTTAAATACATAAAACCAGTAGGGTTTCAAATGGAAAAAGAGGAAATTCTGAAAGCAAGGAACATACAAGACAGACATAGCGTTCCTTGCCCAGGGACTGCAGAACACAGTTTTGAATCAAGCTTAATCAGGTGCTTGATTAGTCATAGAGATATTCATGGAGTAAACAAAGGTAATTTTTGTATTTGCATAGTTTAATTTGTGATCTATTTGAGGTCCTGAATTAAGCCAGCTGGAAACTGTGAAGACCAAATTTAAAATAGAAATTGGACTGATATATAAGGGATGAAAATCAGTTCATTACCATTGGTAGAAAATGAATGTAAAAAGATGACACCATAGGAGCAATTACTCCACTTGGAAAGTTAGACCTTGAATTTTAAAACTTGAATTTTAAAAAGAAACTAAAATGAGATTTTTGTTAAAACCAATGAAAAGTGAGGTAATTTTTTCCTTGGGTTGATTAGTTCATGAGTGTTTACCAAATGTTAATTAAATTCTATATCCACATACTGAAATATATTTTAAACTAATCCATTAAAAAGAGCAATAAAAGAAAACCAACAAAAAATCAAACCAATCAAAAAACTCAAAAAGACAAAGTTTTGAAATTGAAAATTGAAAATTGGAATTGAAATTATATGAACTTCCAACTTATGCATCACAAAAGCTGCTGGAAGCTTCTCTCTAAAATTTCTTTACTTACCTATATTTTCCATAAAATGTTTAATCCTTACAGAAGTCTCATCATCTGCGCAGGATAGCACCAGATTTTGGCAGCACTGGTTCTGAGTTGTGCTGCCATTGATGACATTACAATAATGCTCATACACAGAAAAGTATAATTAACTTTATTTATAAACACACCTAAGAAGAAATGTATATCTACATATTTTTCTTTGCGGGAATTTAGTGCTAATACTAAAATTTAATTTCAGCTAATACTGTGTGATATAAAGTGCATACAAATGACTATAAGAAATCAAGAAAAACACTGAAGCAAAGCTTGTTTTTTTCCTTTTTTTGGGATGGAAGAATAAAGTATATGCAGGCATAAGTTGGACAGGGGAAAAGAGAAGTATTTTTTTCTTCAGCATACAAGGCAATAGTCTTTCAGACAACAAATGCCAGTTTAAGGGGCAACCAATTTGGATAGCTGTGGACATATACTTGCCATCATCTAAAATTTTCATGGGAGGACCCAAAATAGCCAAAACCTGTTCAGATTTGACATTCAGATTGACATCGAGTGGGATGTTGAGCCTGAAGGAAAACTGCAAGGGCTGTGTCAGCCCCAAAGGTTCTGCTGGATAAGTTAGAGAAGGGCCAACTTGGCACTACGAATATATAAATATTAATCAGGGAAAAGGAGGGGAAAACAACTTTGGAAGCAAAAGAGAAAAACACTTGGAATAGTGGATTAGACCTCCTGTCTGAGTACCCCCAAACTCCTAAACCTCCGAGTTAGGAATTGAACAATCCTCTTCAGACATGTAGGCTTACCAGTCAAACTGTAAGAAGACTGAATTTATGTCGCTTAAATTAAATACCTAGTGAAGGTTCAAGTAAATCTAGAAGGAAAGGAAACTTTTGATATAATTTTAGAACTTCCTTAAAATTTTAGTTATCCACTGATAATTTACTAGTAATTAAAATTAGTTGACCCAGACTGATTTGAGTGTGACTGCACAAAAAAGACATTTTTAGGTAACTGCCATTAAACACTATTCATCTTCTCAAAACTTTCTCAGGAATAATCCAATAGTAACAAAGTATTTCTTCCCATTAGTGTTATGACTGAGCAAAGTTAATACAAGAATTTCTGTGGCAGTTCAGCAGAACAGAGAGGACCTGCTGCAGCCAGAAGTATGCTTTGTCTTGCATTGGGCAATGTATACTACGAGTAAGAAGAGTTTAGTACCTTTTGGGTTTGGTTTGGTTTTTTGTTTATTTCTTTGGTGTTTTTTTGTTTGTTTGTTTTTGTTTTTTGTTTTTGTTTTGGTTTTTGTTTTGTTTGTTTGGCATTATTTTAGCAATAATTAGAAAGAAGTGCTAGTATTACCTTCAGGTGCTCTTCATAATGTGGGTCCTACAGAACAAAGGTGTAGGTCTGTAGTGTCTACCAAATTTCAATGCAAGTAACTACACACAGCCTACCTTGAACTCCAGCTGACAGGAACTGTTCCGCTGCGTGCTGCTGAACCACATCTCCCTTCTAAGCGTGCCTGCATTTCAGCAGTGAATGAAGAGATCGTGTTATCATAATTCATTTACATAGGAAATACCATTTATGGGGACTGTAGCTCTAAAGAACTATGCAAAAATATATTTAGTACACAGTTTGAAGTGTGTTTTTAATGGGTACAACACTTCTGATGACAGCTCAGGCACAAATTTATATTTCTGGGTGAAACAGACCAAAGAACAGCAACTGTCTGCCCACAAAATATTGTACAAACTTGGAAACATTTCCTTGTAAAAACGAAAAATATCCAAAACCTACAGAGATTGAATGTCAGAAGAATATAGAAATAAACTTATGAGCAGCATCTGCAACACTTAGTGTCTTCTGCAGCTTCACAGAAGTAGGTAATTTCCATATGCCAGATTTAGCATTTGTATGGCCTTTTTTTCTCCTTCCTGTAAAGACCCTAAAAAAGATGTATTTTAGACAACAAGGAAAACTATGGGTGGACGCACACAAGTCTTAAGCAGTGAAATTCTAAGATAATATTTTTAGAATACTTTCTTCCCCGTTTAGAATGCCAAATTTAGGTGTTAATAACCACAGACGCATCCTCCAGAATTTAAAACGTGTTTAATTTGCTGGGACTTTTTACACAAGTAGACCCTGCTCAAACCAAAATCCTGCTATGTATAGCTGTCTAGTACAACCTCGTGTTCAATGTGTTCTCTAGCACCCTCTTTCCTTAAAAATGCAGCTGGAAATATCCCCTCATCCTTTTCAGACCTCCTTTTTGGGCTCATTAAGGTTTCAGAACACATCTGCCCCTACTGACTGAACCACAAAGCACTTCAGCTGCCTTTTCTCACACCTAGATTCTCTAGACAGAAAAGAGCTTGGAATTACTCACTCCGTAGGAATTCAGCTCTGTGGGATACCCAGACCCCAGAGGGAACCCCCGTTGATCACCTAGGTGTAACACATAAAACCCCTGTAAATTGTCTTTAACACGGGTTTGGTTGCCACTTACCTGAAGGTAGTATAAAATACTGCAGGATTTAGTGTAGGACTGAGGACTGGGAAAATTGAGAGTTCTTTTTGTTTTGTTGGTTTTTGGGGGGTTTTTGGGGTTTTTTTTTGTTTTTTTTTTTTTTCCTCCAGTGAGATACAAATAATGTTTAAGAAAATCGTGGGAAGTTCTTTTATGCCAGGGGAAAAAAAAAAAGGTTCTGTGATACAATCTCTGCATTATGTAGCTTTTGATTGCTATATGTCTCAGACTGCCATCTGTAAAATGGGGATAATAAAGCCTAATTATATTCCACCTACAGTTTTTGAGGTTGTCACCTTTCATAATATATATCAGAGAACTGCTGAATATAAGATTTTCTCAAGACTCTTCCCAGCTTCCAAATTAAAAAGAATTAAAAAAAAAGAAGACATTTTTATTATCACATTTATTTTTACCTTAAATTTAAGAAGGAGTCTCCTTTCTGGATTGCAGAATCGATTATATTTACTTCTAATTCAGCAAATGATTTTGCCCAGTGATATCGTGTGAGAAAATTCATACATTTGCTGACAGTGATGACTGACACTACTAGTGAACAACAATGATTTCAAGCATGGTCTTAATAATATTTTTTTTATTTGGGGTGTTTTATTAAATTTTGATTCACTATTTGGGCTTTTTCTTTCTCATGCAGTAATCACTAAATGTCTTTGGAATTTTATCCAAATAAGTGACTTTTTTCCATTCTTTATGGTCCTGCAATGACACCTCTGTTCTGTCAAGGTCAGTGTTATCCACAAGCATTCATCAGAATCACTAATAATCATGACAAAATTTTCAAAATGAAGTAATATGTTGATTGCTTGGAGTGAATTTATTTTTTGTTACCAAGTTTTTAATAGAATGAGAAAATACTTTTCTGACAAAAAATACTTACTATTAATTAGCTTTAAAAAACTATTCTGGAATGACACAATCACTTGAACAGAATGAAAATGTGGAAGTTTTAATTTCATTTTAAAGACCATATTATTCATAATAGAAATGGCAGAATGTCTGAAAGTAAGCTCAGAATGATGAAATTTCAAGAAAAAGAATAAAAGACAGAGGAAAAAAACTCAGCTGAAATTTCTATCTGAAGTTATTTTCATGGGCTTAATTGTAGACCATGGTAAAAATAAGGGTATGTGTATGAATATATACTTATTTATTAAATAGAAAAACTGACAGATCTAAACTTTAGTCATGCTAATGAAACTATCATTACAATTCCAATTGATTTATTATAATAGCAGAAAAAAATTATTTCACTATAAAGACAATAAGTCCCTGTTACTCGCTGATGAGATTTATTAGAACTTTTCACTACATACCTGTGTTTTATATTTTTACCCATTAAAGACATTACAGGAGTTGCAGGAGGTAAAAAACAAAGCCTAAAAAGTAAATATTTGCCTAATTTTTTTTCTGGTCAAAGATGTTTCTGCAATTAAATTGCCAGAACTAATCAACCTTCATTTAAATGACAGTTCTACGAATTAAAAAGAGTAGGACGCAAAAATTGCAGTAATTTTATAACATTCTATAAAAATAACATTCTACTTTTGAAGACTTATTACATGAGGGTCTGCACTGTCCTGTCTTTCTCCCTGAACATATTTTCATGAGTACAGTTGTGGGCTCTACATATGGATATGACAGAGCACAAACCACCAAGACTTTATTGGTCCTGTACCCTGACCTGGATAGATTCTGAAATGCCCATTCCAGGACCTTACCACTTTTCTACATCTTCTTGTTGTCAAGATACATGATCCTTTGTGTGAAAGCAAGAAGGATATTTAAACCACAGTGTCACTGAAGAATAGAGCAAAGAACACTGGCATTTCAGTGAATCCCTGACATTTTAATATTAGTCAGGCACAGGACTCAGGCTTAGCTGATAATTCATCTGTACTATCAGGAAGGTATGCAAAGGGAAACAGGAATGTATATTTCTGATTCTTCTTTTTCACAGCACATAGAAGTTGATTAGTTTCTGGAGCTACTGGTGATTATGCATGTTCTGTCTAAAAACTGAAGATGTGTAAATGGTCAAAAGCATTTTAAAATCTTAGAAAACTCCAACATGTAGAACCTAGTTGATAAAACCTGTGTGCAGCTCTGAAGCCGTTCCAACGCTCAAATGTGTGGCTTGCTGCTCTGTGGTGTGGGGATTGCTTTGGCACACATCATGTCACAGAGTTGGGCCACATCTCTGTGTGCTGCTCCCACAGTCAGCTGCATCTCTGCACATCCAGGAGCAGCCGCACACACTTCACTCCAACATTGGCAGCACAGATGGCAGGGCTTGGTAGTGAACAGCAGGGCTCAAACCTGAAGTTCTCCAGTGTTACCCATCTCCACATTTACAGCCAGACTGGCATTCAGATGCAATATGGATTTACATGGTGTCTATAATTTTATACTTTTTTTTTTAACCTACATTCATTTATTTTGATACAGATGCCATATTTTCAGAGAAAATAGGGTTATTCACTGCTGTGACAAAATAGCAAATTCAGGGTATTTTCTTTATTACACAAGGAGGTAAATTCATGTTTTATCCTCTGGATATTTTTATAATTTCCATTCAATAGGAAATGATTCACAGAACAGTTTTAGAATGGAAAAGTGAAGGTAACAGAATATAAAATGTAGCATGTTCATCGATGTGAATGTTCCTAATTAAAAGTTTGAAATATACATTGTGGAGAGGAATACAAAGAAAGCCCTCTGTATTTTTTTTTTAATAAATTTGATTAAACACACACTTTCATGTTTAAAAAAAAGCCCAAAAATGTCAAGATAAAAAGGAAATGACAAGCCAAATGTATTTCAGTATAAAATGATTCTAATGTCTTTGGTAAAATTTTAAATTGAACAAAAATATTACTCAAGAAATGCATTTAAGCCACGAAAGTTTTGAAAAAATAAACTGTGTAAATTAAGAATATCATTGACTGCACAACCCTGTCTTTGAAAGCTGTAGACTGTTCCTCAGATAAAGACATGATCTTTGCTTCCTTTTAGCTTGAAACCATCTTGTTAAGAAACAAAATATGTAAGCTTGCTTTCCTTTCCTGATCCATGAATAAGAAGTAAGTTAGAAACGCTGAGACATGATGTTTGTAGAATTATGTGTTGATAAAACTGGAACTAACCCAACTACCTCAAAAAGAAATTAGGTCATTAATATTTTATTTTAAGTACTCCAGGTTTTTTGAAAACATGTATTTTGCATTTCATTTATATATGATATTTTTAAATTCTATTGAAAAAAATCAGCAATCAAATATTAGATTATTTTTCCACAATGCTAATTAAAATACAGTTTCCTTTCAGAAATAAATTGATACAAATCACCGAAAAAATATTTTTAATAGCATTTTTAACTCATCTTTTTTCAGCATTAAATATACATAACCTGAAACAGTGAAACATAAGATAAACTCTTTAATTCCTTACATTTGTAAATAATTACCATTTTTTAGAAAAATAGTTATTAATTTTTAGGCAATAAAGCTAAAAAAAAGATGATAAGATTCAAATCTCTCACTAAAATCTATGGGGTGGAAACTCTTGCATCCCACATTTGTGTAAATTGGAAACTACATTCATAAAACCCATTATGTCCCCGGAAATATTTCTCCCCACCTACCTGACTTGCCTAATTCTGCTCATATTTCAATTCAAACTGAGGATAATAGATTTTTTTCTTTAAGAAAAAAGGCATTTAAAATGCATGCCACTATCTAGCTATTAGCACATATGCAGAACTCAGCATTAGTAATTATGTTGAGAGCTGGGATAGAGTCAGACTCCTTACATTCTGTTTGAAATCTTTTTTTTCCATACCTGTTATGCTTCCTTAGGAGAGAATGAGTGGTATGTCAGAAGAGACGCATGGAAATTTGGTCAGATTTTAGGAATAAGGAAGAAAGAAACTCATTTCCCCAAGATTAATGAAATATAAAACCTAGTTTAAAGTCTAAAAGAGCCATTGAACTGCTTTGTCAAATACAGGCACCAAAATTCCTGATGCTAGGCTATCTCAGAAGAGAGAAAACAACTGATACCCATGGTATTTTTATACCTAAGATATCTATCTATCTATCTATCTATCTATCTATCTATCTATCTATCTATCTATCTATCTATCTATCTATCTATCTCTCTATCTATCTATATATCTATCTATCTATCTATCTATCTATCTATCTATCTATCTATCTATTCTGAGTAAAAAGTAATGTCACTTCAGAATGAGCAAGAGATGCATTGTGGATTTCATGCACTTAGTTTCTTGTAGGTGTAGCGAGGACTAGAAAAACCCGAATTCTGCAAAAATCTGCCAAGATTTTTAATAACAGGCAGTGACAAAGTTTTGACTTCAGAATTAATTGGAATTAACATCAGAGACTGATTATTTTTATCAGTTGCTCAGAAGGGGTAAGAGTAGATTTTGTGCATGGAGAAAGCAATAAGGGAAAACAAACTCTCACTTGTCACATCACCATCGTTACAGATTTCTTTGAAGATTAATTGTGTCCTTCCTATTTTTTTCTCCAGTTACTTTTTCCCCTATGAATTTTCGTCCTCTATCCCAGCTGCTAGCATTATTACCAGAAACTTCTAAATATCACTAAAGACGCAAAGTTGCAGTTTCTATTTTTAGTTTACATTAATAGATTTTCAAGTACTTGTATTGACTTCTGGTGCTAATTGCTAGCTCAGTGTAGAGTGTAAGAAGCACAAATAAAACCTAGATATAAACCAAGATATAAATGAACCCCACCTTCTTTATATTTCTAATAATTAGCAAACATACTTTGATTTTATGCTAATGTGGGATGTTCTCTTGAACTCTCTTTTATGTTTAATTACATTGGTTGAATTTTCTTTCTGTATTTAAATTCTTTTCCTTAATTTCCACTGTCTTGCATTACAAAAACAGCTTTGTAATGATTTCCACATGAATGCACAGAAAATTTAAACAGTTCATTAATTTTAAATGTTCTGTAGTTTCTTAAGTCTCAGGTGAAGATACTGCAAAACTTTTCTCAGTATCTAAAGATTTCTTAAATTTTGAAAGTAACTAAATCATCTTAATTTGTTCTGAGTTTTTATAATCTACTGCTTCATTGAATCCTAATGCAAAGTTACACCAAGACTTTTTACTTCTTTGTTTCCTTTCCATATAAAATTCTAATATCTCTTTACAGGTGTTTAGTTCTTTACCAAGAAGAGAAGTCATTAGGATTAAAGGTACACATTTGGCAACCTTCCATTATATCATAACGACATCCATGGGCTCTACCAAAATGGGATTTTATTGTATACCTTGCAACAGCACGTGATAATAGCTGCAGTCCATTGAAATAGCAAATATCCCTTCCTCTACCCTTTAGTACTGTGGAGATGCAAAACCAGGTATTTTCAGAAGAAATTTAGAATATAAGTACTGGTGAGATGCAGGATGGGGTTAGTGAAGCCTGAATACATTTCATGTATATAGGATTTAGAGGTGATGGTTTTCTAGTCATGATACCAGTATGAGACTATTTCTTTCTAGGGCAAAGCCATCAGGCACTTTCTGATATTTTGATAGAAGAAAAAACACCCAAAAGGCTCTAAAGATCAATCTCCTCTTAAAATTATATTCTCCTCTCTAGTATTTTGCACTTATGGCTGATGGTTTGACACGATCCTATACAAGTAGAGAAATAACAGGATTCTGTATATTGAGTATAGGATGAGATGCGAGGGAAAACTTGAGTTTAACCTTAAATCTAGCAATCTGAGACTGGAATGCTGGCTAGTTGAATAGACCCTCACTTCCTCAAGTGTTTAAATCAGAGAGGAAATGTCTTTCTAGGAGCTAATCTCACCTCCAGTGACAGCTATGAAGGAAGAAGAGAATTCCTGAGCCCTTCTTATGATGAGTATTGAGCAAGGCTCCATCATTACACTTTTATGCCATGAAGCCCTCTGCATGTATTTTTCCTCATCTTTCTGATTTAGATGTATAGAAAGAAGCATTCTGAAAGCAGCTTGGGTGTAAGCTGCAGTTGATGAAGTTGTATCTGTGAGGCTGCACAATGGGGAAGGGGGATAAGTAGAAGGAATAGGAAATCTACACGAGTTGACACACTTCCAGACTCAATAGCAAAAAAGGGGGGTTACAGGGGTAATTTTGTAACTTTTTAAAAATCTTTTTGTTGTTTGGGCTGTTATTTTAAGATAGCATTATGATATATTCCTTTCTTCTTAATTTCACGGCAAAAGAATTTAAGAAAAGCAAAGGATATAAGTAGCATTAAAAGTCATGTCTGTGATGATTAACTTAGTGTGGTTTGTCCAAGACCTTCTTGATGGACTTAAAAATCTATTTTTTCTGATTTGTACTTAAATGTTAGGAAAAGGAGGTCTGCTTCTGGGGAAGACTATGGGGAGGAGAAGGATTATTTCTGTGTTTCATTTGTGCAGTTACATGCTTTTATTATATTATTTAATAGGCCAAAATGTGATCCTTACAGAAAATATAATTTTCAAAATGCTTCTCATTTCAAATTGATATTTTTTTTTCTTTTCTCTGAAATATTTCAGTTTTTAAGCAGGGCATTTTCTACCAGAGAATTTTCAAATGCATATTTTCTATCCAGTGTTACAGCTTGCACTTTTAAAAGCCACTAGCATTTGTTAACATGAAGAGCTGGTTTGAAACTAAAAGGACAGAGATTAAAACATCTGTTTCCAGGAATACATACCACAGTTAATTATCAAAGTAATTAATAGAAAATGTAAAATATTTTTACATGAATGTGCATACTATTTTATATACCTGCAGAGACTCTGAAAATATGTGCAAGTTGTCAGAGCTTTCTCTCGACTCTTAACTATACCACATTAAACATTTAAACCATAAATCAGATACTGAATATATTCTGAACATATACTGGAAACTCTAAATTATATTTTGAATTATTTACTTTTCCTTTTTCGTCAACAGACATATGCCTTAGGATTGCTTTCCTGTCTTTACTTAAAATGAGGGTTGGTTATTTTGGTTTGGTTTGGGTTTTTGTGTGTAGATTTGTTTTGCTCTTTGTTTAGATTTTGGGGGTTTGGGGTTTTATTTAGAGATAAAGTCCTTCTCTCAATAGAAAATCTATGAGACATTCATTTTCTAGAAGTGTATTTCTATGTAGCAAATTTTATGCAAATTTCACTCCAGGAAAATTTTCTTTCTTTTGCTTTTTTTTTTTTAAAGCTAGCACTACAAAGACATCTGCAGAAACTGGTAAGAATTTTTCAAGATTTATTTGCTATTTATTTCAGGAAATTAAAATCAAACAATAGTCAATTAATGCTTCAAATAACAAGATTTTTTTAAAAATTCATTTTCTTTGCTAAATACTGCATGTGGTTCACCGGGCAGTAAATAAAGAGCAGCTATCTCTGCTAATGGTAAGCTGAGAGGCAATTTGTTTTTATTTCTCTCAAAAGATAGGTTGTGGGTTCCTGAACATTTCACTTTGATCCACTAATTCTCACCTGTTATACTGTGATTACATGGATGAATTGCAAAGAGCCTGTTTGAGATAAATTGCCAAGATAGGAGCACAGTGGTTTTCCCAAGAACAAATACTTCAATTTGAAATTCGTCAGAAGCTGGCTGTGTGCACAAATATTTCTCACAGTTATAAAAGAGTGCAGATGGGCTATTTGAAATACATCTAATTATGCAAAGTGCTGGCCACCCCTCCCTTCCTTCAGACCAGATAAACTAACCACAAATGTCAGTTTTAAGTGGTGGCGTAGCCTTTTCTCCTGGAAATCTCTTCATTACCAGATTTGTTTGTGGTACATAGGAATCCACCTCTCTGTAAGGGTTTCTGGATCTAACCTTTTCTCCTTCTTTTGTAATTTCACTGGCACCATTTCTACACATTGATTTGTGTCTCAATCCCATTAATAGCAAAGGACCCCTGTGTGCCAACTGCAGTAGACCTGCAAAGATCACCACTGACATCTCCATGGTATCTTCAGCCAAATCCTGGGGTATCAAACATATCTTGTGGCTTATTTCTGCAGATTTTTCCAGATTCAGCACTTGAAAGGAGGAGATGGATTTTTAGGGGATGTTGTAAGCAACAACAACAAAAGTCACCCTGCAATTTGGGCAATAAAACCAATATCCCACCTTTGGCAAAGAAGCAACTGTACACGAAATTCTGCCTGAACGTTTTTTTCCTTAAAGAGTAATTTTGTCCTCCTGAAGCACCAAAACCTTTATTTCAGACACATTTCTCCCAGTCAAGATTTCCTTGAGCTTTATGGATAGTCTGTCATTGCTAAGAGTCAGTATGAAATATTCCCCTTTCCCACACCTGTAGGGGAAGTTGTTTATTGTCTTAGGAAAACAATTCACACCGTTTTACTTATAACTCTGATATTTCTTTTTTGCTGTTGTTCACTTTGTGGTCAAATTCTACTCATTCAGTTCCCATCCAACATAAAAAATGTTCTGAAAACTGCTTATCTTGCCTTCTACTCTTCTAATTATAAAAAATCTTCGTATTTGATAAAAATCTATGAATAATTATACATCATACAGTCCCACGTCCCTTGTTCATGGCAAAATATTTATTCTATGTAGATCCTAATATTCTACATGTTTTCTACAAGTCTGCATGGTTTTTTGCCACTCTGAGTGGGTGGTGGGTCAAAACCTACCCAGAACTTTAAACTTTCTCCTTGGTGGAAAATACAACTTGTGCCAATTTTTAAATTAAAGGGGATCTGTCAGTCTGTGTATATATGTTTATGTTAAAGATGTACACTATTTATTCTGAATAACATTACTTAGATTTTCAATAGAAACTAAAAACTATCTAAATCTTAGAACACAAAAATATATATTTACTGCTGTATGCATTCTCTGCAATTACAAGTTAGCTATTTATAGGTAAGCTTGCCCTAACATATCCATACGAAATAAAGGTTTTGTCATTGATGCCTGGGGCAGTGTTGGCAATATAAATGCATGTAATACAGAATAGTGACAGAAACTGGCACAGATGATGATGGTTTTTGGAAGCATTAAAGTATTTGCATATGTATTGCATGACATTCTGCTGCAGTTAGAGTATTCTTTTTCCCTAGAGCAGTTGTTAGGTAGTTTGTGCCCCTGACCCATGAGCTAAAGTCAGAATGAAGATATTTTTCTGCTTGTCTTGTTTCTGTGAGGGTTTCAGCATGTCAAAAAATGATGTTCCCCCTATTTCAGCAGGAACTCTTGCCATATCCCTACTATTCTCTTGGTTTATTCATAGAGCCCTTCAACAGCTTTGTGGTGTCTACTTTTAACCTAGAGCTAAACTTATTTATGTACTTATGAAAAAAAAAAAGGGAAAGGATATAGGGAAAATGGAAAAAAATTAAGCACTGTCTTAAAAGAGAAACAAGAAGCACTCAGCTGGAGTCTCTCCTCTTCCCTCTTGTATCTGTTGTGTACACACCCATCCTTGTCTGTGGTATCAGTAGGGATCACATTCTCTTCCTGCTACCTCAATAGGACATCCCATTTCATGTTACACCATCTCTTCCAACTGCCCCAGCAAGTAACAGTGATATTTCAAATTCAGTGTCTAAGAACATTTATATTCATCAATAAGTGAAGACAATTCAGGCTAATTAAAGTTCTTGATGTCATAACTAATACACACTACTGAGTAGTTTGAGTCTTTTCAAAGGAAATAAAAACTTGGTGTGTTCTTTTTACCCATAAAGTTTCTTCATGAAGATGTTTTTTCATGTGCACACACTTAGCACATAATTAAATTGATCTAATTTGAATAAGTGGTGCTAAGACCTGCAAGAATCTACTCAGGTTCCCTTTGTAAGCAATGGAAAGACATAATGCATGACTATTTTAATCTAAAATAGGCATTTAAATTACTCTGTGTGTTTTGTGCTGTAAAAGCATCATGTCTATCCACCGACTTTAAAAGGATGGATAACAGAACTGAGGTGTCTGGTTCAAAACTGAGCATCTCTCTGTAGACATTCACAATTAGATTAATTACTTTCCATCTGTCATGTTTCAAAAAGAGAGAAAAGAGGAAGAAGATAGACCTTCCCTTTCAGCCACAGTAAAAACAGTTTTTATATATTTAACTCACTACCCTTGAGAACGCTTCCATCAATCATAGAATCATGGAATAATTTGGGTTGGAAGGGACCTTTAAAGGTCACTCAGTATACCACCACCCCTGCAATGAGCATTGCTGCATCTTCAGCCAGGTCAGATTGCTTGGAGCCCTGTCCAGCCTGACCTTGCATGTTTCACGGCACAGGGCATCCACCAGCTCTTGGACAACCTGATCCAGTGTTTTACCACCCTCATTGTAAAAACTTCTTCCTTACATCTAACCTCAGCCTGCCTTCCTTCAGTTTAAAGCCATTGTCCTTTGTCCAGTCACCAATGCCCTTGGAAGAAGTCCCTTTCCAGCTCACTTGTGGACCCCTTTAGGTACAAGGAGAAGCTATAACGTCTCCTTGAAGAGACTCTCCTTTATGGTCCAGGATGAACAACCTCCCCAACTCTCTTGGCCTTTCCTCATAAGAAAGGTGCCTCATCCCTCTAATCATCTTTCTGCAGCTATTGGCAAGGCTTTGGCCAGAGTAAAAGCAAACTCCTGATATCTTCAAAAAGAATAGATGACAATCAATTGATGTCTTTTTTATTCTGAATATGAAGGATTTCCCTAAAAATATATTTCTATATGACTTTTTTTATTTGAAAAAGCCTGATGCTTAACTTTTGTTATTTTTCTTAGTTGTCTAGGAATGAACTCAAAATATTTGGAGACGGGAATAAAAAATTCTACCGCTCACAAAATATAAACCAATCTCAACAATAAATATAAATTTGACATTTTAGTTCAAAACTTTATTTCTCGTTCTAGAACAGCTAAGTGACTTCACAGGTTGGACTCAATGATTTCAAAGCTCTTTCCCAACCTAGCTGATTCTGTAATTTTTATTCTTATACAAATTATATTGTCTTGTATTTTAATTTTTAATTTTTATTCATTTAATTCCTGGTCTTTAATTTTTTAATTGTTGTTGTTTTGATATGCTAATTATGAGATTATTTTAAAAATCAAATAGCTCCTTTGTCCAGTATAAAACCACATCATTATTCAAGATTCTCAAATAGACTTAAATCAACTAATATATTGCTCTAGAATTAAAACTGTGTAAATAAATAAAATATAGTTCGATGTTGCTTTTTCTACAGTTAGCCCTGTGGAATTGTCCCAAAACACTATCTGGAAGTATTGCAGGTCTGTGAAAAGGGAATAATTTGTGTCCAAAATAGCACTAATCATATAATTTCTGTTAGTTTCTGCTGTAGCTTTCATCTTCTTTGACTGTTTAATTCATCTGGATCAATACTCATAAAGAAAAGCTTAACCAGCTAATTTGACTCTTGAATACACTGATGAGATGACCTTGCAAACATAAAATCCCTAAATTCAGAGACTGATTCCCTAAACTGTTTTATACACATGTACTAACAGAGTAAATTAAAAACTAAGATTTTCCAGGAATCCATGAAAGCCACAGCAGGAGAGATGGGCCAGTCCTGCCTGTCTCCACCTAATGGCACCCTGAGCTGATCCATCAAGCCTTTCTTTCCACACATCCTGCTCACAAAGTGACTGAGAAGGAATGCTACTCACTAAGAAGAAAAAGTAAGTGCCTCTCTTCTCTTGGTTTTCATGAGCCTATCACAAGGTGTTACTTGCCTGTTTCATCTAATTTTCAAAGATCCTCTCTCTATCTTGAGATAAAGAGAGCTGCCTACTTCTGCCACCAATGTCAAAAATGTCTATGCTCATAATCCCCTTGCAAGAGTCAAATGTTTGTAGAAAAGAACAGTCTAGCATTTACATGTGTTTTTTGTCTTTTTTTTTTTTTTTTTCCTTCAGGAAGCCTGGGGATGTTCACTCTGGTCCAGGCTGCAGAGAGCACAGAGCCCTTGCCCTCAGAGCTGCTCCTCCAGCCCAGCAGGCAGTTCATGTGAAGAGCACTGAGAGCCAAAGTGGCAGCCACAGGTACTTGTGCTGAAGGTGTTGCCTGGGACCTGTTTGGTGTGGTCTGCACAAAAGACAGCAAAACACCCTCTGCTGCAGTAGAAATTGTGGATAAAAAAAATGTTTTGGTCAAGGCGTATTGTAGGGAGAATTGTAAGGGGGCACAGTATTCCCCAATGAGTTGCAGCTGGGGTCAATTAAGAACAAGTGGCATATACAGCTGTAAGTGATTAAGTACAAGGACCATAAAAGGGTGGAATCAGCTGAAGTGTCAGAAGACTGCAAGAAGGGCTAGGAGAAGGCTGCCCAGAAGATGACTGCAGAGGAAGACTGCAAGAAGCAGGAGAAGGCTGCAGTGAGGACCAGGCGAGTCCCAGAGAAGGCTGCAGTGAGGACCAGGCGAGTCCCAGAGATGGCTGCAGTGAGGACCAGGCGAGTCCCAGAGATGGCTGCAGTGAGGACCGGGCGAGTCCCAGAGAAGGCTGCAGTGAGGACCGGGCGAGTCCCAGAGAAGGCTGCAGTGAGGACCGGGAGAGTCCCAGAGAAGGCTGCAGTGAGGACCAGGAGAGTCCCAGAGATGGCTGTTGTGAGGACCAGGAGAGTCCCAGGAGAAGATGGTGAGTTCCCCTGGAGGGGATGAATAATCCTAGAAGAAGACTGACCCCAGGAGGGTAGACCCCAGGAGAGGGTTGGAGAAGCTTTGGACATGCCAGGGCTCTGTGGCAGTCTGGCAGCAATACCCTTCATTGGATCGCTGATGGATTAGCTGCAGATGCTTCTGGCTG
This sequence comes from Camarhynchus parvulus, assembly GCF_901933205.1. NCBI lineage: Eukaryota > Metazoa > Chordata > Aves > Passeriformes > Thraupidae > Camarhynchus > Camarhynchus parvulus. The sequence continues at coordinate 12,584,341 of NC_044571.1, forward strand.
GGTGCTTCAGGAAAAGCCCCTGGAGGGGATGGACTCTGTTGTTGCAATGTTCACTGTTATATATAAGTATGGTTGTAGTGTTTACTGTAATGTGTAAGTATTAGTGTAAAGTGCTTAGGGCTACTGTGACCCACTGGGACAGAGTGGGGGAGGCGGAGTTGGTGAAGCAGAGAGTGGCAGGTGGAAGCCACAAAGAGGTCTAGACCTGATTATCTCAATCAAGACACCTGGGAATAGGTGAGCCACCAACAAGCAATAATTATGGGACATTTGAGGGATTTGGTTTGGGACATTTGAGGTATTCACTTTGAGTTATGACCGCCTCGACAAGTAGAGATAGATGCTGGTGTAATGTAACTGGTATAATGTATAAGTTGTATAATGTATTACTGTAATATAGAAGTATTGTTGTAAACGTATTTAATACAACAGCGTATGGAAAAATGAGCATCACATCTTGCACAATAGATCAGAGAACCTTCCTGTGCTATTACTTCAATTACTTTGTGAAATCCCCACTTCTGCAAAGTTTAGAATAACCAATGATTTTCCCTATATCACACAAGAGTGAATTTGTATTTAATGTAGCCAAATAGCATGATGTGACCTTTTTAATGTGAAACTTTTCTTTGAGTAGATTTTAGAAACTAAACTTCCTACTGCCTAATAAGCTGGTAGAACTTCATTTTCTGCTATAACATTGATTAAATTTTGAATATCTCTCAGCTACAAAAACATATGGTGTAAGTAAAACATGCACAGATTGAAACATTTCTGAGGCAAAATTGGTTAACTCATTTTTTTGAGCATCAGCAACATTTAAATTTGGATTTAAATTATTAAATCTGATAACATTTTTCAGAATAAAAATTATTTTATCTTTTTTTAAATAAGATCATTACACATTTTTTTCAACTTCAGTTTTCTTTACAATAGAAATTCAATTATTTTGTATATTTATTAATTCATTTTTAAAACTACTGGACAGGAGAATTCTCCTATCAAGATCAGACCTAAAAAGCCATCCTAGAGGGAATCATGTGTCTTAGATGTTCTCAAATGTCTTAGGGACATGGGACATGCTGCTTCAGAGACTTATTTTGACCTTTGACCAAATGTAAAGGCCTGTGACAAAACAACTGTTCCATGAATGTCAAGGAAACTATAAATTACCTTCATGAAAGATTCTTAGAGGCCAAATTGTAAGATGTCTTGAGTAATATAATTTAATATTATTATTTAAATTGATCATATAATGAAAGAGGAACTTATACATACCTCTGTGTTTCTGTTTGTGTCCACATGCACTTCTACTTGTCCTGAAGTTTTGGCACACAACAAAAAATGCAAATAAATATCTAAATAATATATTGAGGGAATCTTTTCATTTGTTTCTGAAAATATATATTTTTTCTCACAACCATGGGCTGTTCCTTATCAAAGTCTGAGCTCTTTTCAAACAATATTAAATAGTGACAATTCCAGTGCCTGCCATTGTGAGGTTAGAGAAGATTAGCTCAGTGATCAGTCCTTTAATCTTTACCTTAACTTCAAATTCTGCAGCTCAAAGACTTTTTTTGTTCCCTTTAGTATTGGAACTAAATGAGAATTTACTGTGTGGAAGATGTAATCACTTTACCCTGTTACAGTGAAGTGTTTAGATGATGATTTAGAGAACTAATTTAATCAATGTCTGACTGATGTGTCAAAATATTTATTCAAGTGAATACATCTTGTTTAAAAGGTGAATGTTTACAGGCCTGTGAGAGTAGTACATTTAAAGGTTCATTTAAAATACATATTCCCTGATTAAAACAGAAGCTAAAGGATCACCTCCCCATATTTTTTCCTACTTTTTACAGGAGTAACTAGGTTTTCACTAAAAGACTCAAGGAAACAAAATGCTTCTTAACTGTTAAAATATAACACCTTTTATAGATGCAGCAGATATTCAAAGTCTAAATATCCTTTATTTTCCAAAATAAATTTCTTTATGGGGATGCAAATCACATCCAGTCTAAAACTCAGTATTTAGAGACTTCAGTGCTCCTGTATTCACTAATTCCCTCAACAGACATTTCTCGCCATAATTTTCCATTACTAAAGAAATATTGTAAAGTTATTATTATTGTTGTTATTGTTATTATTATTATTATTATTGCTATATTAAAGAGTCTGACAGACTTTTGATCCCTTGAGTGCTAAGTCTTTTATAACTGGTATGGTATAAACTGCTTTGTTGTACAAACACAAGTTAAATAGCAGAATATAAATACCAGATTAAAATTGTTACAGTCTCATAAAAAGCAATTTCAACAATGCAGAGTGGTCTCCCACATAAACATTATTACTACTCTAAGGCAGTATTACTGCACAATTTCAATAAGAAAATATAGTGAATATGTAATAAGTAATTTGGGGAGCGAAGTAAATAGGCCAACAGGTTATCAGATATATCTGGTTTTATGGGACAAAATAATTACACTGAGTAGTTATGACAATGTTCTGCACCAATAGAGAAAATTGGAACATGTGTGTTGAGTATGCAGTTGGCATCTTTGACCCCCTTATGCTCTGAACTTGCAACACTTACCCATTGAGCAGAAGGTACATTTGGGTCTGTGTCACATCCTGATGGTGACATTCTCTGTCTTTCCTGGTGCCCAGGCCTCTCTTTGGTATTCCTCTACTTGCTTGGGAATACATGCATTTGGAGACATGAGCCATTTATAGACCCAGTTTTGCCTTTTATTTGGTAGATTTTTTGGACAGAAATCCAGGAGATTTTCTTCTTTTTGTCCACCAGTTGTTCAGCATCTGGTGGCAGAGATAGTAGACTGCTTCAGGCCCCAGTCTAGAGAAAATCGGTTTCTTTGATAAGTAAAAAGTGATATAGATCTCTGTGCCGCAGCACTTAACAGGGAATGTTGGATTTGGAGCAGGATGAATAAGAATAGCAATGGGGACATTTATTTTTCCTCTCTGGAATTGATAAATTGTTATTCTTTTATTCATTTTAGCTAGCTGTTGAATAACTTCTGCCTAATAATAACTTCTAGCTGTTGAATATCTGCCTAAACAGGTCTGACACATTCTTAATTTGTCGCTTTTGATACCTAAAAATTATTAAATTTAGGTAAAATTAACTAATTAACTTTTAATTCTTGAAATTAATTTTATTTTTTATTGAAATTGCTTCAAGTAAGAGCTATAGCTTGTCCATAGGGAAAAAAAAAAAAACCTAACCAAAATGAAGTCAAACTAAACCAATGTACCCCCCTCCCCAAAAAATCCCAAAAAATCTACCAGTCAAGAAAATAAGAAAAAAACCCCAAAGATAAGCCAAACAAGAATTTCTGAGCATTACACAAAATGTATGTTGTTTTTTTATTTTAACTGTTTGCCATTGGTAAGCATTTTATCTTATGTTCTGTAGTGTTTGCAATTCCCTGTAAAATTTGGGAACACGCAAATTTATCCATCAGTTTACTGCTTTAATCGGCAGATAATGTATTTTGAAACATGCAGGAAAACCTACACCAAGTGCTAAATCAAATACCAGATCCTCAAATGGAAGAATTTATTGCAGGTTCTTGCTGTCAGGAAGTAACTTGCTCCTCTGCTATTGAGTAACTATTTCATTGTAGTTCTACCCCCTGTCATCCTCCAGAAATCTTTGTGGTGCCACGTGAACCATTGTGACATTATGACATGAGGCTGGGAAACCAACCCTTCATTTCTGACAGCAGCTGAGTCACCTGAAATTTTATATTCTCCCCAAATCTCAATGAAGCGTTTTCAACAGTTGCCAACTACCACGTGGTGTTTTCTTCACAAATGGTTGCTTTGGCCACTAGTAAAACATATAAAATATTTATCACTCCTTATATTTGTGAAAAAACAGAAAGCCTTTAGAAGAAAATCTGTAAGGCATTTTCTTATCCTTTAGTCCTGCCTCTAAAATTTTTGATTTTCCTTTTATATATATACAATGTTCTTATAAAATAAAAACTCTTATACTTTGTCTTTACAAGTGAAAGGAAGGATTACTTAAAAGCTTTTCAAGAGAACACACTGGGAAAATTAAATTTCCCATAAAGCTTGTTGCAAACTAATATCACTGAGTGAAACAGCCTTTGGTGCATAGTCTTGAACAAGCATCACTGATATCTAAGGGAAAGATTTAAAATCCATCTTTTACTCAGCTTTTGTTATTGTTTATATAATACTGTTCCCTCAGAATTGCATAGGACAAAACAGTAAATTGAATAAATGAGTACCATGTAAATGAAATAATCCCAGTGCTGCCAGTCAGCTCAGATTTACCTTTATCTAAGGTGACAGAGGTCAAATTCTAGGTTAGCTGAACACCACTTTTAATTAAATGGATATTAAAGAGTTTCCATAAGCCTCTATAATTTGACTGTCTATTGTGTGATTAAGTATTCATTTACACTCAGTCTTATTTCAAAGATTATATCAGCAGAAAGTAGGAAAATGTAGTCACATTGCCCAGCAGTCACTTAAGAAAAAAGGCTCCCCCCAAAGCAACCAAAACACAGAATGAGCTCAGAATTTTTGAATAATAAATAGGAGGTTCCTTAGAACCCTGACACAAAAAGCACTGCAGACACTGGTGTTACATCAGTCCTTCCTAACTGTCTTGAAAAATATGTGCCATGTTACAAAGAAAACAGCTCACCAGCTGTTTATGTAAAAATTATTTGAAGAAAAACAAGCATGGCCATATGGCACTCGAGCAGTGCAGTGGGAGCATGGAGAATATTTTCTGTAGATTGTAGTAGATAATAGTCATGCTAAGTAGGGTGTCAAATATTGATGACATATTGTATTAATAGTTAATCTCTCCTTTTATCTTCTAAGTGCCTACATTTCTAAGCAGCTTGTATGTTGGAAAAAATTAATAACTTATTATGATGAATTTTATGGAATGACAAAATATTTAATGTACTGAAGTCACAAACATTTTCCAATTAAAGGATATTCAAAAAATATCATGCCCTCATTTGAATGGCATCACACCATTTTTCATTAATAAAAACACTACCCTTAGAGTTACCACATATTTTTCATTTGTGGTTTGTTTATTTTGGGTTTTTTTAGAACATATACAGTTCTGCATTCATATTTTGACCTTGACAATTTATTTTCTGGGGAAAAAAATGATCCATTTACTTCTGAAAAAGGAGCCACAATCTGAAAATCTAAGTTGTCATTATGAAGGTTCTGCAAAGATTTGTTAACCTTAAATGCATGGATCAAAGACATTAACAAGGGTAAATCCTAGGCAAGGCTAGAACTTCCAGATAAAGGATTAAAATGGAGCAGGAAAAGAGAAGCTTGGCAAGAGCCAGTGCTAAGATGCCAAGCTGGAAAGTGAAGCACCGTGGTGGGGGTGGGGTATCTTGGTGAGGTGCCTTTATTCCATTATCATAAACTCCCTCATGTTCCCACCCTCTCTCCTAAGCTATTTCCTCTGTTTTCACAAATTCAAAACCATAACAATGTGAGGGGTTTTTTTTCCCCTCCAGTTGGTTAGAGAAACATTACATTCACTTTCCATGCATTGGAAAATGCTCTGGGTTTAGGTTTTTGGTTTTTGGGTTTTTTTAGTGTCATGAAGTACTTTTACAATTGGAATAGAACAGTTGTGCACAGATAGAAATAATAAATTTCCCACAATGGTATATAATCCTATAACATTAGTTAGTCTTAAAGGATGGAATGGTCAGAAAATGGCCTGAAGTTAAATAAACTCAAGTGGGAACAGGATTCCTGAATCAACAGTCTTCCTCTGAGACACAGAATAAGTGAAGATAGACTAATTGGCTCGCAGACTAGGACATATTGCTTTCTCCGTGGAGTAAATTCTATTATGGTTACTATATCCATCTGTTAAATGGTGGTATTTTTGCCTGCTGAAAAAAAAGAATGTTTGGAGTTGTACTTAGAGAATAGCTTCTGTTTTCCTTCAGGAAAGGACTCCAGAGGTAAAAGTCTTTCACCGAGGATGTCAAAAACATTACTTCTCACTGCATCAATCCAAACATTGAACTAATTGTTCTGGTCTGTGAATAATGCAGAAGACATGTCTAAAAAAACCCCACAAGTAATATAGTACCATGGACCATTCTGAATTGATGTATATTTCATAGCTGATTGCTATTACAGAGACTTTGCTTTAATGTTCAAGAATTTCTTCTGGCCTATGTTTTCTTCTCTAATCCTGTATTGAACTACATAAACAATGTGATTGGGAGCATGTGCCTCATATCTGACTTTTGGTCATGTCACACACGTATAAATGGAAACTGCTTATTTTTAATATTACTAATGACATTTCCCTTTAAAATTGCATAATTTCCCAAAACCAATGCACATTAATTTTGGTAAGTTGTAGTCCGCAAGAGTACCCCGTAGAACACATCAAACAGGTTTACCTCAAACTTCTCTCTGTGCATTTAGAGATTGAACCAGATTCAATCACTTATACCTTGACACAAGTACTAAAGAGTACTAGCTTGGCAATGTCTTCCAGCCATTTCTTCCCCACTCCATCATATCCTTACTGGCAATAAACTTGACTCAAATGCTTTTTCAGATTACTACTGACATCTTGAAATCTTTGGGCGCCAGTACTGAAACACCACTAGTAACAAACACATCCATTTGCATACTCCTGGCAGCAAGTCCATGACATGTCCTGACCTTTCCTTCAGCTTTCTTATCAATCCATATAGAGCTCTCCAGAAAGCTTCAGCCATTGGCTGCCTCTAGTCCTGTCAGGAGAAACAAAATACCACATGCTCAATAGCATTCAGCTGTGTCTGTTGGTTTTGCTTCATGGGCAGCAGTATGAGTATGTGAATATCAAATGCATCTTCATTTTAGATCAAATCCAGAGACATAATGCTGAGTTTAAGGATTGGTTCTTTAACTCCCTGATCTCCTCTCACTACACTTGTTAATTTATTTGCAGAATTTCTGAGGCCAGAAGGCATCTTTTGAGATCATCCACTCCAATCTTCTGCTCAAGCAGGGTCAGCCAGTGCCTACTGACAAGGACATTGTTGGCACAGTAATTTTCATTTAAAAAATAATGATGAAGAAGTATTTCATTTTGCAGCACTAAGCCAAAGCCTTGGAAAAGTTGACTGAAAATTTACACCTACCATAAATACATGACTGTCTGTATATTTTGCATGTTTTTATGAATAATTCTAAAGAAATTGTGTATTTGCTTCATCCAAACTGCAACTACATATTGATTTCTCTCCATTATGTTTCTAAAATATTTTAAAAATTAGTCCTTTTTAAAATAGAAAACTGCATTTGGAACATTCTGTCTAGTTAATTTTCTCAGTTTTATGCAAGTGTACTCATTTCTACCGTCACTGTATCAGTGACTGAAATTTATTTTTGTTAAAACCTGGTTCATGCCAGAGAAAAAGATGGCAGAGGATTCCATCTTTTTGATCATATTATCCTTCCCTCACATTCTGTATTTATCCTCAGGGCTCTTAATGATGTTGAAAGGAAAGAACTGGAGGCTTTGTTATGCTCAAGAAACTGCATTTCGGTTCCCAGTGCTGCTGATTGTGTCAAGCTTTTGTCAACTCTAATTAGAAATGAACTCCCACATTTCAGTAAACCAGGTAAGGATGTCACCCTTCATAGTGGCTGCCCATCTGGGAGGCAGATACTGCTTGGCTGAGTTGTCAGACAGTGCCAAACCCTCATGATGTGGCATTAGCAAGGATCTTCTGGCCTGCAGCATGACTGGAGTCTCTTGAGGTCACTACTAATATGTCTGTGTGGGTTTCAAATGTAGGGCAAGAAGTAAAGGAAATGAAAAGGTTTTACCTTGGAAATATAAATTTCTGGGAACAGTGAAGATCTGCAATATGTTTTGTGCCTCTTTCAACTACCAATTTACAATATGATTCTTTCATTAGTTAAATAAATCTCCAAACAAGCAGGTCCCTTTATATTCCTTTAGTACTTCTTCAGTACTTTCTCTCTAAATATTTTATATTAAAAATGACAGAACTTGTTCTCTAAACCTGTTATGAATCATTTGGCAGAAAATAAGCATTTTAAAGTCATAATAAATATAGAGAGATATGTGAAAGCTGAAAGATGCCAGATTAACTAATTAAATTCTTCGTAATGTGTTTGATTGATAGGAAAAAAACTTTGCTTTTTCTTCCTACTTTTTTTGTAAATTGCTGAACCATATTTTTCAGTTTATTGTCCTGCTGTTTCTCAGATTTTGAGCAGTAGAGAGATATGTTTGTATATAATAAAACTTTTGACCAAAAAAAATGCTAAGGAAAAAAAGTTCTCCTGATAAATAGGTTTTCCTCAAAACTACATTGATTTGTCTACTAGCATCTGCTTTTGTTAGCACAAGAGAGAACAAACTGGAGGTTAAAGGGTGCCAGACTATTTGATGGGACTTGTCTGTATGGGAATTGCAGTGAAAGCTGATTCCATCTATTTCAGGCAGCATCACGGGATCTTAAGAACCAGCACACCTTAAAAAGCAGACTACTACATTATGAGCTTTTTGAATTGCAATATCCTAGATAAAGGAATCAAAGTCATGGTGTGCCACAGTTGACTGCCTGATAAATACTCTAGTGCAGGAAAATTTACATGCCCACACTTGAGTACCCCTCTTCCCAAAGAGACAGGAACCCAAATATCAGCAAAATCACACTAAAAATATGAAAGCAAATTGCAGAGGATGACTCTCCTGGAAAGACTTTCTCCCCCTGCACCTCCAACAATTGGATCTCTAATTATATCTGACTGGAAAAGAATAAACTTTGAAACATCAAATATCTCAGTTTGATATCTGTATGGAAAATGAGAAAAATCAAATGTAATTCACAGCATTCCAGTGCTCATACAGTCACTATGTCATGTACTATAACACCTACCTCATTAAATGGGTCTGCTGTGTCCATCCCTACCATTCTTTCTGTGAAAAGCCAGCTCAGATTTTCTTAAAGGGAAAAAAATAATAGAGAGTAAAGAACATCAAGGAGAACAAAGTGCAGACATGAAAAGAAACATTTTGAACTCCTGTTATTTAATGCATTTTAAATCAATATCATCCTTTCACTGTAGATTTTGGTAACTAATGGTCAACAATTGCCATTTAGTTAAAATGATCACTATTACTTTTCTTATTGAACTGCTTGGTAATAGCTTTTCTTTCATAGCCATTTTTTGACAACTACGTCATCCCCAGCCATTGAAATCAGAGGAAACAATAGATAAAACAGTAGCACTGTAGAATAAACTCATGTTTTACACTATTCCTGTGAGCTATTCTGCGTAAAAACATTGTACAAAAAAGTTGATAATTTTTTTTTAAAGAAGCTGCTCTGCCTTGTGGAAAAGAATCTGTTCTGATTATTTCTCAGCCTCTTCAAGAGACCAAGAAAAGACAAAAGTCTTGGTAACACAGCTGTTACTCATACTAAAGCACTAAAGATTATCAGCAGTGCCTGAGGGTCATTGACATCAAAGTTTCTCAGTTGATCAAATTGCATTCTAGCTTATGTTCGATGTTTATTTTGAGGAAAATCAGAACGAGTGAAGAGTTACTGGGCCAACATAGACAGACAAAAGTCAAGGAGATTGGAATATTTCCAACAGACAGATTGTGTTTTGTAGTGTTTTGTTAGCAGTCTCATTCAGAAACAGAAACCTTTCCCAGATGTCAAGATGTCAGGCAAGAAATTGGTCAGAATATTCAGGTCAAGTTATTTATTTCCTTTCTAAGATGCACTCCAACTAACAGACTTCCTCAGCACATTATGAGCAGTACCTCCACCTAATGGTGCCTTAACATTAATGGTCCTCTTACTTACACAGTGCCCCTTACCAAAAAAAAAAAAAAAAGATATTAAAACTCAGAGATAGCAGGCCATTTAGGTAATATTGACCAATAAGGTGTCTCCCTTGAAAACAACATTCATAAGTAATTCTAATACCTGCAACAGGTACAGGCAATTCAGCACTTAGAAATAGGTTAATAATTAGATCAGGAACTATTAATAGTATTGAAAATGGGGAATGAAATTTCAAATATGATTGTAGAAAAACCGTAGCAATATGTTAAAGCAGTGATATTTAAAACAAAAAAAAGTGTACAAGAATGTAGTAAGATGCCACTAAGAAAATTTGTACTTCCCATTACCACCTAAATTCTTGGAAGGAGTTATATTTAGGGATTCATCTTTAGGAAATTATTATGTTACCCTTACCCAATAAATTTATTTGTGTATATTCTCTTAAAACTTGGATTTCAAGTTCTATAGGAAATACATTAAGAAAAAATACAGCAAATACTTTAAAATAAATGTGTTACATGACAGATGCTTCCTTTTCATTATATAAACTGGAATTAACACTGCACTTCTCTGGAAAAAAAAATTAAGCCCAGACTCCTGAACAGAACATCTGTGTTGCTTTGGCACTTTGCTATATGAAAAATAATTCCACACTCCTAGTACAAGCAGGTTTCATCAATATACAAAGCATGATGAAGTTGTTAGCAGCAACTTTGGCTTTCTTAAAAGTATGCATGTTCAAAATCCAAGCTCATATTGTAATTTTCCTGTGTTCTGAAAAGATGAATCAGGATGTGGGTCCAGCACAGGAAAGCAGAACCAAACCCAGTAGAGGTATTTTTGTATTTTGTTCTGATCTACTCCACTGTGTTAGACTAGAATAATTTTGTTAATCTCACTCTGCACATTAGAATTGAGGAATGGAATAAAAAATAATCTGCCAGGAAGCCCCAAGAAAAGTGAAAATGTACATTATACACAATAATATATTTAACAGTATTTTTACTTATAATAACCACTCCATATCATATTGATAGAGAAATGAAACATTTCAATTATATCTGGAACACTAATTAGGAGTGGAAGCAGGGATGTCAAGAGCTATCATTTAAAACCAGAACCATGTGAGGCATTATAGATGATAACAACAGCAATAATTGTTTCTTTGCAGATTCACTGTTTCTTAATTAGACCTGTTGTAATCAGAAATAGAAAGTTTTGAAAGTTGGCACAGCTCTACTGACTTCCACCTTTAGTGAGCCTTTTCTCCCCCTTCAAATGAATAAAAAGATGGAGGAAGTGGCAAGTACAGTAGGAAACAGAGTCAATACAGTGGGATGGTAAAGAGGAGCTCTAAAAAGAAATTTAAAACTATTATATTTAGTAATTTAATTATTTTAGATAAAGGAAAATTTTGAAGAAATATCCCAATTTATGTTCTTAAGAGTATACACTAACATCATATGCTGGATGATCACCTTATGGATGTTAGTAGAAATTTAAAACCAGAAGATTCCAAAGAAAATAAAATGTGCACCTCCCCACAATACAATTTTGGCCCAATATAGTGATAAGCAGAAAATTTTATGATGCATAAACACCCTGGATAACAACCTGGTCTGGGATTTAATTATATACTCAAAATGGAAGGCAGTCAGTTTGTGTTGCTCAACACCATAATAAAAACAGGATAGTGAAAAGCACACAGTGATTCTTTTAAATGATGAGATCTATAGGGAAATACATTAATTTCAGTAAGAAATCAATAACTTTGTAAGGTCTGAATAGATAACAAATTGCTAAAAATAATATTTGCATTTGCTGCAGTATATGTTATGGCTAAGAAGGAGCTTTTTTCTTCGATAGCAGCTGATGAGGTGCTATGTTTTGGGTTTATGATGTGTTGACCACACATGGATGTTTCGGTTTTTGCTGAACAGTACTTTTGCAGTCAAAGCCTTTTCTGATCCTCACCCCACCCACCAGAGATCAGGCTGGAGGTGCACAAGGAGCTGGGAGGGGACACAGCTGAGACAGTTGATGCTGATCAAAGGGACACCCCATACCTTATGGTCTCTTGCTTGCTCCACAATAAAAGCTGGGGGAAATATAAAAGGGGGAGGTTCAGAGTTACAGTGTGTTGCCTTGCCAAGTTATATGTGAGGGATCCTGGCTTCCCTGGAGATGGCTGCACACCTTCCTGCCCATGGGAAGCAGGAATGAATCCCTGTTTTGCTTTGCTTGTGCAGGCAGCGCTTGCTTTACACATTAAACTGTCTTTATCTCAAACCACAACTTTTCTCAAATTTGTGCTTCTAATACTCTCCCAGTCTCAACATAAGGGAGTGAGAAGTGTGAGGCTGAGCTGCCTACCAAGGTTAAGTCCCAGGCAGCTGGGAGGAATTAAATGAAGTATTGCAAAAATTTAAAATTTAATTCATCCCATTTTAATATTAGCGTAAAAGTTATAAGAAATTCTTAAATATGCAAGATTTTCCATTAATTTTACATTCTATAGAATGTAGGGATTGATTACTTTATACATATTTATCTAGACTGAAGTAAGTTTTCACAGTTACATTATAGGAAAATAGATGTTTCGAACAAAATTGTTCACCAAAAGAAAGCAGCTCTATCAGTTGATTTTTTTCATCCTTTTAATTGCAAAAGACATTACTTTTGGTAGAGTAAACCAAAAAAACCCATCACCAATACAGTAAAACAAAGTAAGGATTTTGTGTTTCAGGGAGGAGTTTTAAAGCAGGAATTCTGTAGGCCCTGAAGAAATTAGCAATGGAAGTGATGTGGTTAGTGAAATTCTCAAGTTGGTCATCGCAATTGTTTTCACCTATCAAGCTACATTTTTTAAAAAATAAATTAAAAAAAGTCATCATTTTTATGTAAGATGAGATGGAAATTAAAGGAAGAAGTAATAAATTCCTAGTAAAATCCGTCATATGCAAAGAACAGATAAGGAGGTATCTTGGGTTCTTCTAATACTAATTGGATTTTTCAATGGTCTTCCACTATTTTGACTATGATAAACACAGAATTTGAAATTTTCAAAAATCAGTTTTCCCTCACAAAACCTCCACAACTTCTGCAATATTAACTTAACAAGCTTATATGTGGCAATTTGAAATTTAGCAAATATTCCATTGAAAAACTATAGTCAGAAAAATTTAATACATTTGGGCTGTTTGGATAATTTAGCCTTCCCAATTACTGCTTCTCTTTGACATTCAATTTTTTCCACCACTGTCTCAATTTAATGAAAACCCTTTTTTTTTTCTCATTGAAAAGCAACAACTTGCAGTAGAAAAGCTGATATATGGTAGTAAAGATAAATTTCCTAACAACACCTATTAATAAATATTAATATTGCTTAGTGTAGTATTAGCTTCTTACAATCATTTTGGGCAAAAAATAATTGTCTAATAAATAAACTTCTGGCACTACACCTGTGGTGTTTTGAGTTGGTTTTGGGGCGGGGGGTGGTTTGGGATTGCAGTTGTGTTTCTTTCTTTGCAAGACACCTTTTTAACTCTTGAATTTATGGAACACTTGTTGATTTTTCTCTTTAAATCTTCCTTCCTTTCCTTCATGGCATTTATTTCCTTATTCTTTCCTGCAGGAATCATGCTTTATCATAGTTATGTGAAGCAAAGCTTGATAACTGACAGAAGAATTGGTTGGTGTCACTCAAAGAACTTAGAGAGCACTGAGAATTTCGTTGCTAATCCAGCTTTATTTTGGCCACAATTAGCAAATGGCAGGTTTCTTCAATGACTGCAGGAATTCCCTACAGAAGTTACCAGTGATCTTTTCCAAACATTTAGTGGATCCTTGCTGAATAAAGCAATTTCATTTCCTGTGGTCTATCATTGTATCCAAAGAAGAGAAACGAAGCTGGTGAAGGATCTAGAGAAGTCCTGTGAGGGTTCACTGAGAGAGCTGAGGAAAAAAAGGAAAAATTGTTCTCTACAACTACTTGAAATGAGGTTATTGTGAGGTGGATGATGGCCTCTTTTCCCAAGGAGCAAGAGATAGGATGAGTAAAAACGCCCCCGCGTTGCACAAGGGTAGGTTAAGACTGGTTATTAGGAAAAAAGTTACTCACCAAAAGGATTAGCAAAAAACTAGAAGAGGCTGCCCAGGGAAGTGTTGGGGTCACCACCCTGGAGGTATTTTAAAAACCTGTAGCTGTGCACTTTAGAGACATAGTTTAGTGATGGAGTTGGTAGTTTTTGTTAATGGTTGGATCTAAAGGTGTTTTCCAATCTTAATGATTCTAGGATTTTATAATCTCCTATGAATCTTCAAACTTTGCACAGAAAATAATTCCCTTCTCTTTTTTGTAGGACTATAGATAATTTTCTGTTAATCCAAACTTGTTTGTGTCCATACTAATGAGTGTCCATTTCATGTCCATACTAATAAGTGTATATCCCCAAGGTCATCTGTAAGGCAGAACTGGACATAATTTCTCAAAGTCCATGATGAATTTAGGTACACTTCTTCCTTTTAATAAAAATACAGTACTTCTAATAAGGTTAATGGAAGATCTGAGATAGTTAGTAGGAAATAAAACCCCACTATTCAGTCATTATTATTATAATTTCTGAGAGGATTTATACCCTTTCTGGGACTGACTATATGTTATTCAAATCAAATTAGTATTTTCAATGGTATCTACATGAGCAGAGCACACCTCCTCTATGAATGTCATACTACACTGACAGAGAAATTTGGAGAGGTCTGAAGGTCTCATTGACCTCTGTGCTCTTGTGCCTTTCGTTTAGTTGTGATGAAAATTATTAAAGATTTTTCAGAGAAAATTATGTTCTGAACTCACTGTACAAGAAGAAGGCATTTGAGATTGATAAAGGAATGAGTATATATAAGAAAGGCTTCTGGGCAATTTTCAGTTTCACTCTGGGCAATTAGACACCCACCTTTAATTAAAAGTCAGTGGAGCTTAGTGACTAAATACCACTCATGAGTTTCAAAGTATCATTTAATTGATAGAGGAATGAATTTAAAAAAAAAAAAAAGAAAAAGGGAGGGGGAGACCACATTTGAGTTGAAAGAAGTAGACTTCTGTGAGTCTGAAATGTTTAGACTGAAAACGTGTCATTAAAATATTTCTGTAAGGCAGATCAAGAGAAGAACATGGTAGTGTAGAATAAAATAGAAAAGAAGTGGAGCAGTTGAAGTTTCTGGTTGATAAGAAATCTGTCACTGAGCAGCAAACCGTGCTAGGACTTTTATGTGAACAGTAAGATAATGGAGTTAGAGCTGCTTCTCCCCTCCCACTTCTCTGCACTGCATGAAAAGTAAAATGATGACATGGCATTTTGGGTGCTGGGGAGATGCTGCAGCTCCAGGCAATGAGAGGCCCTGCATGGGGGTCAGGGTCACAGAGGTGGGGAGAGGCTGATGGCTGAGGCTTAAACAGCTCATCCTGGGAAGAGCAGTGGCCCCTGAGCCATGTGCCAGTTGCCTCCTTCCTTTGAGACTGCATCTGTCTCACCAAAACTTACCACCAGCGTAAGTAGACCTTCACTCTGAGCACCAGAGCATAGAAAAGTCACAGGAGGGTAAGTGGACATTCTTTTCTAATGGGTCCTCCTAATACCTGAAAGACAAAGGGGAAGACTAAATGTATAGAGAACAATAAATTCAATGCCAACAACTACACAAACATATGTGCAGATATATAATAAATCTGCTATTCAAATTCATTTGCTGCGGTTCCAAGCAAATGAAATCTTAGTGAACAGAAAAGGTTTTGGAAAGGATCTTGGAAATCGTTGATATAGGTTATTCCACTCCCTGGAATATACTTACTGTTGCAAGAAATAACATTGCTGAATTGGCTAGGAGTCACCAAAAATAGGGCTGGAAGGAAATTCAAGGGATCATCTCATCCTACCTTCTGCTCTAAGGCAAGCTAAATTCTACCTAAACTGTTCCTAACAAGTTTGTCAAAGATATTCTTAAAAACCAGTGATAGAGACTCCAGAGTATCCCTTGACATTCTGCTGATTTAAGTGGTGTTTAACCTTCCTTAATATTAGAAGTACTTTGTAATGGATTGGCATATTTACAAGGAGAATATTATATTATGTAAAATAGAAACAAATATATTAATAAATAACTTAGAGATATTTTCCATTTGTATTGATTTTCTTTTCCATTTGAATGAATAAAATGTGTAAGATTTTACAAGAGGCATAATAAGTGCTAACATTTTAATAATTTAATAAAATAAAGTTAATTTCTTTTACTGGATATATTCTGGTTCATTTATTAAGCCCTGTTCAGATTCTAGAATATCAATAAAAGACTTATAGAGGTATTGTGGGGTAATTGATTCAGTTTTGACAGCTAATAAACTTGATATTAAATAAATAACAGCAGCAAAATTTGTCTGTTTAATAGCAGATCTTTATTTTTGTGAAAAACCTTTTGCATTTTTTTAAATCAAATATCGAATCACTTCATGTAGAAGCATTTCTTTTGAGCATTCAGAATTGTTTAGAGCTGGGCAAATGGGTGTTTATACAGGCAATTGATTAACTGATGTTGCTAAGACTACATACATGAGCAATGGCTGATGAAATCCATGAAAAAAATGTAATATTTATGTTAGAGAATTCAACCCTGCATGTATTTATACTAATGAATGCAGGAAAACTACTTATGAAATGTGAAATGCTTTGGTGTTTATCTTCTGAACATTGAAACACACTTTGGGCTCTACATTTAGTGAAGAGGGAGTTCACTTTCACAGCTATTCAAATTTTTCTTTTGATTCTTTCTGCAAAATTGACATTTTGCAGAGTGAAATGGGTATCAGTGCTAATGCTCTCAGTTTTAGCTTCTCAGGGTATCTATTATTGATAACCTTGGTGGAAAGAAATAGGACAAATAGAATTTGTAGCCTTCTTTAGTTTGGATTTTTGCTTAGATTTGATAAAAAAATTAAAAATCTGACAAATAAAAATTTCAAATAAACAAAAATTCAGAGAATCATTTGCTCAGGTAATGTTGAGATATTTATAAAAGGATCAAGTAAAAATGAGAAGGTAAGTATATGGTGCATTTATTTCACAGTGATTTTCCTTAGGTTTTGTTGATCTCAGTGGAACTTTTGCACAGGAGTTGAAAGAAGAAATGTAGGTGCATAACACTTATAAAAGATGTCTTAATAGCCAGGTCAAGTTTCATATTCCTGTCTCAAGATATACTGAAGCAAAGGCAGAAGTCCTGATGTGAACCAGCAGTGGTGATAGGATTTCAGAATGCATATCAGCAATATAATAAATATACTGATTCTATATAATGCATAAAGCCAATATAATCAGAAATATTTATCTGGCCATACATTATGGCTTCGTTTTTGAAGATGGTGGCCGCTCTTAGTCCAGGTTAAAGCACAGGGAAACCATGGGTGTGCTTTAATATTTTTGAAGTGACTCAGGTTTTATATGGTGGAAACTTGAAACTGTGTAACTGAGCTTTTTTGACCCCAGCTTTACGTATTTCAGATTAGGCTCTGTCAGAAATCTCGGGAAGTCTCTGTGATTATTTGGGAACACAAGATTTGATCTCAACTTCCATGCATTGATGTGAATACCAGCAACTCTAATGTTACAATAATGCTGCAGTAGCCATTAAATTATTACTAGTGTGTATTTGGTTAAAAGTAAGTAATGAGAAAGTATTTTTAAAAGCATAAAAACATACAGAAGTCAAGAGATAAAAATTCAGTATTATAAAAAGAAACAGTGCAATCGAATGCTGCTTGATTTGAATAAAGTGGAAGATTTACTTAGTTAATAATCAACTTAGTTGCTCTCAAGGTAAGAGAAGTAAAAGTGCTTACAAAAAATCTGAGGTGTTTTTATGTTAAATTAGATAGGTTGAAAATGTATAAGCTATGTTCTTTTTCTTGAAACCTTAAAAAAAGTGCTTGTGCTTAACAATTAATTTTGCTTTACTAAAAAATTGAGAACAGGAAAGAACCCTTTTTTTCCATAGAAGGGTGTGTGACTGATCTATTTTATACAGAGGAACAATTACAAAAATAAGTATAATGTGAGAATAGAAAAGGTTTTGCTCAGTTGTGTAGAAGACAAATTCAGATTGTTCATATTCCTTTCCAAAATTTCCATATTATATTTTTATTTGTATCCTTTTCATTACATTTATGTACAAAACCAATTTACTTTATCTACTATTCTTTGCATTTTTAAGGTTACACAGAATAGTGGGCCTCATGGATCAGTTTTCTTAGGCCTCTTGAATTATCATAATTTAGAGCACAAAAGAGTGTCCTTAAATATAAGTTACATAGGTTTTTGGTATGTAGTCAAATACTGGGTTTGAGTATTGAGTTCTCAATACCATGGAGATAAGACATGGCAACATTTAACCTTGTGATATAACAATTCCAAAGGGCAATTTAAAACAACAGAAGATAATGAATGGCACGTAACAATGCAAATTAATATTTCTTAATGAAACATGAGGTAATTTAATTTCTTGGACTTGGAACACCAGCTAATTAAAGATGTATATAGAAAAAAATAAGTTGGAACAGAATTGCATATCCTTAAATAAAAAATAAAATAGGAAGGAAGCAAGAGCAAAGAAAAATAATTAGAGGGTTCTGATCCAATCCGATATCTTTTAAATAAGAAAAAAATGTTTTCTAAATGAAACTAAGAGATCCCCAAATACACTGATGGCAGGGAAAAAAAAAGGAGGAAGAAACCCTTGCAGAACAGAAAAAAAAAAGTGAAAAAAGAGTGAAAAGAGTGAATGTCTCTTGAAGCAGTGGAGGCAGAATCAGAATAGAAATAACTGTCTAGAGACACTCATATAATGAAGAAATCAGTGGATTATATCAGAAGCAAGAAATGTGCAAATAAGAAATAGAAGGAAAATATGGATTTTGAAGAATGTAAAATAAGTAAAAGATTTTCATAGGCATTACATAGCTTTTCTTCATTCATATTTATATTGATGAGGGTGTTGAAAATGTACACACCAACATATTCATGATTCTTTTTAGCTGACACAAATCAGACTACAGTTAAATTACAGTATATTCAGTCAAGTTCTGTCATTTGCATTTAGTGATTTGGGTTCTTACAGTAGTTCTTCCTATATCATTCATTAAATGCAAGAAAGAGACTAATTTTAGCAACATCTTGCACCCTCGTATTTGATTTCATTTCTGTCTTCAATTATAATTATAATTGCTGTTTGCTAAGGCTGAAAATTTTTTTGAGTGAAAAAGTTTGGACAAAATTAAAATTCCTTTCTAGTAACATTATTTTTTCAAGAACAAATTCTTGTTCAGTGCTTTGGTCAAACGAAGCACTGAAATTGGTTCCTAAGGTCTGGTGCCACGGCCAATCTTATAATTAATGTTGTGATGCACCCCATACTCTGGGTGTATGTGTGTATATAGAGTGTGCGAAGGACTCACTGCTTCTGGTCTTGTGAATGGAAAGGTAGGGAATGGAATTGTCACTGGAATGCTGCCAAGGAATATGTCTCAGACCTGAAAGTGTTATACTTCACACAGAGCTGCAGACAAGTAGCAAACAAGTGAGTAAGAGGCTTTTGGAAGGGCCTCCAGAGGTTTTCACTTAGTCTGGAAACTTGGTATGACTGACAGTGAGAATTCTTCTGGCTTTATTAAGCAGAGCAGTGCCTAAACCCCAAACATCAGTCAGTAAATCTTTCCTTAGAAGAAGACTTACATAGCTAGAATTGTGCTGAATATACAACTAGAAAAAGAGTTGACAAAATGGCATACCACAAAAATATACATTAGTCATAGAAAGCTATGAAGACTCCTAGGGGACCTAATGGTAATCAGATATAAATAGGATGGTAGTCAAAATTCTCTAGAGGCAAAAACACAGCAGCATACATAGCAAGAGATGACATAAAAAAAATTGTAAACATTGATCATGTTAAATTAGCTGAATCAAATAAGGGATATTATCAAGTCCATACTGTTATCAGTGTAAACCAGTGACCATCAGTGATTAGAAAAGAACCCATGTTAGATTGTATAAGAAAAAAATAAAATTAACAACCACACCTTTCTAATGATGGATGCAATTATAAGAATGCCTTTATATTGCAGTGGATGAGATCAAAAGTTTGGTAATAAATGTTAGAAATATAGAAAGTATCAGAGTACTTTAAAACAAAGTTACACAGTTCAAAATACAGGCTCATATTTTTAAAATGGATTAAAAAATCCCTCCTTTTTCATTCTGCAGTTCTGAAATCAAAGGAAAAAGAAACAGAAAAATAAAAGTTGTGAAAATAAATACAACTTTACGTTATTTTTAACTGAATGTGGTACTGAAGCCAGTAGCCCACAAGTAGTTCAGACAGGACATGAACATGGTTGAGAAATATTTAGGTGGAAAAAATAATTAAAGTCATTAAATTATGATCAGAAGAATAGATTTTATCCAGTTAAGCTCAAGCTTCATACGTAAGTTTTCCCAGTTTTCCCAGCTCTCCCTCTATTTGAAGCATCTTATGCTACTACTTTAAGGATGGGATCTTGTGCAGCAAGATCTGATTTGGAAAGATAACCCCTATAGGAAATTAAGAGGAAATATGATATCTCTTTAGATAACATCCTGAAATGTCATCTACCTTTGTATTTCCTTTTTCTGATTTCAAAAGAGATATCTGGCCTCCTCTAGCTTCCACAGCAACATATAAATCAGAGTTGTCAACACTGAACTGCCAAATCATCTTTGCCTGTCTACTTTTGCTAATGGTTTACTGACTGCATCTTCATGGTGTTTTCCAAATGTAGAAAGCCAAAAATACTATTCGATACTATTGAAATAACACTAAAGAGCACTACTGTCTCTTTTTCCTAGTTCAATGAATGACAGAGATTTATTTTATAAATAAAAGGGAACACCACACACAGGTATTTTTGCAGGATCTTTGAAGCAGAAGTTATCTCCTCAAGAAAAAAAAAAAAGAAAATGAGCAATTTGTATATGACAATAGTTGTTTGTTTGTCCATTCGTTTGTTTGTTTGGAGACTGTAGAAGATATGTTTGCCTTTAGACATTAAATCAGAGGAGATTAAAATCTGGATTTGGGTATCTGGAGAAAGGTGAAAGGCTATTTTGAGTGGAACCCCTTAAATGAAACATTTGCATTTAGAGGAAGAAGTATCAGCATAAATCCACATTACTGCATACAATTCACCTGCAGTGCTTCCCACTAAACAAGAGGAAAAAAAAATTACTTAAGTGAGGAATATCTAGCCGTGCACTATCCCACAGCTATCAAAGTCATAGCTGCAATTTGCTCATGTTTCTGTGGGGTTTGCATTTATGTGACACATGAACAAAAAATCACCCTCAATTCCATACTCAGGTGCATTTGATTACAGAAAAGGTAATTTTTAAAAATATTTTTGGAACAGATTCTGTGTCAATTGTGGGATTTACATATTCTTCTGTCAGGTACAATGGAAAAATATTAATATCTTGCCTTCTGAAGCGGAAAAGTAGAAACGGTGGTGAGAGTAGCAATGCCTTACAAACAGAACCTCATGTTGATTGCCATGATTACACTACACATTAATCTACAAAACTTCATTATTCTTTTGCCTTATGCTGGTTAAACAGGGTACATTGGTAAGATTATGCTCACACAAGTAGAAAGAAAATAATGCCATGTAATTATTGCCACACTTTTAATAACCCTTCTTTGTCCCTCATGGATATATGGCAAGAATAGAATATTATTTCCATTCTATTCATTTCAGTATTGTTTCTGATATAAGATTTTTGTCTAATCCCACACAGCTATTCTTATGCAATTATGTGATGTAATTGTACTTATTAAACATTCTGCTAGTACAGCCATTAGATAACCAAGAGACAAGCTTTATATCAACTTGCTGTACTTGGAGCCTTCTAAAAACTGGTGATAAACCCAAAATCTTGAAATACATATTTTTTTCAGTATGAGACTAGTTTTAACTGAAAGCAGTCTTCAAAGCATACACTTTGATGACTTTGCATAAGCCCTATTTAGAAAGAGGCTTGATATATCCATGGAAAGATATGAGTCAATATATAAAACTCAAAGCCAAATGAACACTAAAGCTGAATAAATTAATGGAAAATGAATTTGCTTTTAATTAAATCTCTTGGATCTGAAACACTTGGTCTATGTCTGGCTGGGCTCGTTATCTTTCATAGCAGCCTCTGTGATGCTTTGGATTTGCGGCTAAACCCATGTTGGTAACACATCAACCTTTTGATGCTTGCAAACGGTACTTACACAGTGTCAAGGCTTTCTCTTTTTCTGACTCTTCTCCCTGCCTATCAAGCATGAGTGGGTAAAGATTGGCAGGAAACATAGCTGGGAGAAATAACCCAAACTGGCCAAAGGAATGTTTAACATCATGATGTCATCCTCACAAAGAGTTGGAGCAAGAACATTTTGATTTTCAAGGAGGCCATTGTTTGGAGACTGGCTAGATGCTGGTCTGATTTATTTTCTTTAATTTGTTTGGTGTATGTACCTTTCCCTCTCCCCCTTGCCTTTCACATATTAATCTATCTTTATCTCAAATCATGAGTTTTCTGATTTCTCTTCTTCTCTTTTCTTCCCTGATCCTACTAAGGGTGAGGGAGCAAGCAAATGGGTCTGTAGAAACTCAACTACTGGTTGGCATCCACCCATCACAACACTATTGAGTCATATATCATTTGTAATCTACATTATTCTGTGATCCTGGTGACTAAAAAATTTTATATGAACTAATCTGAATAAATTCTAGCTACCACAGCTGTGTGGCCTGAGAAATTCAAAACAAATATTTAGTAGAAATAATGATGAAGGAACAGAGATTAACCGTAATTGCTGAGAGCATATAGAGTACCAGGTAAAAAGTATAAAAGTACTGATAAAGCATGTCTGACTAAATTAATATAAATTATCAACCTGTAATGACTAATATGTCATAGCTAAAGAATAATAAGAAATAAGTATAATTTTCTTTTTAAAAACATAATTTTTATTTTGGGTAAACTGCTGAAGTCACAGTGTTATAGCTGAAATCAGAATTTGGTTTCCTGAAATAAGTGAAATATTTAAAAAAAATAAAATTATGTGATTTGGGTTCTGGTGTAATGATGTTATTTGTGCACTAGTAGAGTCAAGGTTATATTTACCAGGTAATTAAAACATGCAAGTTTATAATAGTTCCACTTCATCTTTCTCCCTTTGAATCATAGAAAAAAAAGTTCCAGATTTTAAATATCCCTGATTAACTGAAGATGGCATTGCACTATCTTACTTAAAATCTTAACTTGGTTTTGCTTCTCATTTATCACTACTATCTTATTATGTCATCTTTTTTTCCTTATATAAATTAATGTGTTTGGCATAAGAATTTTGCTTAAATTCATGTGACTGCAAGATCAAAATGATCTTGTAACATTTTTCTATAATTTCCTCTGATACGCCTTTAGCTCTTCCTCTCTATATCTCTAAATGCTTGATCCCGTCTTTCATTTACCCTAAATTTTTGAAGTGAAGTCACAAGTGAACTAGATCTGGTTAGCAACCATTTGAAAGTCTCCTTGAGGTAACACCAGTGGTGACATCTAACCTGAGCTTCTTACATGAGCACTCAGGGTACACTTTTCCATCACTCCCAAACCAGGACAGGAAAACTGCTTCAGGTTTCTGGAAGTGGTTGTTCCCCATGCTGGGCTTTTCTGAAAAGCTCTGAGTTTTTGTGGTTGAACTTAGAAGTTACACTCGGAAAGTACCAACTGTACAATTTAACTGATACATTGCATAGAGGAAATAATAAATAGCCACAATACAGCTGACCTGTATTTTGGAAAAAACAGAATACTCTGAATTGGTACTGATGTTACAATAAAATATCCGTCTGCTTCTTCTCAGGGGAATATATTGGAATGAGTCTCCTCCAATTAATCTCTCTCCATGGAATTTCACAGAAGTATAAAACTTACTGTGAGAAATCTCTGAGGTGATATCGTAAATTGGACAGAAAGAAATTAAGATTTCTGAGAAAAAAATTGAAGTTAATAATGCAGTTCTTCTTGAAGTATGTAAGGGCAGTGTGTGTGTGTGAGAAATACATGAATGCCATTATGTCAGTGGATTTTTTGCAATCCTCATAGTTCACAGAAAAGCACATCTACCATAGACATAACTGATTAATTAATTATTCATAGTGTGTTTGCCCTTGGAATCTTCCTATAGATACCAATAAAGGAGGAGAAAAACCACTGTTAGCCACGTCCATGGTTTCTGCCTCCCTCAGCATCCCATGGACAGTAGACCAGGCACAGTCAAACTGGCCTCCTGAGCGAGTCTCTCTGAGCAGCTTGTGGGGTGCAGACCCTTTGTGGGTCACACAGTTGAGGAGGGCAAGAACCTACACAAGGGTGTACAGTCCTGAGCCACTGATATTCCCATCTGCCCTTAGTGCCAAAAATGAGACAAGGTCTGCTGCTCCTGCAGACAGTAACCACACAAAACTCTAAAGAGCTGTCCATCCCCAACTATCCTCTGCTCTGAAGCTCTCTGACTTTTAACCTTCTTCCTATCATATATCAAAACAAAACCAAGTGAGATACCTGGAGCAAAACACCTCAGCTTTTGCTTTCTTTGTGGCCTGTTATATTTTCTTCCATTCTGTTTATATGTCTCCTTCTATTTCCTTCTGCCTCTGTCATCTGTGTGTTTAAGCACATACAAATTCAATAGTGTGTTACAAAGGCAAGGTCTGGCCTAAACGATTGTAAAACTTTACCATAAGAGTATGTCTCAGCGCTCTTGGTTTCATCATGCTCTGATACAGACAGTATATTGTTATAAGATGACCATCTTCTCACAGTGGAAATGCCACAGGGGTAGACAGCCACCCATTATCAATTCCATCTTCCATCTCAGTCGACATGCCTGTGTGATTGAACATCTGTTTTAAAAATCAGCGTGGTGCCTAACACTTCCCAAGTGAAGTCTGACTCACTGATAAGGTCACTTGCACCTCAGCAACTTCTAGACATTGGATACGAGTGCCTCCTCAGAGCCCCATACCAGTGGGGGCATGTTGAGAATAAACAGCCAAAGCTGAAAGGGATGGCAACACAAAGAAAAACAGCAGTGATGTTCCTGACAAAGATATTAATCATGAGAATCAATGTCAGGAAATAGCTGGAAAAAGTCAAAAGAGATCAGGCATAAAAGAACAGTTTGATAGATTTATCTTCTCCTTTAGAAAAAAGAAGAGAGAATTAAAAAAACAGATAAGGCATTTTATGATGACTGAACTTTCCATCAGAACTAAATTAAAAAAAATATATATACCCAAAAGGAATTTTCAAGTTTTACATAGTTTTTAAAAATGTACTTAATTTTTTTCTGGAGTCCCCTGTGAAATGGCCATTTTTACCTATCATATTTTGTAGTTTAACCCCAGGTGGGCAGCTCAGCCCCACAGAAGAGCTGCTCAATGCTTGCTCTTCAGTGGGATGAGGAGAGAAAAGATTAAAGTGAGAAAATTCATGAGTGCCACTAAAGACAGATTAATAGATAAAGCAAAAGTTGTGCACACAAGCAGAGAAAAATCAGCAATTCATTCACTACTTCCCACAGGCAGGCAGTTCAACAATCTCCAGGAAAGCTGGGCTCCATTCTGCAAAACAGTGACTTGGCAAGACAGACACCATCATTCCAAATGTGTCTCCCTCTTTCTTCATCACCCAGATTTTATCATTGAGCATGATGCTGCATGGTCTGGGATATCCTGCAGGGCAGCTAGGTCAGCTCTCCTGGCTCTGTACCCTCCCAGCTTCTTGGGCACTCCCAGATCACTTGTGGGTAGTGTGGAAAGTGAAAAAGGCCTTGACCCTGTATGAGCACTGCTGAGCAGAACCTAAAACATCTGTGTTATCAAATGAGAAACACAGAATCACAGAATCACACAGATGGAAGAGACCTTCAAGATCATCAAGTCCAGCCCATGCCCTGACACCTTAACTAAACCGTGGCATCGAGTGCCACATCCAGTCTTTGTTAAACACATCCAGGGATGGTGACTCCACCATATCCCCGGGCAGATAATTTCAATACTTTATCACCCTTTCTGTAAAAATCTTTTTCCTAATATCCAACCTATATTTCCCTTGGTTCAGCGTAATACTCTGTCCTCTTGTTTCTGTCTGTTGCTGCCTGGAGAAAGAGACCGACCCCCACCTGACTACAACCCCACCTTTCAGGGAGCTGTAGAGAGTGATAAGGTCACCCCTGAGTCTCCTTTCCTTCAGGCTAAACACCCCCAGCTCCCTCAGCCATTCCTGACAGGGTTTGTGTTCCCAGCCCCTCACCAGCCTCGTTGCCCCCTCTGGATGTGCTCAAGTGTCTCAATGTCCTTCCCAAACTGAGGGGCCAGAACTGGACGCAGCACTCAAGGTGTGGCCTCACCAGTGCCAAGTACAGGGGCAGAATGACCTCCCTGCTCCTGCTGGCCACACTGTTCCTGATACAGACCAGGTGCCATTGGCCTTCTTGGCCACCTGGGCACCCTGCTGGCTCATGCTCAGCTGGCTGTCACCAGCACCCCCAGGTCCCTTTCCTCCTGGGCACTGTCCAGCCACACCATCTCCAGCCTGCAGACTCACAGGGGCTATTGTGGCCAAAATGCAGGACTCAGCACTTGGGCTTATTAAACTTTATCTTGTTAGACTCTGTCCATCCATCCAACCATTCCAGGTCTCTCAGCAGAGCCCTCCTACCCACCAACAGATGCACACACACTCCCAGCTTAGTGTCATCTGCAAATTTACTAATAAAAGACTCAATATCCTCATCCATGTCATTGATAAAAATATTGAACATATCTGGCCCCAGCACAGAGCATTGAGGGACACCACTCGTGACTGGCCCCAGCTGGATGCAGCACTGCTCACCACCACTCTCTGGCCTGGCCATCCAGACAGTTCTCAGCCCAGCACAGAGTGCTCCTGTCCAAGCCATGGGCTGCAGCTTTTCCAGGAGAGTGCTGTGGGAGAAGGTGTCAAAGGCCTTGCTGAAGTCCAAACAGACAACATCCACAGCCTTTCCTGCATCTACCAGGTGGGTCATTTGGTCATAAAAGGAGACCAGGTTGGTCAAACACAACCTAAACCCATACTGGCTGGGTCTGATACCCTGGCCAGCCTGTAAGGGCTGTGTGATGACACTTAATATGAGCTGTTCCATTACCTTACCATGTACTGAGGTCAGGCTAACTGGCCTATAATTACCAGGATCCTCCTTCCCACTCTATTTGTGAATGGGTGTCACATTGGCCAGCTTCCAGTTCTCTGGAATCTCACCAGTGATCCAGGACTGCTGGTAAATGATGGAGACCAGCTTCCCAAGCTCATCTGCCAGTTCCTTCATCACCATGGGATGGATCCCATTGTGGCAGCAGCTGTCTGGCCACAGAGAGAAACTGACAACCTTCCCAGGCATCCTTCTGGGAAAAGTCTGTGAGAACATCAGAGAAAAAAAATGAGAAACCATTCTTAATTCTTAATTCTTGCTGCACCTGGCACTGTGAACATGTGGAATGTGTTATGGAGATTTGTTTATCAAAGGGTGGTTTCTTTATTAGCCAATGGTGATGGTGTTTTAATTAGAGGACAAATTAGGCCTACCTGTAGTGAACTAGGTATAAAGTATGGGTTTCTTAATTAAAATAAATGATCAGCCTTCTGTAAATGCATGGAGTCTATGTAACTTATTACCTGGCCGGGGACCCTTGAGGTGACATCCCATCTGGTCCCATAGATTTATGAACATCCAAGCAGCTCAGCAGTTCTCTGACTGCCTCCTCCTGTATAACAGGGACCATTCTGCTCCCTGACACCCTCTGCCAACCCAGGAGGACAGCTGTCCTGAGGACAAGCCATCTTCCCACTAAAGACTCAGGCAATGAAGGCGTTAAGCTCTTCTGCCTTCTCATCTGCAGGTACCGAGTTCTCTCCCACATCCAACAGAGACCAAAGGTTGATCTTACCCTACCTTTTGCCGTTAATATATTTGTAAACATTTTTTGTTGTTCTTTACAAGAGCTGCCAAATTAAGTTCAAACTGAGCTTTGGCCTCCCTAATTTTTTCCTATACACCCTAGCAACATTAAGTACTTCCTGAGAGACCTGATCCTCCTTCCAAAGATGGTGCATCCTCTTTTTATTCCTAAGTTCCTTCAGAACCTCATTGCACATCCAAGCTGGATGTTTGCTTCATTGACTCATCTTTTGGCACACAGAGACAGTCTGTTCCTGTGCCCTCAGGATCTCTGTTTTGAAGCACGACCACCTTTCCTGGACTCCCTTGTTTTCAAGGGCTGCTTCCCAGGGAGCTCTCTGAATAAGTCTCCTGAATAGGCCAAAGTCTGCCCTCTGGAAGTCTAATGTAAGAGTCTTACTGATGTTCCTCTTAATTTTACAAAACACAGCACCAAAGCAGCTACCATGAAAAAATTAACTTTATCACCACTAAAAACACATACAAAATATGTTTTTGTATTATTCTGATTCTGATTTTTCCCACAGAGCTTTACATACAAATTCTACAGCCTGAGGAGCATCCGCAAATCTCAAAGATGGCACAGATGGGACACTTTGAAAAAGAGATGTAGTATTTTTTATTTAGTTTTTTCCTTATTTGAAAATTATTCAACATACCTCATGGACAAACTGTAAATAAGCCTTGCTTAACACAGTGGAGTAAGGAAAACTAGAACAAAAAACAAAAGCATAAACATTTCCCTCAAAATTAAACTTACATACTTCACACCCAATCACTCAAATCCTCAAAACCCTTCAGTCACACAGAATTCTTCAGCAGCTGAGTATGCAGAGTTCCTCTCTATATCAATTTTGTGCTCATCTCTAACATTTCTTTTCAAAAAATGTTTTTTCTTAAGAAAATGTGCAATATCTTTTGTGCAGATACAAAATTATAAATTGACTATTTTCAGCTACAATTTTGAAAATACTTCTCTTGCATCTGAGCTGGCTGACAGTACAGTGTTTCATGTATTGGCACATCTTTGCAAATCTTGACTTGTTATTTCTCATTATCCACTCATAAAACAGAAATGCATAAATGGTTAGATGAAAGGAGAACAACTCAAACAAGAGATTCATGTCATTATCACAAATTATTCTCAGCATTATAAAGGAAATAATTATGAGAAAAAGAAGAAAAAGCAAATAACACACCTAATAAACTGCATTCTATTTCTGGTTCATTTGTGTAGAGTAAAAAAAAAAAAAGTAACACATGCATTAGATATCACATATTTGTTTATTTTGTAAAGATAGAATAAGATTAATATTTTTGAAAGTATTTTAACTTACAGGGATGAAAACTTTGAGTGCTTTCTGTCTTTTTCTTACATAAAAATTATGCATATTTTGATATTCAATTTGAAATAAAGTAGTGATAGAAAAAGACATTTAATCCAGGCAATTATTGAATTACAGTTGATTTAGAAAGTAAATAGTCATGCTTTTTTTCCCCCCAAATCTCACAGCAGCAAAGACTGGCAAACAGTAGGTCCAAGTTAGAATCATGGAAAGTAGTCCTTAGTACTTGTGTTCAGATTGCTTTTTCCATTTGACCATTTCAGCTTTTTAAAAAAAATTTAATTAAATTTTTAATCTGCTGTAAGAATGTTAATTGTTATTATCTCATGAGGACTGAATGACTTTGGATATAGAAGCATCTATCTGCAGGGTGAGTAAACAGCAGCTAATAAGTAATCATTATCATGTTTGGATTTCATTTAGAGTTTTTTTGTTTGTTTTCTTTCTGTCTCTACAGGGTGGAAAAGGAACACCTGCCTAGGAAGAAGCATTCAGAGAGAATTTCTCTCAACTACTTTTCTAAAATTCTCTACTTCATTCTGGAAACATTGTTATGAGGCATTGTTATGCTAAGATGTTTCAGAGCTGTAAACTGGGAGGGGATCACATCTCAGAATTTTGCTTTACTTCTCTGAGTCTTCATTCTCTTAACAGAAAATACCTTCATTATATATACAAAACTAATTGTTAAAATTATGATGCATATGTACTGAGTCTGTCTGAGATGGACTTGATTTTCCCCACAGCAGCCCTCAGAGTGCTGTGCTTTGCTGTGGTTGCTGGAAAGGTGTTGATACACACCAGAGCTGAGGCTACTGCTGAGCAGGGCTCACACAGCACCAACAATGACTCCCCAGCATTCCTCCTTGTCAGTAACTGGGGGGTAGGAAAGACCCTAGGAGAGGACACAGCCAGGGAAATGGGCCCAATCTGACCAAAGAGGTGTTCCATACTGTGTGATGTCTGCTCAGATAGAAATACTGAGAAAAGAGGATGAGAGGTGTGCAAATTTGCTGTAATGATATTTGCCTTCTGTAGCAACCACTACACAGCTGAAGTCCTGCTTCTCAGGATGTGCTGGGCATCACCTGCTGATGGGAGGTGCAGAATTTTCCTTTCCTTCCATGCATGACCTTTTCTTTTTGTTTTTAAAACTGTCTTTATCTTCACCTATGATGGCTGCATTCTTTTCTGATTTTCTCCCCCCTATTTTTCTGTTGAATGACAGAACAGCTTGGTGGACACCTGATATCCAGCCAACATCAGCCCACCACACCATTAAATTCCTTTACTGTTTTTGACAACTTCTCACTCCCATGTTTATAAAAATTCAGGATTCAATTTTAAAGGATGTGTTATATCACAAGATATATTATTTTATGATTATATTATTATTATTTTTATATTACTGAATTTGACTTCGTATTATCATGGTCCTGCTCTGGTTAACTTCCTATTGATTAACATTGTCTGCAAAGTATCCAACTTATTTTCTATTTTGGTCATCTATCTCCCCTCAGAAAACGCCTTAACTGTGGGTATTTTTGTTGCTAATGTATTAATATAACCTGTCTCAGATCACGTATCAATATTTATGTGTGATACTAATGATGGCTTACTTTGCTCTTTTTATTAGTAAGCAAAACAAAAATCTCAAAACAACAAAACAAACACAAACCCAACAAAGAAAAGACCCAACAAAAATGTGTCCAAGTCCAGCATCACCATACATCCCTATTCCCAACTCACTCTTAGTCGTGTCTGGAAGTTTGTTTAAGATGCTGTACAGACATCACCTCATTGACTAAGGATAAAAAGCTTCAAGCTTCAGCAAAAAAATGGGGAACGGTCAAGAGGTGGCAGTGCTACCTGGGAATGTCCTTCTCCTAAACATGGAGTCTGTGATTTTCCATACTTAATGTACATGTGATCTTTTCTTACAACTATAAAATTTCTACCTTATTTTTTTAAATATTTCTTAAAATCTTAGAATACTTGCTGCCTAATAAAAACACACATAATTCCCTCTTATAGTGATTCCTTGCTTGATATTGATAGGAGTCAATATTAGACCTGATAATTGCTTGCAATGACTTTTTTGCAAATATATCTGAAAGCAAATTGAGAAGGCTGTGCTCCCTCCAGCAATTTCTTAGTAACATTTTATGTGAAATATGTAGCAGATGAGTAAGGAACCAACTGACTACATGTGGAGAATATGGAAACTACAAGGAGATCTGCAAAGCTGTTCCACACCATTAAGAATCTGGGATTATCAGGTATGTAAAAATGAAGACGTTCTGGTCTGCTGTTAGCACAGGCACACATAGACATTTATGGCAAAGCTTTATGTAATAGAATAGCAAGATTATCAGGATGTTCTACAGAACTGAAGGACTCACCGAGTGACAGATTATACTTAACATGCAATAGCTTAAAAATATGGAAGACAAGACTGTACAATTTCTCAATAAACTGTTGTCTAATTATGCATAGAATAGTATGAGCCAACACACTTTTATCGCACTTGGGAACGAAAATTCAGAATTCAAATGTTAACTGCATCTAAAACTGCATTTAGTTTGTCCTTTAAAATCCATTTTCTACAGCATTGATTTTACAACTAATATTTTTCTTCTTTTGTTACCAGCTCACCATCATTGGAGGTAATAGAAATAAAAATGAAAATTAAATGTAAATGTTGAAGTAGTGTTTTGCTGCCAACACTTATACTAAAAAGGCCAATTAACTAGCTTTTACCTTGATAAATAATTATTTGTGCATAATCAAACAATAGCTTAAAATGTTGCAAGGGGTAGCCAATATTCCCAATTAGTTTCTTGAGCATTGCCTTTCAATGTCTGAAAAATATAAATCAGTCTCAGGCTTACTTTCCAAGGTAGGAAGATAAACAGCCTGGCAGCAGATTCTCCTATCTGAACACAGATTTTATAGAGAGGATCTCAGAAAGTACAGAAAGATACCATGCAGGTACACTGTCCCCAGCATTAAAGTGTCCCATACTCCATTGGTCTGCAGAGGTCCTTCAATGACTTGTTTGCACTGCAGTGACTCCCTGTGGTCTGAGTCACAGCAAAGCAACATTACTGAACAATCATTAAAATTTAACTAAAACCTATTGTTTGATGTTGACTATAATGGACTTAATTTTCCTTGTAGTGGTTTGTATGGGGCTATGGTTTGGGTTTGTGACAAAAACAGTGTTGGGACCACAGGGATGTTTTAGTTATTGCTGAGCAATGCTCATACAGACTAAAATATGGAGAGAAAAAACCAAGAAATAAATGCATATGCACATCTTCAGTGTGTTTTAGATCCTTATACAGAAAAATGTCACCAAAGAGCAATATAAAACATTACTTGGTTTAAACTTGGTAATTTTTTGTTCTTTCAGAATGCACATCCATCTCTTGCTGTATTTGGGATGCAAAATTAGGAAAGGAATATATGCAAGGAAGAATGCTAACAATAATATCCTATGTTAAACTCTAACCCTTTGCAACATTATTACATATGCTTTGGTTGTTTGAAATATGTGAGCATGAAAGCAGGAAGGGAAGAACAAGGTTTATTTTTGGCATATGCAGGGCTAATAGCATGCTGCCAAATGTCTAACAATTTTAAGGACATGAAGATGTTACATGCCAGTGTTTTAAAGATCCATCAGAAAATGCTCTGTGATAGACAGAAATTGTATGTGTTTATCTGTTTTGTGTTAAAGGTGTTGACTTAGTGAAAGGCATTTTTATTGCCTTTCCTTCTTGTGGATGAGGAGTTTGTAGAATGCTTACAGCATCAGTAGACAAGTTCCCTATTGAATTTATTTTTTGATTATTACTGGAGCAAACAGAAGCCTTTTTTTCTGTTCTTTGTAGCAGAAAATTAAACAATGCCACAATTTTGAATGAGTAGGAACAGACATTTTCCCAATGGCTTTTAGAATGTAATCATTTAGGCAAAAAAAATTGCTAACATTTTTCATAAAATTTACTAAAACAAAATTGCACTGAAATATTTGAACTAGATTATACATATCAACAAAAGCACAAAAAGCAAGAAAAATATTAATTCAAAAATAAGTTTATGCTTTTCTACCATTCACTGTAATGACAGAAAACAGTGAGTTATTTAAGTATCTTTTATGTTTTGCTGATATATAGCTATCAGACATTTTCTTGCAGTTTCTGCACCAAGCCATTATTGCTTGGCTAATTTCTTGCAGGTGTCACAGAAACATTGATGAATGAACTATTAGTCCCATTTGGAGACTGGATCTCCCATTATACAGAGATAATGATTTTTTTTTTTAAATACAAAATTGAGGAAATATTTCTATTATATTTTCTGTTTAATTTTCTGAGTCAAATGCTAAAATTGTCATATCCACTTCAGAGACTTGCATTTTCTCACTTAGCCTGATTTTTAATGGTTAAGGTCTTCTTAATGAACTCATGGTTGCTGGCATTAAAGCACCAGTCCAACTTTCCATCCACCATAGTTTTGACCTGTAATGAACAATTGGACTGACTAGGAAGGTAATAGTTTAAATGGAATTGAACATTTCAGGCAAAAAATCACACAAGAAAAAGGCACAGGATCAAACTGGTGAAGATTTAGAAGGACCAGCCTGAGTGCTGGAGAACAAAAGGAAATGTATTGAAAAGAAATCTGATCAGAAGTGTCAGGCTGTGACTTTGTTGTGGAAAGTAGGAAGTTTGGAAGAAGAAACTGAAAGACAGAAGCAATCTTGTAGGATGGCAAAAGAATCTAACAAACCAATGAACAAAACAAAACCCCAGAAACATCATAAAAGGATTCATAACAAAATTTTGGTCGGGAGGTCATAAAACTAAGATCTGTTTAATCTTTTGTTAAACCTAACCCGAGTGGAAGAGACACTAGAAGACAGATTCTGACATCCTGAAAAGTACCAAGCTAATTCCATACACACCGATCAGATTTCACTGCTTGATGTTGTCTTCTGCACTGTAACTTTCTAATATGCTGAAAATTTAACTTTAATTTACTTTTTTAAATTTAACTTTAAACATTTTTAATTTAACTAATATGTTGAAAATTTAACTTTCATTTTAGTTCTTACAGAATCAACTGCTGTTATCCAAATACACCAAAGCATTTCTATTGCTCTTTCTTATTTGTGAAACATTTATGTGTCTTCTAGAATTTAAATTTTTGAGGACACCTCTTATACATAGTTTTGTACAAGCCAGTTCCTTTAAGTTCCTTAACCACTGATCATGGAATCAAATAATGATTTGGGTTTGATGGGATCTTAAAGAACATAGACCATCTAGTTCAAATCCCTCTGCCATGGGCAGAGACATCTTCCACTCGGTCAGGTTGCTCAAAATCCCATCCAATCTGGCCTTGGAAACTTCCAGGGATCTCCATACATTACTTTATAAATTCTGTTTAGAAGAAGTGGAATTTTTCTCCCTGTCTCTCCTGAGTAGATGGTGTATAAAAAGGAAGGCATGTCAAGATATTTTGTGTTGTCCTTCTGGGACACAGACTTGATATCTTTTATATGGAGAGTTGCTTATATTTTTGTGTTTCTTCAGCTAAAATTTCGGGACACCAATATACATGCAGAATCTAGGACTAGAAGAATGGTTATAAAGAAATTTCTGGCATTTTCTTACTTTGTTTTGGAAAAAAATATGTCACTTACTTGGATTTTTACCTCAAAATAAATTCTTCAAGCAACTTTCATAGAGGAAAGGAAGTTGTATTTTACATTTGATATGTAAGCTGGGAGAGCACATTGGCAAAAATTTTCTGCAAAATAATTTGACCTCTTTTGACTGCATAAAGAAATTTGGAGGCAAGGGAATCCCCACAGAGAAAGGCAAAAGGGTTTAATATTTACAAGAGAAGTTCAACAAAACATGGAGATTGTTCGGAGGGACCAACATTCTTATTATGCTTCTTTGGATGAGAACAAAAGGAAAAGATGGAAAGAGACAGAGGGAAAGAGGGAGGGGGAGAGAGAGAAAGTGACAGCTCTTGAAAACTGCAGTTTATTTCATTCAATAAAGGCAAAAGAGCAGCAGGGTCATAATGCAGTGTCCAAACAGGATCACATAGTGTGTGTCCAGCAGAGGGAGATTGATTTGACCTACAGAATTAGTTACTAAAATTCTCCCTTAAAAAAAAGTTTGTGTGTCTGCATATGTTAGGATGCCCTTGAATTCAGTCAGCTGTGAAAGCTTTTCAAGATTCATCCAGCTGTGAATGCCAAAAGGCAAATTTTGATTCCAGTATATAATTTTGACTCTCCTTTGGAATTGTACCCATCCTCAATCTGGAATAACACCATATAATATAAAATGAGGCTTTTTGCTGCAATCGAAGTCAAATTATATAACAAAATAGAGTACAAAAATATAGTACAAGAAAATATAGTACAAGAAAAAATATAGCACAAGAAAAAATAAACGGTGATGAATATTAATAACTTTTTGTGGTGAAGAATATGTAACATTCACCTTATTATAATTAAAATTTTTAATTATTTTATTTTCAATAAGAAACTTTCCTCTTCCTGAGAAAAAGATTGTTTTAACTAGAATAATGAAATATTTTCTGTATTCACAGCAAAATGTGGAAATCCATGAGGCTCTACAGAAATTGAGGCTATATGCCAAATTCCTGCTTCTTGGACTGGGTGATATTGATCTGAAAAGAACCCAAACCCCTCCCTTTTTCTTTCTTATAATTTCCTTGCTGTAATTCCTTCTTATAATTTCTATAATTTCTTTATCATTACACAAGTATTAATGGGAATGGAGAACAATATTAAAACAATTTATGTACACAGAAATACATTTAAATAAATGTATTTAAATAAATATATTAAAACATTAAAAACTGAAGAAGAAATGGAAATGTTTTGGTTAGATGGATTTTTTTATGAGAAATGTGGAATTGAAAGAAATATTGTTTGTTGGGATGAATGTGTAAAGCCTTGAAGAAGAACTCATTACTTAAAGGCAAATAAATGCATCTTTTATCTTTTAACTCAGTTCAGATTAACTATTTTCAGTTAGTTGTTCTGCAGTAGTTTCTTTATATGAAGCCTTAATAAGCTGGAAAAATGTGGTTTCATGCAAGTGACTCATAGGGCTTTCTTTGAAAAGCTCTAAGTTGTGTAACAGCATCAAGGGATACCTTTCCTTGCTTTAGAGAATAATTTATTCAAGATGCATAGTAACAACTTAGCAGAATATAAGCAACTTGGCTCCTTGATAGCACTATGTAGAAATCCTCTGCTTAGGACAACAACCAGTCTTCTTCCCCTGGAAAAGGTTCCCCATGTGAGCCACTTGTGCTCTCCAGAGGAAAGGCACCCATTATGGCAATTGAAGCATTTTTGTCTTTCACTCCCTCAGCCACTTCCTTCCTACCATTCTCTAGCTAGATCTTCCAAGCATAGCCCCATATGAAAAAGTAAACTTTTCTTATAAGAGATTTCTAGAATTTTTTTCTTCTTTTTTTAGTCTATGTACATGGCAAATTTAAAAACACAATGACCCATTAAAATCACAATTAAACAGCTTAAGGCAGTATTTCAGCTTCAAGCTTTTTTATGACCTACTGCTCTAAAAAGTTGAAGAGTAAGCATGAAAAGAGATTGAAGGTTAAAGAATGACAACGCTTAACAGTCTGCTGTGAAAAATGCCTTAATCCTTGAGGCAGCATTTGTGTGTGCTGTGAAGGCCAGTGTGAGGACCTCTGTACCCATTGAGCCCTGTGGTAAAATTACATGAAGAAGATGAAGGCACCATTTAGAGAGACTTGGGTTGGGACAAAGAAAGGATCGTGGCATGTGGGGCTGCACAGGGTCCAGTGGTGCATTGATGTTACGGATTAAACTGGCAAATAATGAGCTCAAAATGTTTTGAGCAGCTGTTGGTGTCAGAGATCAGATTCATCCTCAGCAGGAAAGAATGAAAGGTAACAGAGTTTAAAGTGCTCTGGAACAGACCAGAGTCCCAAAAGATTACACCCCAAATGTTCTTGAACTGTAATCTAGGTCGTGCTGATTTGTTTTGGTTTTGGTTAGACTTGATTTGAAAAACATGTTAATTATTCATAGGCACTCACAGTTTGTAAAAATACTGTTGAGATAATGCTGTTTTTATTAAACTACTTCCTTCAATTTAATCTCTGCTCTTTGTCCTGTGGTTTTGGCCATGCAAATGAAAATTAAACACAACTTCAAGAGTAGATTTGTAGGATATGAAAACAGACCTCTGACCTCAGGTTGTTTATTTGGGAACCAATCTTTTAAATACAATGGGGGCACTTGCCCAAGAGTCATCAACACAATTAACATGACAGACTACTGAGCTGTCATGGAGAGAAACATGGTAAGGATAAAACGCCATTCTGAAAAATGTTTCTGCTATTCTTTAGATCACTTACAATCTTACTGTTGTTTTATTATGCACTTGCATGTGGGTCACTTTTGTAAAAAGAAGCATCACTTACATGTCTCTTTTGGCCTGCCAGTACCTTCTGAATTGATCAGCCATGTGTTGCAATCTCTTCTCCAGAGCTGTAATTGGAATTATAAGGTGAGTGGAAAGAAAAACAGAAATTAGGTGTGAACATTCCTTCTGAGAAAACACTCAAAGCTTTCACATGTGCTGCTGAAACCTTAGTTATCCCTGCTTAATGTGGATTTCTCAGTAACACAGCAGAAGGAAGGAGTTGACACATTATGATGGTGGAAATTATAGTTCTAATTTTTGGTGTTTTAAGATGGATTTAAGAAAAGAAATGAGGAAAAATGGAGACACCCAAATTTAGAAGTTATTTAGGCACTTATTTTCCATAGTAAGCATCTTGAAATTATGTAATTCTATCAAAAATTACTTGTGTTTTTAAAGGCCTAAAATATTTATTCAGTGTCCTAGAATTGTAAATTGATATCCAGTTGTTAATTGATTAAAGGAAAAAACCACAATTAATATTTATTGGAGCTATAATTATTCTTCAACTTTTCTTAGGATTTGCAATCTCTTTCACTGTTATATTTAACAATTTTCTGTTATTGAATAATTTTCTATTATTCTCCAAAAAAGTCTATAGAAACTTTAAATATTAAACTTTAAATAATTCATTGTTGTGAAATATTTGATGAATGCTGAC
This sequence comes from Camarhynchus parvulus, assembly GCF_901933205.1. Lineage (NCBI taxonomy): Eukaryota > Metazoa > Chordata > Aves > Passeriformes > Thraupidae > Camarhynchus > Camarhynchus parvulus. The sequence goes on from NC_044571.1 coordinate 12,622,907, forward strand.
ATAGTGCATAAAATTGCTGGTTATTGTTTTAGCTTTATTTTTACATTATAATAATTTTGAAAATCAATTTCTAGTAGCAATGCAATTGTGAATGTAGTTTTTATTTTCGTGGTTATTATTCTGTAGCTAAATGTCACATTTTCTTCCTGAACATTTCTGGCATAAAAAAGAACTCCTTATTGTCAGAGCATTGCCTCCATGCCAACGTGCATTAGAAGGAAAAGTTTTCTACTTTATTCAAGTGCTTGTTAAACTTGTTAAAAGAGAGACTTGTTGCTGCATTTGGGGTAGTAGAATGTGGTATGATGTGCATGTTGTAAAAGAAATTAATATGCTGTATGTACATTAACTTTTTTAAGAAACTGACACTGAGTTCTGACAAAAGCATTCTTTTGCTGTTTTAACTGCCTTACAGAGGGTTTTCCCATACAAAAAGAACAATCAAGTATATTCATTTTGGTGATAAGCTTTTTTCAAGATTTGATATTCAGTAAAAATACTAGTTTTAAACTGAGACAACCTCCTGGAGTGTAAAAGATGTTTTTAGTTTCTACAATTTGTGTGCCTTCACAGCAAGAGAGGGACTGAAAATTCATCGGTGAAGTTTACACTGAGAAATAAGTAGTCACCAGAAAAAAAAATACCGATCTAGATCAGGACTGAACGGTATTCCAAGTATGTGGTATTTTATGCATTTTCACTCTGAAAATCCCAGAACAGAAAGGGACAGAAAGGATGGAATAAAACAGAATGGGAGTGAATGTGATGACATCTTAAAAGACGGACCACAAGAAAAATGTTGAGGTAACCACAATTATTGCATGATGTTCTATGACTTGTACTGTTCAGAACATCTTTTTTAATGTATTGCCTTTTCTGATTGCAAAAAGCATAGATATTCAGCATCTGTAAGTCCATATAAAACCACTGTCATCAGTACTTTTACCTTGATTTATACTGAACAGAGAGGAAACTAAAAGGTGGCTATGCTGTGACAAGCCTCAAACCAGTCACTGATAGGTAACAGCATTTCTTTTCGACCCTGTGCCCATTTCAGAACTTCTTGTAGTAAGAAATTACTTTTAATAATAACACATTTTAATACTAATTAAAATGAGTTTACTAGTTGTACATAATTATTAATTCAAATTTGAAATTTAGAAAAATGCTTTATTTGCCTCAAATCACAATATATATATCAAAGAGAAAACAATTTTCAGTGATTTTTTCAGTCTGGCAATTGATCACATTTTAAAAAATTACATGGAAAATGTCAGCTGAGATAATTTCTCTTAATGATGCCTTCTAAAGGACTTTTTCTTTAAAATGTTACTTCGTGAAATTTTTAATATATAATGGTTATGTCATCTGGACTTTATTTTCTGAGTCAAGCTTGATTGTGTAGACATTACTCCTGAACTTAGAAACCTAGGTAGTTTAAGAACTACTATTTGTCAGAAGAGGGCACAAAACTGCATTATCAGGGAGTACATGGAGGAAAGTAAGAAAACACATAAATTTATTTATTTATTTATTTACTCATTTATTGCTATTCTTTTGCAGTTCTGTATCAAACCATGCAAAAGAGGAAAATAGTCTTAAAGTGAATATTTCACTTGTATTTTCCTCATTTTTCTTCAATCATCAATATACTTTCTTAGCTTAATCAAGTTTTTCATGGTTTAATTTGAGCCAGGAATTAATTATAGGTGGGGAGGAGAATTGGAGAAGAAAAAGTCAAACTCATGGCTTGATATAAGAGTGGTCAATAATCTTTTAAAAATAAAATAGAATGATAGTATAAAATATAATGATACTATTTCTAACAGTAATGATAAGAAAAACAAAAACCAAAAAAAAAATGAAACAAAAAAATAACAATAGTAATAATGCAAATTGTAATGAAAAGGTGATGATGGTGAATAAACACCAAGAGAAACAGCTGCGCAGCACTTGCGGAGCAATCCCCAGCCCATCTCTGACGGCCCCCAGACAACCCTGTCAGAGTGTTTGGTGAGCCTGATGTTCTGTGGTGTGGAATGTCCCTTTGGCCAGCCCAGGTGCCCTGTCCTGGCTGTGCTGTGTCCTGCCTTCCTGTGCACCTGCACAGGCAGAGCATGGGAAACTGAGAAGTCCTTGATTAAGGGTAAGCATTGCTCAGCTACAGCTAAAGTATCAGTGCGTTATTGACATTATTCTTGTATGAAGTTCAAAACACAGCACTGCATCAGCTGCTAAGAAAACTAAGAAAAATTTATTTAGGACTCCTTTTATTTTAAAGACTATTGACTAATTCTCTGGGGTTTTAATAATTGTCAGGTGGTTGTAGATAAATGGATTTTAGCTTAATGAAATGTAGATAGGAGCAAAGGCATTTTTGGTGTATGACCCATTACTGATGGAAGTTAAAGGCATAGCACATTTTGTTACATGACATGTGTCTACTAGGGCATAGTATGTTAAATAATAAAAATAAACAGTCTACAGCCTGTCAGTCACTTCTCTGAGAGGTGCACCAGTCTTCACAAAATGCTGACTTCTACTAATGTGATAGTATTTTATGTACAGTATCTGGGTTACAGCTACATAAGTTCTTATCTGTCAGAAGTAGAATAAAGGTAAGGTAAATTATTATTACATTTCTTGGTTTTCTACTATATATTGTGTGTGTTTGAAAAACAAATAGTCAAAAAGAGGTATATGTATAATTTATTGTCAATAACTATGAAACTACACAATCTAAAATTAAATAACAAGACTGCCAAGATGAAACATATGGTAGATAGGAATTATATAAGTAGAAACTATCTTTATACATAGATGGTTAAAAAAAGTTTATAGCTTTTAGTAAGATAGATATAGAATTGTATGTATGGTGGGATTACATTTTTTAATTCACCACAAATGTACAAAACTTTGTGGGGAATAAGGGACTGTGAGCTGGACTTGTAGCAAAGATCACAACTGAGCCAATGGTTTGTAGTCTGATTTTTATGAATTCTCTAGAGCGAAAAATTGCAATACAGAAATTTCAACTCTCCCTTCTGATTTGCATCAAAATTTCTTCCAAAGGAAAAAAAATAATTCCAGCAAGCTGTTCATCACAGACTCAGACTTATTTAAAAGGCCTCATTCAAATCTGTAGTTGGAGGCATTAACCTCACTCACCTTCACTGGTCTGGCATTTGTAAGAACGGCAATATCTGGTGCTGCTCTTGTAGTTCATATGACTTTGCTTTATCTGCTGGAGCTCAGATTGGAGTGACATGAGGAATCAGGACACAATAAAGAGCATAGGAGTTCTTCAGGAAATGCAGCCAAGTCAAATTCATAAAGGTCATGCTCATTTATTATTTAGCTTATCACTAGGAAGCTCATATGAGAAAAGCTTCTTAGAATTTGTAAACACTACACTACCTTTATTAGTCTGTTCCTAAGGGAGCAATGCAGTGGAACTGATGTGGAAGAAATATGTACATAACTAGAAATACAGGTGTTAATAATATTCTGCACTGATATGGGGGTGGATGGAGCAGTTAAAAACACATTACTGACTTCACTGGCCATGAATAAACGTCTACAAGATTATTCCATGGAAACACTAAAATAAATCATTGGGGCATAAGAACAGGAATTATTTCCTGGGGGAAGAGGTAGTTAAGTCTGCAGAAAGCTTATTAAAAATGTGGATGCTTTAATAAAATAGAGAGAGAGAGAGAGAAATAGGGGGGAAATGCTGGTGTAGCTTTAAAGACTAGAAGTATTAAAAAGGATTTGTTAAAAAAAACAGCTATGTGTCTTGGACAAATTGTAACTGTCCATTACATTGACAAAAATATGGAATAATCACAAAGAAATTCATATTAAGAGAGAAAAATATTGCATTATAATAGAGAAAAAGGACAGATTAGTCATTCTTTTAGTCATTCATTCTGTAGAAACCAAATTAATCTCAAAAAGGAAAGTACACAATGTGACTAGATATTTCACTATATTTGACTGGGATACACAGATCTCAAAGAATGAGCAGGTTGAAAAAGCGAGGATGGGACACAAATTATCAGTACAGTGATATTCATATGGATTTTCTGAAGCTAGTTTTGAAACAGTCACAAAGTCTGTGCTGCTGTTAAAAAGCTGCTCAGGGTGCATCTGCTATTCTCAGGTTAGGTCTGCATGTCTAAAATAATTCAGAGAATTTTCAGGACTGTGATGTTTACATGCCAGAATTGTGCAGTTTTTGGAAACACTCCAAGATTTAGTGAACAACAGCAATAATTTATTGTAAACCACAAAAAGTTAGGTTTCCTAGCCTTATCACAATGATTTGCTGTGGCATTCCTCCACAGAATTATGTGTTGACAAAGTCTGCACCATTCAATGGACTTTTGCATTTTTGATACTATGAAGTAATTGTTTGATGTAAGTAAATCTTGTGTGATATGTCCCAGCCTTCCATAAGGACTGCAAGGAAATCACAGGACATCACCAGTGTCCTTTCCCTTTGCACCAATTGAAGAAGGAATTTGCAATGGGAATTTGCATTGCTCTATGAGAAATCTGCCAGGGTTGCTTGAGCAAGCAGTTCTAGTATTGCACAGGGAGATGATTCAAAGGGAGCATTCCAATTGAAAATTTACTGGATTCCAACAAATCAGAAAGATAAGCCACAGGAAATTCCATTGGAGCAGTTTTAGTGTTTGCAAATTGATTTTTAGACAGACAAATGCCTTGACAAACTAAGAGAAGAAATCTGTATAAAACTTATAAAATATGAAATATCTAATCTGGTGTTTTGTTGGGTTTTTTTTTTGGAGGGGACTGGGTGTAGCCTTTTTAAAAATTATTTTATTTTTCTTCTTTTAGTTGTTTTATTCTCTAATTTCAACTTTAAATAATGGCCTTCCTTGTCTAAAAGAAGTTCCTATAAAGACTTGTAGCCCCTGAAGCCCTAATTCTCTGACAGGCTGTGACAGAAAATCAACAAATAATATTTTTTTCTTTTTCACTTGCATTGTGACTTTTATTTTCTAATGATTGCACATGGTTTCTGTCCTCAGGAAACATTATTTCCAAGTTTGAAGATAATAGGACATGATGCCTTGAATATGGGAGAACATTTTTGCTTTTGGGAATATCTCCACTACTGTTTAGAACTGATTGTCCTAAATTCATCCTGGTCTCTAAACTTTTTAAAAAGAAAAATCTGTGTTTTATGTACCTTGAAAAATTTGTTATATAACATAGCAAGCCAATTAATAATTTTTCATGTTGTCTCAGTGGGTTCATTGATTAAGACATGAAGAATTTTTCTCTACACATGGAGTAAATAGCTGTGGGAAGTTTGTATAATTTGGACACAGGTATTCAAGGCTTTTTGTAAAAAAATATGTCCAATAGAACACACTTAATTGCTACAGCCTGAACATCCAAAGTCAGCCAGTTCATGATCCTGTTCCCTCTTCCAGCCACATTTTCCACTATGTTCTTCAGCTAGCTGTTTGACTTTTTAATGGCTTATATCCCCATCAATGAAAAAGAAGGGAGTTACTTGTAAACATAAGTGGGAAGATACATCTCTAAGTGTTAATCAGATCAAAGGAATTACTATTCCATCATCAGCTGATTGAGCTCTCAGTGCTGAGTAGTAGTGTCAGTGGTGCTATTCAGAGTATTTTAGAATAACATCCTGCAATAATATCTCTTAGACAAGTATTAATCATATGCAGGCATTATTACTGAATTTTGCTTTCTCTTGACACGTTATTAAAAATGAATCAACTTCTTTTGAAGGCTGCTGTGTCTGTTCTTTTGTTGAGCAAAATAGATTATCAGCTGTTTAAATAAACATCCATATCAGATTCTGAGGAAGTTGCTTTTGGAAAAAACATGTAGGCAAGTTAAGAGCATCAAAACATGGAAACCAAAAGTAAAAGTACAACTTACACACACTGAAATTATCAAGCTTTTGCTATAAGTTTTTCTTGCATGATTACCCGTTTCAATCTAATCCAAATCACTTATGATCAAACCTACCATGTTTAGGGGTTAGGATCTTGAGCTGACTTGTTTCTAGCAAATTGGAATAGATAGTTATTCAGAAGATCAAAACTCATCTTTGTAGTTGAAAATCAAAACTTGATCTCTTGTACTTGGCACTGGGGAGGCCACACCTCAAATCCTGTGTTCAGTTTTGGGTCCCTCACCACAAGAAAGGCATTGAGGGGCTGGAGCATGTCCAGAAGAGGACAGTGGAGCTGGAGAAGAGTCTAGAGCAGAAGCACTAAGAGGAGCAGCTGATGGAAATGGGATTATTTAACCAAGAGAAAAGGAGGATGAGAACAGACCTTATTATTCTCTACAATTACCTGAAGGGAAGATGTGGCCAGGTGGGGGTTGGTTTCTTCTCCCAGGTAACAAGCGACAGGGGAGGTTTAGATTGGATCTGAGGAAACACTTCTTCACTGAAAGGGTGGTCTGTGAAATAGGCTGTCCAGGGGAGTGGCAGATGCACCATCCCTGGGAGCATTCAAAAGATGTGTGGATGTGAAACTTGGGGATTTGGTTTAGTAGTGAACATGGTAGTGCTGGCTTAACAGTTGTACTACATTATCTTAAAAGTTTTTTTTCCTACCTCAATGGTTTTATGATTCTTTGAATAAGTAGAGCCTCAACAAGCAGGTAAAGTCTTCATTCACTAAAATTATTTAGTGAAGCTCATTGAAATAGAATGTTCAGGTATTTACCTCTTTTTCTTTTTTTGTTTCACTGTTTTAAGTAACATAAAAGACACCTTAGTCTTTCTGGCAGCCTATTTCAATATTACAGCTCTCATTTCTTAATGTCAGTCAGGGAGAAAGGCAGACAGGGTGAATTTTGTTTTCTGCTGTTCATGCTGAACTATTCTTCATTAATATTTATAAATGGCATTTGTTTCTATAAACACCTTCTCTATATCAGTGTTCAATATCAAATTTACAAGTGAAAATAGTAGTATCATTCAGACCCAGATAGATCTGTATTCTCTTTGGCACTCATTAACAGGCTAGTTATTATGACAATTACACACATATGAAAGAAAAGAAGGCCAGAAGGCACTTTTTCCTCATTCACAGAGGTATTTTTTTGTTGCTACTCATGGAACGGATAAGGAATTGAATTAATTAAAAGATAAATAAAATAATTTTTAGAAAATTATGTAATTTAGACAATAAAATATTTTTATTTTGTACACTTGTACTGAACTCCTGTGTAAGTGATAGTTATGAATAGCCTTGCAACAGTCTTTGAAAATCTCTTTGAAACTCAAAACCTGTATGGAACTTTGTGTGGTACATTTCAGATCTAAAATTCTACCTTTCTTGCATGACTAGAAATCTCTAGATCAAAGGTGAGAGCAACTGGTATCCTCATTTTATATTCTTGCCATAAAGAAACAGAAAAAACTATCTGATTCTGGAATTGTAAGAAAACTGTCAATGAAACCACATGCTGAAATAGAGAAGGCTACGTGGAAATGCATCACTCTTTTATCTCAGAAAGCCTCATATCATAATTGTCATTAATTTGTTTAACCACAAATGTCAGACAAAAAATATTAAAGTTTTACACAAAGAACTGCTCACTCCTCAGAACTGCAATTTGCAGAAACCCTTTGTCAAAGCAAAATCAATTTTCACAGGAGCAAAGGTACTTCTCAATGAAGGTCAAACTTCAACTTTCTGCTTATAATTGTTTTGGCACTAGAGCTGTTTAAAAACATAAATAGAAAGAAAGCAAAATCAAAGAAGATGCAATTGCAGGATTTCTTCTTTTATAACTGAAAACTCACTGTAGGCAAGAAATGTAGAAGTTGAGTTCATTCTTAGTGAACTTTAACTCCAATATAAAATATTGGGTTATGACTCTGAGCCTATCATTGGAGGTTTCCGAATGTGCTTTGAAAGAAACATGAAACACTCTATATTTGAGTGAGTTAGCAACTATTGTTGGATTTTTATTTTTTGGAACAAGGTAAATAATTTTTCCAAAAGGCAGTGGTCTTCCAACAACTTATGGATGTAGGTAATATAACTGCAGTTTTAGTCAAAAATGACTGAACTTCTCCTATGCTAGTTACAGGTATGAAATATCTTTTTTGTATATACATTTTTACTTTTTTCAGCATGGATGGAGATCTATATGATATGCTAAAGAGCCATTAAACAGAAAATCAGTTTCTTATGGATGAGGATGCACTGGGAGATGAACAGATGAAGAGCAGCTCTGGAAGAATGACTTGGAAGAGCTGGTGGATGAGAGGCTGAATATGAGATGGCCCCTTGAATCCTGGTCATGTTCAAAGATCTAGAGAAAGCTGTCCTTGGCTGTGACAGGAGGACTAAAGAGACTTCTTAAGGTCCCTCCCAACACAAACCATTACATGATTCCATGAAATCATGCTTCTCAAGAATTTTTTCCAAGCTCTTCAAATTTTCAGCCTGGGTTTGTGTCTGTTGATTTTGGGCAAGTTTTGACTGAGCTAAAACATTTGCAACCAGATAGTGATTGCTCAGCATGCTCCTATAAACATTCTCTAGAATCCTCAAGCAAATCATCTTCATCTAAACCTAGATGCTTTGCATTTCTTGTTTTTGAAAGATATGGTAATAATTACACTGATTTTATGCAATTTACTTATCCTATTAGGCCAATATACAAACAATTCCTGAACCTGCATTTACTGTTATTTAAAATATCATGTCTGAATAGACTGGCTTATATCAGTAGATCAGTAAATTTTGACAGGACAACTCTGAATATGGGCAAATAATATAAAAAAGGTGGCTGAGTTCTTCACTGAAAAGATTCAAGATAAATCTGTGGGTATTATGAAACTGTTCCACTTGTCTACATCTTTGAGTTTTTAAATATTAATAGGACCTTTAGTTAAGTAAATGTGGATATAAAATATCAAACTAAAATGTATCAAACTAAAATGCAAATGGCGTAGATCTTTCAAGTATTTATAATATATGCTAACCAGATATCAGAGGAGCACAGACCAGTCTGGGTTTCAAAGTCATGTGTAAGCAAAACAGAATAATCAGAAAATCATGTAATGTGACACAGGACTTGAACAGTAAATACAAGCATTACATGCTTCTCCAAAAAAGGAGCCATTTTAGAAAGATAAAGGATATATGTATTCTTTATAATATATTTTTTCCATATATCATATTCTAGAATATATGTAACAAAAATATCAGTGTAGAAAAACAGTATCAAATATACTATGTTCTTTTCATTACTGCGTAGCCACACTCCCTATTGTCTCTTGAATAACAGGAGTAAAATATATAATGAAAAATTCCCAAATTCTTTAAAATCAGATTATTTTATGGTAGTATCCACAAAAATGTGCGAAAATTCCACTTCTCCAAGTGTCATGACGCATTCTTGCTGATGCAGACAGAACTTTTATAGCAGCTATGTATCAGTCATTCTGTCCTGAGCTTTTCTGCTGTCATCTACAAACAATATATGTGAAGATTTTCATGAGAAAGTAAATGACAACAACAAACTTTCCTCTGAGGTTTTATGAAGTCACTGGTGCTGTTTCTTTTTATGACACATCCTGAGAAGAGTGAGAAAGAAAGAAAGAAGATGCAATCTCTGCTTTCTGCAAGGCCATCGACTGTTGTTTCAGTTCCACAGGTCATTGCAAGAAGGGAATATGCCCATGACCCCATCTCATTTTTTTATCTGAAACACCAAATGGAAACAGCCATTTGAGGTCTGACTCCAGCAGAGGTCTGATTGCCTGAACTGCTTTTTAAACAGACATGAGGGCACTGATCCCTCCACAGGATGAGGTCAATGTAACCATCTGTTCTGGGACCAGCCCTTCTTCTTCAGCAGTAGAATATAAAGAAGGTCAATCCATGTTTGGGATACCATTCCCCACGTTTTCCTAGTGTTGAACAAGATTTACTCTTTTTTTTTCTTGCCTTTTTTTTGGTAATATTTATCATTTTTGATCCTGCTTTTTCTCATGGTTGTACCATATATTGACCACAAGAGAAATGTGGCCTATCTATTGTGATAGGCTGAAGGTGTACTAAAAGTCCTCTGGATCTGAGACATGGAAAAGCCATTTCAGGAAGATTAACTAACACTTTCAATTAGGGTCATAGATCAAAGTTTAGTGTGATTCCTGGGGAAAGATCATCTCCTTTCTCTTTATTTTTTGGGTTATAACATAGAAGTGGAGTAAAATCTGCTGTAACATAATGCAATTAAATGTGTATAGTGTTGAATAGGGACATAACTTATATTTTGTAGATAGTGTAGATCAAATGTAACCAGCCAAATAATATCTCTGGTAACTACTTAATTAGCCTTTCAGTCATATTTTCTTGCTTTCTTTTCAGTCTTCCAGCAGAAGTGATTGAAAAAACAAAAAGCCAAGAATCTGCATTCTGCTTTAAGACAAAATAAATTTGTAACAACCTACTTCTTAATTTGAAAATTTTTACCTCTTTTCTGAAGATTTTGCTTTTCACTAATTCATAATTTAAAAGTTTGGTAGCTGATATCAGAAATTTTGAGTACAAACATGGAAGAAACCCTCTGAAAACACAATATGAATATTTTGGAAAAGGAAGACTATATCCTGAGAAAAAGCTTACAGCAAGTATTTATGAATCTTTCTAACTCTTCTATACCACATGAAAAATATTGCACAACACTCTTGGAGTGTTTGTTTTTGGTTTTGTTGGTTTTTTTTTTTTTTTGGTTTATGTGTGGTTTTGGGGGTTGGGGATTTTCTGTTGGTTTTGGATTTTCGGGGTTTTGGGGTTTAGGTTTTGTTTTTTTTTTTTTCTTTTTGGATTTTTTGTTTGTTCGGTTGGTTGGTTGTTTTGTTTTGTTTTTTTTTGGGAGGTAAGACAACATGGAAGAAAAGTAGCATTTGTGAGATTTGTGAGAACATTTTTGTTACATGTTATAGCCCAGCAAAGTGTCCAATTGTAAAGAAATTGGGTCTTCCTATTTAATCAATTCATCAAAATATTTTTGTTTTGGCTTGTTATTACTCCGTTCTCTGATACAATTCTATTTTATTGAAACTCGTACCTCCAATTCCTCTTAAAATTGCTACCATTGTCTCCCCAAAATACTGATTTTTCTATTAATGAGAAACCTGTGAAATAGAATTTGCCTTATTTATTAATGATTTAATTTTACTTATTCCATATAAATTTCTCCTTGACCTAAGTAATCAAGTAAGTATCATAAAGGCAGTCTTCCCAGATTTCAGATATCACTTAACTACTAACTCCTACTACACTGCTATATGGCATAGCTTTTCTTGACAATGAGAGAAAAAGCACCACCAAATCACAATTTCAGAGACTTGTTTTTGAGCATGATGATAAAAAGATGATAGTCCATTACTGCTCTCATTTTTTGCATTTATTTATTTATTTAGCAAGCAGTATACTATCTAGTCTTAGGCTTGTAATCAGCTGTTACACACTCACACACTCACACAAATGGTGTCATTTCAAATGAAAACATGGCCCCTTATTCATATCTTCCATTTTAGTCAGGATAATATGAGAAAAAATGGTTAAGAAATACATTAGATAATTAAGCAATAAACCCCATACAATGATCTTTTAATGTCTTTGAAGTTATCTTACTTTTAAACTACAGAGTATGCTAAAACTGTGATAACCACTCTTTATAAAAGATCGTGTCCCTTGGGTGTTCTTTGAGAGTCATGAAAAATATCTGACAAGCAAAATTCCTACAGGTCTCAAATTTATGAGGAAATACGTAACAAGTACACCATGAAACATCCTATGTTTTCCAAAGGTCTATTTCTCATTTAGCAAATAAACAATTTTTAATTACTGTATGGTACACACGGGACAACAAGGGAACCAGGAACAGTCAAGGTGGGTCTACAAAAGGCAAGTCCCGCTTGACCAACCTCATCTCCTTCTATGCCAAAGTGACCTTCTTAGTGGATGAGGAAAGGCTGTGGGTGATGTATATGTGGACTTCAGTAAAGCCTTAGACATAATTTCCTACAGCATTGTCCTGGAGAAGCTGACTGTTCACAGCTTGAACAGGTGCACTGTTTGCTGGGTAAAAAACTCTCTGCATGGCTGGGCCTAGAGAGTGGTGGGGAATGAAGTTAAATCCAGTTGGCTGGTCGCAGGCAATGTTTATTTATGTCGTTATTTTGCTGCTTAGATCGATTTATTTCCTGGAAGCAGTGGAATATACATCTTCGAGACTGCTGGCATTATATATGAAAGTTTCCTTTTACAGTTCAGCTTACCATATGTTTCTCTCTTCTGGGTCTTAAGGTTCATTCCTTGCCTTTTTTTCCACTGTTTAAAATACATAATACATAAATAGAAAATACATTGGTAAATACATAAAATATGAAAACAGTGTATTACTATAAGAAGAGAAAGAAAATTTTAATTGTAGCTATTATATTACTTCTAAAAATCAGCAGACCTTGTGAAAAGCCTGTGCACATCTATGCATGTCTCAATCAAACACTTTTCACCAACTCCCTTGCTTGCTAATTTTCTGTACAAACTCTGTTGCTCTATGTCTGCTGGGAGTTCAGTTTGTTGTCTTTTAACTTCCGTCTTGAACTGGGATCCCAAGGGATGGGAGCAGATGGCTAACAATGCAGAGCAATCAAATTTTATTATCCTGGAGGACGTGTAATTCAAAAAGAACTATCCTGTCACAGTGAACTAGGAGATGAAAATCCCAACAGGCCTTACTCCCAGATGCACTTATGTGTAAGGGTTGGGATTCTTTAAGGGATATGAAGTCAGTAGTAAAATTTATCCAAAAGTGGGCTTGTGGAGGGAACATTAGGGAACATAAATTTGCAAAGTCCTCTTTCACATGCAATTAACATAGGTAAGTGCACTTGGCACTACCTGTGTGGCTTCAAGTTTTCCGAAAATCCTGATAAAACCCTGATAGGATTTTAGGCCCACTTCCTTTAAGCTTCTCTTTTCAAACTCTGGTGTGCAAACTCAAACTCTGAGTTTGCACAGCAGCTCCTTATCTATCCATGGAGGATTTCTGGCACTTTTGCCTGATTTCCTCCTCATTGATATGCATTGCTCCAGAGCTTGGACCAGATGATCCTTGCAATTCAACCAGTCCTCTGTCTCCAGACCCCATCCCATGGGACTTTACCAAGCAGATATTTGGAAAGCCCACAGTCTGCTCTCCTGAATTCCAGGGCAATGAGTTTATTGTGGGCCCTCCTCACTGACCTGAGGAACTCCAGCTCCACCACCTCACAGTCACTGCAGCCACTGCTGCCTTGGAGCAGTACATTCCACCCAGCTCTTCCCTGTTGGTGAGCATGAGGTTCAGTATTGCATCTCTTGTTGGCTCGCCAATCATTTGTAAGAAAATTGTTGACACATTCAAGGAACCTTCCCAACTGCTTGTGCCAGACATGGACATGTGCCCCAGCCCAGCCAGCATGGGTTTGTGAAAGGCAGGTCCTGCTTGACCAATTTGATATCCTTCTTTGACAGCGTGATAGTAACAAAGGATAGGGCAATACAAAATAGCTCAAGGTGTGCCAGGAGATGTTTAGATTGAATCTTAACAAAAATTTATTCTCTGAAAGGATGGTCAGGTATTGGAACAGGCTGCCCAGGGAAATAGTGGTATCATCATCCTTGGAAGTGTTCAAAAAACCTGCAGTTCTTAGGGACATAGTTTAGTGGTGGACCTGTCAGTGTTACGTTAATGGTCAAACTTGGTGATCTTAGAGGTATTTTAAACTTTAATGTTTCTGTGTTCTAAGTTGTGAAAGTTGGTAGCAACTGTTTCTTGATAGTAGGTGTTGTTCTTGTCCTATATTTCATGCTTTCTTTTTCTGACGTTAAGTACTTGTTTTAGCATGGTTACAGTGAAAATAAAGGGGGAAAAAAAGTATTCCAAAGATAAAGCCCCAGAACATCAGTTACTGTTTAAGGGTACCATGGCAGTACTTTCACATTTTTAATAACTGGAAACCAAAAAGAGGATCTTTTCAGCTAGGTGTTCCACCAAACCTGAAAATCATATCATAATGAACATCAGAGAACACCACTGACATACATGGCTGACACACAGGAGAATTAAACAGATAATGGCAGTAAATTAAAAATATTGGTAGTAGTATTTAAAGCGTATTTGGACAGGACAAAGTGATGATAGTTCAAAGTAGCTCACTGAACTTTCACAGATCTCATTAACCCATGGGGAGAATCTCACAGGATACTGAATGGCCCAACAGGTGAAGGGGAGCCCAATCCACCTCATGAAGGAATAAGTTCATTTCCACTAAATACTAAATATGGACAATGCCCTTTGACTGACAAAGTTACATAATGTAATGCTAGTCACTGGTATCAAGGCAACAGAGATGATTTATTGAGATTCTTTTTCAGTTGTCTAAGGAAACACTGCACACTGCTCACAGAGTGCATCCTTGGAACAGTGCAACAAGGTGACAGCAATCTCCTCATAATGCCTTTCTCAATTGTTTTGACTGCACATATGCGGAAATATTTTTGTAACTGTTAAACAAAGATTGTTAAAGTATTCTGACTTTACTGGGACAAGCACTGAAGTGTGTTTTACCGAAATATAATTTCATCATTCTCCATGTTTCAGAGGAATTCTTAATTGTAAAAGTAACTGGTGAAAGGTTTTACAGTCACAACCTTGTGGGGTTGTGAAGGGTCATTCACAAATGGGTCATTCACAAATGGGTCATTCACAAAACCAGGGAGTCTGCACAGGTAACCAAACTCCAAGCCAAATTCCTAGCATATTGTAATGTTATCTTTTCAAGTGAGTTTTCTATTGGGGTGGCTTTTCTTCAAATTAAAACAGCCCAACTGAATCTAGGTTTATTAAAATGAGTTTCCAATAAAACCACAGGAAGAAAGCACCAGAGATAGCACAACATTGGTAGATGTGGTTTACATTTGCTTAGATTCCCCTGACTGTAAGCAGATTTCAGACACTGAAAGTTGCTGAAATGTTAGACAACCTGGTGAAGTGAGCAGAGCTGCTGTTCAGCTCATATTTTCTTGATATCTTCCAATTGGTGGTGTCATGTGCTCCTCACCAGAATTAATTCTATTTATTTATAACTGAGTGCCCTGAGTGACTGGCAAAGATAGGATGCTAAATTAAACAGTGCGTTATCTTTCAAAATCTGGTAAAAGTATTGAAGGAGGCCCCTTTTGGGTGCATGATATGACACTTCGGTCTAATCCAAGTTAAATGTTATTATGCTATTTCACTAAAAGTGTTACTTTCTGCCTGACCCCTTTGTGTTTCATTGCATTACCTTAAATTCATCCATATTACAATGCAAAACTCTAAATACTGGCATAAGTCTAAATCTGCAGAAATTTCTGAAGAAATCACAGAGAAAATTGTCATTTTTCATTGAATCATGATAAAAGATGAAGGAGAAATATTAGCCCTGATTGGAATATGCCTAGCAATTACTGTTCAGTGAAATATAATATCATTTCTTGAGGAACAATATTTTACGCTTTAGAACTCTCAGATACTTGTATATGAGTACGGTAACACATTAGACATATTTAATAGTTTTGATGAGGAGCAGTTTCCTTCTTTGTTTACTCTTAATTTGTACAGGCATTCCATAGGGATTGTGAACAAATTAATATCGATTAATTCTACTTAATAACTGGAAAAGCTTCCTTGAAGGTGGGGAAAAGAGTTTAGTTCCATAGTTCATAAACCTGTCTGCACATCTTTGGTCTTTCATGCTAATTTCTGAGCTGATTATCAAAATAATAGATAGGGGACAATATATTACATAAAAGACTGTAACAGATGCAATACCACATTATTACTATTGCTAATAACAGATAATGAAATATTAATGTGTAAATATTTAATCTTAATCGTTTAAAATATAAAATTATTGTTATTTAAATTATATTTATAATGTTATATACACTGTGTTTATATTAAAATATTTTTTTATTAATTTTGCATTTAAGAAATATTTTCATGTAGCAGGAAATCTTTGTGATAGATGCTATGTATATAAACCTAAAAGATGTCTCCCAATGGAAATCTGAAAGTATTGAAGGATCTTTTAGTTCATTGACAAGTTAGGAAAAATTAAGTCCCTAAATAACAGAAAATCAACTTTTAGAGATATAGCAGGAATGACTGAAAGGAGAAAATCTTAAACAAGAGAGAACAAGAGAAAAAGTAAATTAGGATACCTGTTAATAAATGGACAATCATCAGAATACTAATTTTAATGAGAGAGAATGGGAGAGGAATCCTCAATATAGATTTAGAGCCAAATTCTGCAGGCTTTGTACCTGAAAAAGCAAGAAATAGAAATGGCATGAAGTAGCCAAGAAAAAAGAAGGCATGTAACTGATTGTTAAAGGTAACACAAAGGGGCAATAATCAGCCAGGGAGTCTATAGGTCACATTGCCAAACCAAAGGTTTTGAGAGAAACCCTTCTCCCCTAAGAAGGGGAGCCAAATAGGAAGTATGGGAATGACCCTTGACTAATTTCTTAACAATGATGATGAGAAATAAAGCAAACTACTAAGATATTCTGAAAAGATGAGTTTCAGTCTTACCAGCACTATAATTCTGGAAATATGAAGACAAGAAGAGAAGAGTGAAACTGTTCTTTATAAAGTAACTGCAAGAAATTAATGAAAGTAAAGGAGAAGGTAGTTAGAATTAAGCTTCAATCCTGAAAATAGCTGGCTTTGAAGCCCTTGATGTTTTTTTTTAACAGTGTTCAGTAGTGTCAGGCATAGAAAGCTAGCCATGAAATTTCCTGTACAGAAATGTGAAGTGCAGCACCTAATGCAAAAAAATGAAGGATGCATTTAAAAAATACATGTTACAGAAAAGGAAAGAATCAGAAAGTCTTCAGACCAATCTTCAAGATTTGGACCTAAGAGACTAATTGTGGATAAGATAATGAAAAAATTAAAGCCTGAAAATGATCAAGAAATTGAGGCGTAGCATTTAACAAAAAATAAAATTTGACAAGCTAAGGCATAGCATATTGAAGCGTGTTAAGGATGGGCCATGCTTAGATTGTCTTGCCAGGGTGAAGAGACTAAAATTTGTTGGAAGGAGATACCTTGAACAGAAAGATATTTTAGGACCTGTCCTGTACACAAACAGAATAAAATGTACTTTACAGGTTAAGATTAAATAACAAGAGTTAAGGGAAAATACAGTGTTTGGAAAAAACATGCAAGAATTATGCTGCACTACAACACTTTGTAGGCAGCAGTACTAGCAGATTACAGTATCATCACCAGCTCTGAAGATCCTTTATATAACTCACTGAAACTCATCAAAGTTGGATATTATCTGATCCTCAATCCCAATGAAAAAATAAAACAGCTTTTATTTCTGCTTCTAGTTCATAAAGGTACCTGGGTGTTCTCACCTAAGCCTGAACACTTACTAACACATTAAAATCTATGTTTTGTGGGCTTCCCCCACCCATGACTGATCAAGACCATGACTTCAACCAATGGACATCGAAAATATAGCATCAAATCTCACTGTGGGTGCACAGGTGGTTATAACTTTCATCTCCAGTATCAGCTCTTACAATTTCCGGGGTTTTTTCATTTCTTTATATATTTTCTTAAGTGTTATATTTATACTTTCCTATTACTGTATTACTATAGATAATAATAACTGAAATGGCTACTTATCTGCTTTCCATTGCAACCAAATTGTTCTAGAATAAACCCTACCTATATATATAATATATATATATACACACTATATATCTATATTTATATATATATATATATATATAGATATATATATATCTCTAAACACTGATCATTCAGTGTCATTTCACTCTAATCATCCCCAAGGCATCTATTAACAAGTACCTTAGTTACCCTTGCCTTAAGGGGTAAATTGAAAGAAGAATGCCTCAAAGAGCTAATCAAAGAGGTGATTATCCTGCTCTGTTCAGTGTTTTGCAGCCTCACCTTTAGTATTGGTAAGTTCTGGGAACCACCATTTAAGACAGACATGAAGGTCCTTTATTGCATCACACCTGCAACAGCAGCTGTGGCAGAGGCTGACAGTTTAGCAGGAACTCAGCTGAAAATTTGCTAAAACAATTGAGTCATCCTGTGATACCCAGGCTAACTTTTTGTTAGAAAAATGGTGTCAAAATAACAGAGAGAGGAGTATATGCAATGAACTCTATTTGCAGAAGTCAATATTTTAATTCCCTCTGAAGTCAAGGGAGCGGAAAAAAGTTATAGGACATGATTCATCTTATTCTTAAGTAGATATCTAAATAGGTCAGATGAATCATACTCTGAAGGGCCTTTTCTCTCTGATAGCTATAAAGAGAACCCAAAGTGACTAATTCAGATGTAGACGACTAAACTATAGATGTCTAAAGTTAGCTGCAGTGAATCCCACACAGAGTGGCTTGTACCTTCCTAGTGCATGAAAAAGGCTGGGGAGTAAGTTCACTTTCAAAGCTGGCATAATTGTAATATACTGCCACAGACAAATTTGATTTGTCCTAAGCTGACATTTCTCCAGCAGAAAGCTGAAGAACTCTTTGAGTAGCAAAACCAGTAAATCTACTTTGGAGTTTGCAAATACATAAAGTTAACAAATCTCAAAATATAAGTGGAGATTCCCTGGAAGTTTCTTAGTTTACCAAAAATTATGCTGTGATAACACTATCGCTTGCAGTGAGGTAGTACCTAAATCTGAAATTAATAAATTGAAAAAGATGGTGACTGAAATGTCACATGGATGGAACAAGCGCCTCACAAAGTGACCCAGTAGCTTACAAAGGGACTCAGAGATGACAGTGCTCAGTTTATATAGGACAAAACTGAGAAGCAATATAGTGGATGTTTACAAGCTTGTCCTGGGCCATTCATTGGTCAATTCTCACAATACTTGGACTGAAGGCACCCGCTGAAACTGGCAGAAATTCAGGTTCAGACATGGAAAAGATGGCATTTCTTTTCACAGCATGTAATAAATCTCTGTTATTTGGTGCTGGAGGCTGCTGCAAAGGCAAACATCACTAGTAGCAAAAGGGATTACATGAATTCATTGAAAGGCTGAGCAATAATTAGACAGTAAAGGGACTAGGCAGGGATCTGCTATTTAAAACCTCTAAAAATTACTTTAGATGCTGGGGAATGCAATGAGAAATGGAGTGCAAACACAATCAGAAGAGGCAGTATGTGCTCTTCCCACCCTTCTCCTGTCATTGTCAGAAGCACTGAGAATTCAGGGCTCTGCTGACCCAACTTGGTGGGGCTCTTCTTAACTTCTTACAGATATAAAACCTTACTCATATAAACTTCTCTGATCATGTCACTTCTTTTAAGCAGATACTTGGAAAGGATGAACAAAATTTCCTCTAAGTCCAAGAAAGAAGCATTACTTAACATATAGACCAATCAATTTCTGAGTAGCTCTAAGATGGGCAGCAGGAGCAGCTTGAGATGACTGAGCCTCAGGACACGAAACACCAGAACACATTAATTTAGTTCTGCTTTTGATTAAATTTCCAGGGAGACTCTCAGTACCTCAAAGAATCATGTTAATCACTTTAGTAACAATCTTGGGTAAAGCATTCCACAATTTTCTGTGATGCAAGTTCTGGGTATTAAATTTTGTGATGCCCTCTGGGATGGAGAATGTGAAGAATCTGAACTTGCAAAGACTTGACCATCAAACCTACATCTTCCGTGTGTTTGGAAAAGGCTTGTTCTCCACAGCTGGCAAATGAGACCTTACACTCTCGTTGAAACTCTTCTCCATTAAACTACACAGCTCTTAGTGCCTGCTCATCAACACAACCCTTTCCAGTAAACAGCTTTGCAGCCTGAGTTGTATATTGAATGAGTTTTCTGTTTAAGGCAGGGGTTGGCTGGGATCCTCACGTTTATATAGAGGCTGAGATAACTCCTTCCTGTGTTAGAATGGCACAATTAGTGCCCAGCATACCACTGACATCACTCATCACATATATTCTTCTGAGAAACTCAGTGCCCTTCCAGAGAATTCTTCTAAATAAGTTTTAGTAATTTGCAAAGTTTTCTGAGGGAATTAATTGTAACACTGTGATCCTGAATTTACACGTGTCCCTCCAAAGCATCACAGAAATGACAGCTGCATTCAGACATAAAGAAAAATATATTTCAATTTTTTAAAGAGTTGTTTTGAGGTCTTGGCTTTTTCATCTGTGTGTAAAAATGTTGCTCTATTAGAGATCAAGTACATTTTTCATCTTTTTTCGTGTCAAATTCTGAAATATATTCAGCGAAACTAAAAGGCTAATTAATTTTATGGTAGAATGGGAATAGGTTCTGAGAAAAGTTTTAGATATATGCCCTTTGAAGGTAACATTTTGAAAACAGAACTACCTGCTACTGTGATAAACGATGATTAAGATTTCCTGCTGTGAGCATGCATTCTTTGCTACACTGAGTAAAAAGGGATGTTGTACCATGCTATTATGCATGCCTAGTAACCCTTAAGACATAAGCATGTCTGCAATCATTGCAGATCTTTGTTTTTTTCACTAAAAATGACATTCTTTGTAGCGACCATTGTTGATGTAAAAACCCTATGAAATTAGGCACATTATCATATATGTGTTGTAGATTAAGTAATTAGATTTTTTTAATAAAAATTATAAGAGAGGAAGAGGTAACAGTGGAAAAAGAAAAATACAAGAAGCATTCACAAACAAGTGGTGAATTCAAATGGGAAAATCTGGTTTATTTCTATGTTCTCTGCCCTTCTACTTGTCTGCTGCCTCTACATTAGCATTCAGAGAGCAGTATTGCCATTCCTGGTGATTCACTAAGGTATTATGAATATGCAAAATATCTGAAGCTTTTTATGTCTATGGTTTGTCTTTCTTAGATGTTCAAAAGAATAATTGAAGCCAATTGGTTCCGAAAACTTGCATATAGGTGAATTCCATTATGAAAGAAAAAAGGGATTTAATAATTCTCACAATGCACCAAAATGTTGATTTCTATCGGTTTTCTAAAGAAAATACCTCTTGTTTATTTTTCCCCACAACAAGAATAAATAATTTACAGGTTAGTATGTTATACTATTTTTGTTTCTCAGTTTATTATTAGATAACACAATAAGGGCCCGTGTGTTCATTGAGGTATTTGATAAGTTGTAGTTTCTCTCTCTTCTTTTAATAACTTCTGACCTTCTGAACAAAATACAAATGGAATTTACAAGCCATTCTCAACAAGTTCTATTTTATTTATGTATTCAAATAAACCCATCAAAATCAGATGACAATTACAGTATCTGATCTGAGATCATTCTTCTTACCCTTTTCTTTTAATAAAAAATGATTTTTCTTCTAAAAATAATTAAGTAGCAAGCAGTTATCAGTGTTTGAAGGGTGATACTTTTGATTTCTGAGGGGCTTCTAGGTTTTCATTTTCTAGTTGGTGTAAAGGCTACACAAAGCTCACCCTTTGTAATATTCCCAGAATGTAACAGCAGCTCAGAACTGAAGTGTGCATGCAAGGGAGAACAGCCACTCATTCACTGAAGCAGGAATGATTTACAGTGGACAAGGTATGGAGTATTGCCTAAAGAACTAAATATGGACACTACATTTCTTTCTCTGCATCTCTTTCCTGCCTCTTTGAAGCCCCAGATCTTCACATTTGACCTTGTATTTATTTTCAGGTAAGGTTTTCTTAAGTGTCTTGCACTGATGCTCAGCTATGAGGGAAACAGCCTCCTTGGTTTTGGTCTCAGCTGGCTGTGACTTCTAGGTGCTTGTGAGGATGTGACAATTCTGGCCTTTTACCTGTGGCCAGGAGCACTGCTGGGCTGCACAAGAGCTTGAATCAGGGGTGGAATGAGACAGGAAACAACTTGAAAGAGTGACCCACAAGTCTGACCTTTAAGACTGTAACAAAACCCTAATATTAAAATGCTCTGGGAGAATATTAAATTTGACTGTTCACCCTGGTTGCCTAAGACAGAAATAATATCCACCCACCTCAGCTGGCTGTAGAAGAGCAACATGTGCAACCTTCCAGTCAATGTGCATGTTGAGCTGCTGGCCTGGTACCCTTCGCCAGAATAAAGTCTGAAGTTCGTTTTCAGCACTATGCATCAACCTGGGATCTGAAACCTCTGTGACTTTCTTTTAAGCTGTGTTGAGTTCTGGGTAGTGAGGCCAGATGTCACACAGGGCTCTGCAAACTGCTGCAGCTCTGTGTGAAGTTATTGAGGCAGTCTTATATTTCCATATAAGAAATCTACCTGACTGCTAAAACCTTCAGGGGATGTTAATCTATGATAAAAATGAATGAATTAACAAGTGAAGGGGGGAAGAGAGAGAGAAGTAGGAAGGGGGGAAAGGAAAAGAAAAAAGAAAGAAATGAAGAAGGAAAAAAGAAGGGAGAAGGAAGGGAGGAAGGAAAGAAGGAAAGAGAAAGAGAAAGAGAGAAAGAGATATCTTCTCAATCTTTTTTTCTTTAATAACTTTTCAAAATAGGAAAAAAGTGGAGGAGTTTATAATAGCAGTTATAAAAGGGAGACAGACAGAGGAGAGTGTTGCATCCCCCTGAATACAGATGAATCCAAAAATATCTTGATACTCATTCGTTTAGATGCACAAGAAATAATGTCATTTCAGGTTCTCTGATGTACTTCAGCAGGAGGAAAGCATAATTTATAGGTGTGTGAAGGATTTGTAATAAGCACTTAATACAGTAAGTATTTACAAAAACACCCTACACAACAAACCAGGCATAATCAGATCCTACCATCCAGTATATCCATGACTTTTTACAAATTTCTACTAATATTTTCATTTCTTTTCATTTTAAGCAGACTCTTTAAAACAGAATTTTTGATCTGACAAATAAGTATTGAAACTTAAATTCTGAGAGTGGTGCTATAATGCTTAGAAAGGAATACTCTGATACCTCGTTTTAAAGAATCTCGGTTTCTACCTAGCTTGCTTGCAGAGATATGGACATGAGGAGAAGTCATATAGCTCAAACACTGGAATAGAATCATAGAAAGATAGAATTTTACCATGGCTTGGGTTGGAAGGGATCTGAAATATCATCTACTTCCAACCATGGACAGGGGCACTTTTTGTTAGACCAGCTTGCTCAAAGCTCCATTGAACATTTCCAGGGATAGGACATCCACAATCTGTTTCAATGCCTCACCACCCTCACAGTAAAGAAGTTCTTCCTAATATCTCATCTAAACCCACTCCCTAACAGTTTCAACCTATTTCCCCTTGTACTGCCACTCTTGTGG
This sequence comes from Camarhynchus parvulus, assembly GCF_901933205.1. Classification (NCBI taxonomy): domain Eukaryota; kingdom Metazoa; phylum Chordata; class Aves; order Passeriformes; family Thraupidae; genus Camarhynchus; species Camarhynchus parvulus. The sequence goes on from NC_044571.1 coordinate 12,646,302, forward strand.
AGACTTTTGCTCCATTTCTCTTGTAGGCTCCCTTCAGATGCTGGAAGGCCACAATCAGGTCATCCATGAGGCTTTTCTTCTCCAGGCTGAGCAATCTCAGTTCTCTCAGCCTTTTCTCCAAGAAGATGTGCTCCATCCCTCTGATCATCTTGCTGGCCTCCTCTGGACTGGCTCCAACAGTTCCATGTCCTTCCTGTGTTGGAGGCCCCAGAGCTGGAGGCAGCACTGCAGATGGAATCCCAACAGAGCAGAGGGGGAGAATCCCCATCCTCACCCTGCTACCCTCAGTGCTTTGGGTGCAGCCAAAGATGTTGTTGGTTTTTTGGGCTGCAAATGCCCATTCCCAGCTCAGGTGCAGCCACCAGCGCCCCCAAGTCCTTCTGGGCAGGGCTATGCTTGATCTGTTCATTCTGAATTTACACTGGGGGTTGCCCTGACCCAGGTGCAGCCCCTTACATTTTATCTTGCTAAACAACATGAGATTCCATGGGCCAGTTCTCAAGCTTTGTCAGGCACTCCAGATTGCATCCCATCATCCAGGTGTGTCAACCGCACCCTCAGTTTGATGTCATTTGCAAACTTGCTGAGGGTGCACTCGATACCTCCATCTGTGTCATTAATGAGGATAGTAAATGGCACTGGTCCCAGTACAGACCCCTGAGGGGCACCACTTGTCACTGATGTCCATTGGGATGCTGAGCTGTTGACCATGAGCCTCTGGATGTGATTGTCCAACCACTTTCCTATTCATCTATCAGTCCACCCGTTGAACCCATCCAGTTTAGAGAGAAGGATGTTGTATTTCCTATCGTGTCTAAGGCTTTAAAGAAGCTCAGATAAATTATATCTGTGGCCCTTCCCTTGCCCATTGCCAAGGACAGTGTCACTATAGAAGTTATACAGAGGCCCTTATTTTGCCTTTTTCTCTCCCCTCTCCTCAGGAAACTGAGTCTAAAGAGAGGATTTAGTTATTACTGGTGGAATTCCTGTTCATATGAAATGATAGAAAATATTTATGTAAAGTTATATTTTAAAAAGCAAACAAACACGGCAAACAATCCCAGCCAGAACCCTCCAAGGGAATTCACTTCCATTGAGAAAAGACTGATTGATTGACTGACTGGCATGCTACTATGCTGAGTACTGAACTAGTCCCATAAGAAATCATATATGCTTTCTATTCCCCCACTGAAATATGCTAATCTCACCAGAAAAAAAAAGTATTTCTGGTGGTTAGAATTTCCTTCCCGTTCATCCTGACATACAAGCACTGATGCTGATTGCATCAAGATTGGGCATCAACACTCTGATTGGATATCCAGACTTTAGGTGCTGGGATAGCCCAATCCCACCTGGCCTCCAGGGAATATTAAAGATGAGCTTGTGGTCTCCCAGGTCATGGGAAGTATTAAGTGCCTCAAAAAGGTGAAAGGAAAAAAGAGAAGTCACTGAAGTTACCTAATAGGAAGCCTTCAACTCTTAATCCTATCTTTATAGAAATTTCTGCCTCCTCTGTAGCATAGACCCCCACAATAGCATTGCTAAGCAGTTGTGTTGGAGACCAGAATAAGAAGCAGCAAGCAACAGTGACATCCACATCCACCTGCTTAGTAAAACCTAGCAGGTGGTAAATCTGAAACTCCTCCAAAATGAACTTATATAGAAATTCTACTATAAAAAATAGCATCTGCCTGTGGTGCAATTTGTCCCAGAAAAGTCTATCCTTGTCTCTCTAGACTGCAAAGGAGCCTAGAGCTACTAACCTCTTAATTAAGATGCTTTGGTTAGGGCAGTTAGACTTAGGGGTGCAGAACGAAGTCTGTAGCCAAAAGTGCTGGAAGAATTTAGATGTCATTTGCGTTTAGCATTGTTTTTGAATAATAATGTCAGATTTAGTCAACTGAAATCTACTTAAGTCTTGTTTAAGCCAAGCTGCAAGCCTGCATCATTATTAGGGAAAATTGACATTTTTTAATTTTATGTTTTACGTGCTTCCATTGTTCTCTGGCATAGAGAACTCACAACAGTTTCTCTGCACGTCTAAAGTAAAGGCTGAACTTTGATTCCTTTCACTATTTCTTTTGTCTTTTCTAAATTGTTTCCCAAATACAAAATTTTTCATAGTGTTTTTCGACATAAGTGTGCATGTAATGACTTTTACTGGACTACATTAAAATTGTAACCTGATTTTTAAAATTGAAATAAATTCTCTTTATCTGAAAAATAGCAAAAGCCAAAACAGAAGAAAAGCTGAAAACAGAGAAAGCAGAAAGCTAACTGACAGCCAGTTTTCTGCTGATTTTTCTCCAAAAAAAGTGAAGTTCCTTAACCAGGAACTTGTCTGTGTAAACTAACAGTAGATTTCTTCCCCCTCCAAAAGAGGAAAATCCCAAAAAAATGAAGGCAGTTAAATTTAATGGGACACTAAAATACAACATCAAGAATTTATGTCTTTTACTGATACAGAAATTGTATCTCTAGATATATTTCCATTATTACCTACAGTTGCATAAAACCATGCTAGGTGTGTGCTCCAGCCGTCATGGAGTTTGGTGGTTAATGTTGGCATGGCTGCTGCTAGCCAGGAAAGTGGCTTGGTGGCTGGGGTTTGAGAAACACAGAGAAAGGGCCCTGGTAAGACACTCTGTGAATAACTTGCTATAAATACCCAAAGAACAGCAAGACTCCCGCGCTGCTGTCTGGTTCCCAGAACAGGTATATTTGAGGATCTGTGTTCTTAGCAACATTTTCTTCGCTGGTCTTATCCAAATCAATCTGTTTTCTCATTTGGTACTTATCTGTATACTTACCCTGCAAATATAAGATACTAATTCAAATACAGAAACTAAGTAATCTTAGGAATATTTAAAGACGAACAAAAACCTTACGTTGGTCAAATCCAGTCCTTATGGAAAACTCAGAGGAACAGCTATGCGGAAAATGTGACAGGTGTCAGTTCAAAAGACTACTAATAGCTATTATTACTATCCTGTCACCAATTTATGGTGACACTAAGAAGAGAAAAAGGAGGATCATCACTCTAGGAGCTAAAAGTGACATATGAGTATTTTTGGTGGAAAAATGCAACATGCTCTGCACTTAATGGTAGTTCCACCAGCAGCCACCTTCTTTCTGATTGTATTAATACAATTAATATCTTCCCAATCAAAAGTGTACAAGAAAGAGGCTTCACATGCTTCTAAGAAGTCCGTGTTTTATCGTGATTAAGTATATATGGGTAGCATTCTTGTCTTTTAATGTTTTGGTTGTAAAAATATCTTTTTGTTCTGTTACAGGTGATGAAATACTTAAACAAATCACTGTTTTGTGGGTTTGGTTAGTTTGGGTGGTTTTCAATCTGCTTTATTCTTTTTTTGAAATATTTTTAATGTGCCTTATAATATCTGCTCTTAGTGCTGAAGTAATATATTTTAGCTCTATTTTTCTTAAGAACAGACTTAAAAGAAATTATGTTGATTGATGTTCCTGATATTTCCTAAATCTATACAGTCTTCACAGTCTTCAGTCTTGTGAGTAATGTAAACTGCTTCTTACATTGCATATATCAGTGAAATGATCTAGCCCTATGAAACTTTGCCTACATTTTTTTTAATTTGAAGAATGTAAATGCATTACCATTTTCACATGTATAAGCAAATGATGCATAAATCGTGTTTTTCCATAAATACTTAGATTGTATTTTGACAAAAAAAAGTAATATGAGAATCCTTTCCCTGTGACTATATTCCTGAAATACTGCAGTATCAAAGATAATATGTTTAAACAAGATAACTTGCTTTTATAGAAGAATGAATTTGTTCAGCATTTGTAGAGTAATGCTCCGGGAGACAATCTGTGCTATCATAATTCAGTGACTAAATTCCTTGAATTTCCCTACTTAGGTAGCAAAAAACTAGCGTAGACATGTCATATAGAAAGCAATAAAACAATGCCATAATGACAATAAAATTCTTGCTGTGAGTATGGATATGTAGAGTTTGCTCTAAAGAAGACACTGTCAGCATATAGGTGCATCCTGTCTTTATTAATTTTTATATATTTTATCAGGGTTTCTGGGGTATTGTTTTCTTGACTGGGAATATTCCTTGCCCCTGTCAGTCTTTGTCATTTGTTGTGAGTCCTGATGTTGTCAGAGAACCTGGTGCTTAAATGATTAGAAAGATTAGATTAAATTTGGCCGTCAGACTGCAAAATGCTCTTTGGAGTCGGGATCAATGTCTTATTTGAGATTTCACATTTAAAGTAGACTGAGAAAGTATTACATGTTTGACCTCTGAAGTTACTAATGCTCCCTCTTGCAGCAAGTGAGGGGCATTGCTGTGATCTGGAGCCATTCCCACCAAGCTGTGAAGGTTGTGCATGGAGGAGCAAAGCAGAGCTGTCTGAAGACAGAGCTCAGTAATCGACTGTAAAGTTATTTTACAAGAGACAGTGTAATTATTAAAACACAGACAGATCGTGCTTTGATATACTAAGCATACTGTCTGCACCTTCTCTGAGGCACTAGACAAGTAAATGAGAAATAAAAATAGATGCCTTGAGGGGGAACAAAAGAAGATTCAAACTCTGCAGCCTTCATTCACGGACTGATTGTTCCCCCCAGCCTCCCTGCCCCATTTGTGCCTCAGACTCCACAGAAAGACAGCTCCACAGCCAGAAGAGGAATGCATTTATTACAGCAGCACTGCCAGCCAAACTTTTGCATTTCAAGAAAGTAACACTGTGATTTTCAATTATACATATTTTGTTCTGAAGTGCTTTATTTAGCCTACACAAATACGGATTATTCAGTTGATTTAAGTTAGTTTTTTTTCTAAGTTTTCTAATTTATTTAAGGTTCCTGGCATTCCTGGTTTTTTGGAAGGTGCTTTTTTCTTTATGCAGTGACTTAACACTGGTACCCAATAGGAATAGAAACAAACATTTCTGTTTTCCTTCAAGCTGCTGTTTCTTCTCCTTGCTAGTTATATTGCTGGAGAGAGTAGCTGATGCTAGTGAATATCTTCTTGAACATCCTTAATAAAGGCTGTGATCAATCCTTGTCCCTTGCATTTTGTGCTATGTAGCTTCATTATTTTAATACTTTTTTCTTTCTATTATTTAATAGTGTAGACTTTCCTTCACTTTTCAGTCTCTGCAAGACTACTTGTGTCTATGTGGATCTCAATTAATTTTAAACCCATGTTCAAAGGAATATTGTATGAAAAAAATCAAAAGTGCAGATATATTGCTACAGCTGGAATAAAATATAGTTGAGTTTAAACAGAACTGTGAAGGACCTGGCCTTACCAAGACTCTTCAAAGAGAAAAGCATTGTTCCATCCAACTAAGAAAGTAAGAATTAGTCCTATAGTAATTATTAAGACATCCTAAACAAGGTTATCATATTCCAAATTTATAATAAAGCTAAATTAGCATTAACCTCTTGGTTATTTGCATATATCCACAAGAAGGTTAATACTTTTTCCGTTTCAGATTGTTTTCAGACATTTTTATCCTATTTGTTTTCATTTTATGGTTTTTTTCCCATCCACCTACAACCCCAAATAGAGTATTCTGTTTCCCTTTTTAGTGTCCTTCCTAATATAGGCAGCATATCTTATATCCAACACAGGAATGAATTTCTGAATGTACTGTTCACATGCACAAAAGCTGGCAGCCGTGCTTATCTTCAAATCAACATCTCTTGCACAGAAATTTGTGTGCTCATTCAGGCTTTTATCCATCATACACACTTTTTCCTTGTTTCACCCCACAACAGGTTTCTCAAAGACTGTCCCACCACTGTGGGGACCACCTCCCATTTCTGTCTCAGCTTGTCATGTCCAAACCATTGAAGTCTTTATCCTTTTTCCTGCCATGGAAGCCCATACACTTCTCCTGCTCTCCTAAACCCTTTCTGCCTGTGTGCTGTGAGCTTTCATCTTGATTCTGGGAGTCTGAAGAGAAATATATGTACTCCAGCATAAGATCTGATAAGATCCTATGGGTTTGCCCACCTTTTAATTATTACCTGTTCCTGACCAGGATTTTTCCCTGGTTGTGTCAGATGTAGCTCTTGAAAGATCTGCTTGCATTTTACTTCTTGTCATTTGGTGTGATCTGGAAGATTACAGCATTTTCTCCACCATTTACAAAATTACTGTTTTAAGCACTACTGCTCCTTTTGCTCCTGTTTATTGTTTAAATCATGTCTGAAAAATGTTAGATAGTTTTTCTGTAAAAGAAGAAATAAATCCACAATATTTCCTCTGACTGCAGCAGTCTCTTCTTCGAGATTCTACTCTTTCTCCAACTTATTCAGGAGTTTGTAAGCTTGCAAATTCTCAGTCCAGAAATATCAGCGGCAGCACCAAGGTCACCAGTAACTTCTTAAAGCAGCATTCCTTAATTTTGCTCAGTAGGTACATAGGTATTAGAGTAGGTTTTGCAATAAATTGAAGAATAACTCAATTTCTGTCATCAGCAGTTGGAATCCAATAGACCAAGCTGCAAAAACTCTCTGCAGATTCAAGATGATTTTCAAGTTTGAAAGATGGGTAAAAGCAAATCTTGGTTTTTTAATATTTCCTGTAACTTACTATAGTGAAGATCAGACAAAAAGAAGGAACAAATCAGCTAAAGCAGTTAGGTAATCATGCTAATTTAAGGTAGGTAAAAGCAGGAACAATGTGTAGGTTAAACAATACTTTTATTAGATAATGGCATAAGGACAAGTCTTTCTGTTTCTGGGATTCATGTTGATGAGGCTCAGTTCATGACCCCAAGTCTGGAAGAACAGAGTAAGAAAAGAGAACAAATTATCCTCGTGTTTCTGGACAGACACTATCAGGTTGACTAACAATTTAGTTGAAGTCTGTTTATATCTGCTAGAAAAGTTAACAGCTGGATAATTAAAGTCTCTGCCTGAGCCAGAGGGAGTAGAGTACACTTAAAATGTTACTGCCCACAGAAATTATACCAGAGAGTATGCTCCAGTTTTACTAAGAGATACCTTTATAAATGTAAATTTACCTTCTCTAAGTGCAAATGTACAACCTCCTTGATACTAAAACTGTCCCTCTAGCAGCATGGACTTACGTATTCAAAACATTTAAACCTTTGTGAACATTTAAACCATGGCATACTGATCAATACATGCCATACTGCTCCTTCTGAAGATCTCAGAATTTCTGTTTTTCCTATTAGCAGCAGAACAGACATACAGTATATAAGAAATCCATTTCCTTCTGTGGGTCAGATGGACACAAATTATTGCTAATGTGTTACTATGGATGTGCAACATTTCCTTGCTTGCAATTAGTTTCTATTTTAGTGAGCTGCTATATATAGGCTTAAATAGTAGTAGCAGTAGCAATAGGAGTAGCAGTGGTCATAACAAAAATGAAAATAATTAGCATCAACAATAATAATAAAGGTCTTATTATTAATGTTTTATTTCATCATTTAGTGGGAGAGAAAAAAAGTATTTTGCAATTCTAGACAAAGTATTTTGTAGCAGCATTTCACAGGTTATCCTCTGTTTTATAGTGCAAGTGTAAACCTTTGTGGAAAGGACTGGCTTTTCCTTCTGTGCTTGTATCGGACTTGACACACGGTTTATGTCAACAGCAACTGGTAGGTGTTACCGTTAAGACAGGGAAAAAACAATTATACCTGTCCTTCAAACATATTATGTTGATATGAATAAAAGAAAGAAAATTAAAGGTAATATTTTTACATAGAACAGAGAGGTTGCGCTGATAAAACATCTTTCATAAATCAGTTTTTCAGTGTGTGTATTATATCCAAACTCTCTTCCTCTTGTCCAAGTGTGAGATATCTCTACCCTAGAGTGTTTCACAAACACACCTATACCAGAATGTTAAAACAGACTTGATGAACAGTGCCCTTCACACATTTTTTTATACATATGACATATAGGGGGTAAAAAGATAAAATGCTGGTTTTCATGTTTTACAGTAAAATTTTGGTTTCTTCTCTTTCCATTTTACTTCATTTTGCACAGTGACATTTTTTAGTGATTTGGGGGGTTGATAATTCTAAATGTCCTGGAAGGCTGATAACTGGAAATATGAATAATTGAGGACAATTTTTTTTTAATTTCAAAGCAACTGGAAAGAACTTCTTCAAGAATCAAAAAACCACTGAATATTAATGAAAGTAACTTAAACACCATATGCCATGAGATAAGAATATTACTAACAAAACAATCTAAAATTTAATCCTAGCTCTAAAATGAGAAGTTGAAGCACAGAATTTAAATGCTTATATAGATGGTCTCAGATTTTCTGTTAAAATTGATAATTCTTGATGAGCAACTTACTGACAGAGTTTATTAGATTTATGCAAAATATTTACCTAAAAACTTACAAGGTTGGGCAAATGATTCTAATGTCATGCAATGTGTTAAAAATATTCTAATACTAAATTGGTCAAATGCACTTTACTTTAAAAAATGGGAATTTATTCCCTATTTATTTATATTCTAAAGCCAAAATAAAGTAAACATTATCTATTATTGGAAGCAATATCAACTTGTGGTTGCCTTTCAAAAAAATTTTGGAATGTGTAAATTAGGATCTAATTTAGCTTGCATAAACTCTTTCCTAATAGCAATAAAATTAGAGAATGAAGGACTGGACAAGAGGAAAAAATATATTTGACTCTGTAGAGTTTATAAGACTGATAATTTGGGACAAAATGCTTTTTATGTTCATAAACTCAGCATATTTATTATGATTGGCTCTAATGGTGAAAAAGTTGTTCTTTTTTATTTTACCTTCAATGAGAATGTGGCAGCAGTTGAAGCATTCAAAGATGGAAAGAAAAAGAATAATTTATTGGGAATTCCTGAAACATTCTTGACAAGGTGTCGTGATAGAGGGCAACAGGATAAGGAATATCTAAATCACGGCAATGAAGTAGAGAAATGTTTAACACTCATTTAGCAATAAAGGGGTTTTTTACTATTATTTTGGCAAATGGTTTTTCTTTTGCTAGTCCAACTTGAACACCACAGTGAACTTCATAGCAAATACGAAGAAAGCAATATAAATATTTCTATTTATGTAGTTAAATTGATTGCTGAGATTTACTAAATAAGAATAAAAATTATTTTCCCCAAATTTGTTGATTTGGAAATTAAGAACATCTTGGGTCAGTCTTACTTCGGACCATCAAAAATTTTGGAGAAGTACTGTTCTGATTAACACGACTTCCTTCCAGCATAAGACTGTGGGAGAAGTGTAAGTCTAACTTTACTAAGAAATTTAAAGACTTTGAGACATATCTACACACATTACTTTGCAATTTTAAAGGCTGCCTCAAAACAGTATCATTCTGCCTATATCAGAAAGTATATTAATACAAAAATATTATTTAGACGATGCTATTTTTCAATGATACTCTATATTTTAAGGGTTGTAGTTCGTGTTTTATTCCTGCTGCTCAGCCTGTGCAAGGTGACTTTCATAGATCTGACTTGGTTGAAATGTTATTCATGTTCCATAAGGCACTACAAAGTTGTAAGAGTTGCTTCCTTTATAATTTAATATTCTATTCTGATGTCTGTGTCATTTGCTCAGAGTTAATTATCCAAAGACTGGAATGGGGAATTCATAGAATTTTTTTATTAAAATTATGTTAAAGAGTTAGAAATTCAGTGGAGACCTCCTAAAGTGCACAGTATTAATGTACAGTAAATATATTTTTCTATCAGGTTTTCATACTAAAATTATTCATATGTAGAGCGTTGATTGTTCAACTGGTAAAGAGAAAAATTCTTTTGGTGTATTATGTGATCTGTAGTGGCCCTCTAATATGTTTTTAAGACTCTTTAAGCCTTAATATAACATGTAGTTTCAAGAAAATTTTGTGGAAGGTTTTCCTGTTCACAGCGGCCAAAAATGTGAGAGAAAAGAAAAACTTTCTTGGTGCAGGACAAGTCTTAGGCAGCGTGTTACTAATCTGAGTGTCACTCATTTTCTGAGTGAGCCCTTTCAGTTAATGTCCTGTCCCATAAAGATAAATAGCCATTTATAGTGGTAGAATTTGATTATTTTGTCAGCCAGTAAAGAATTTCTAGAAGTTTCATTTGATTAATTTAAATGCATATTACTTATGAATCTTTGGTTAATTCTATATTCATAAGATATCTGTCAGATTTAAAACTCCAATACAACCTTCTCACATAGCTCTCCGAGCTACAAAGGACCATAATTTCCAAGATGATCAATTTCTCAGGTTGGATATTGTGGGTAACACTGACCTTCTCCCTTCTTCTTATGTTCTTGTTCTATAGTCATCTTTCTATTACAGTAAGGCTATTTTTTTAAATTCTTGTAATTGTGCATCGTATAATATGGGGTTTTTTGATTCCTAGGTAACTAATTCTGTATAAATATTTTCAGTCTAAGAAATAAATTTTTAAATCACTGTAATAAAAAGAGAAATACAGGTAAAGATTACAATATCATCCAGAAGACAAAGTAGGGTTAAAGGATCCACTCTACAGTTTGCAATTTCTGTACTGCATAGATAATCCAGTGATATGTGCCTGCTCTTCTTCCAGGTTTTGAGTAAGATGGAAGCTCTCAAATAACCACTAATCAGAACTGGGAGAAAACTGCTTGTATATGGCATCCTTCCCTTCACCTTTTTTTTTCCAACAAATATTTAGAGATATAACTGAAATGCACAGGTTTGTGAGAATATCACTGAAAAACTGCATGTGCAATGTCTGGTGTTGCAGTGCAAGGGCTATTTAATCCATTCTGGGCTGATTGCAAAGCTTAATGTTCATTCCAGACTTTTATTCAGGAAAACACTCCTTGGTGAATCTGAACAATAATATGCTTTCCCCCTTCTGTCCCTGTCAGTTCAATGCAGATGCTTAGGGATCCTTCCTTCCTTCCTTCCTTCCTTCCTTCCTTCCTTCCTTCCTTCCTTCCTTCCTTCCTTCCTTCCTTCCTTCCTTCCTTCCTTCCTTCCTTCCTTCCTTCCTTCCTTCCTTCCTCCCTCCCTCCCTCCCCTCCCTCCCTCCCTCCCTTCCCCCCTTTTTTTTTTCTTTTTCTTTTTTTTCTCTCCCACACTTTCTCTCTAGTTCTGGTCTCTCAATTCTATTCAGTTTCTGTTACAGGTCTTACTGTAGAAATCCACTGCATAAATGCTTAGAATTCATGGTTGACAAGAATATATTTTAAAGGATTTATATAACTAATATAATTCCACACATGAAATCATGTTCAGACTTGCATGAGATGCAGTCTTGGAAATAACACCTGTTTAAATTTCTGGATACTTTTCAGTATTTATGCTTGCCATAAACTCACCAAAATTTAATGACATTAACCTGAACTATTCTGTATTCAGTTATTTGAAATTTATACATCAAAACCTGTGCATTTTTCCTGAGAAAAAGCTTGAAGGACAGCTACATTTTTACAAAAATGCTGCTTACCTGAGGGATTCTACCTTTCCTTGTGGCAATGGCTTTGAGATTCACTGGATGTCTGGAAGCAGTCTGAGCCTGAAAGAAGGGCTGCATAAAGCACCAGGCTACAAGCGAGTCTTGAGACATGGGACTACTCACAGTACGTGTTTGTACTAATGCTAATTTGGGAACACCTTCCATCATCCAGCAGATTATGTCTTTTGCTGTCCTCATTTTTTTTCCTGATTTTCTCACTTCCTAAAATTGCCTTATGCATGTTTAAAAAAACTGTAGAGGTCTGTTAAAATTTGCCAATGAAATTCGCTGAAAATGGGATCTGTTTCACATCGCGGAATTCGGCCAAGACTTTGCTTTTCAAATATGAATCTGGCTTTCAACATGCCATGAAAGAAGACAACATTCACAAAGACAACCAGGAGAGCTCCTGTGCTGACAGTGAGGAGTGTGTCTGGAATGGAGAAGAGAGCAGTGAAGGAAAGAGAGCTGCGTGGCCTGGAGGGGAAGAAAACAAGCTGATGCTCAGAGAGTAAGGAGGAGAGAAGAAGCAACATGAGGGTGTCCTGTGGTGAGGAGGGAGATGAGAAAACTGGAGCAGAAGGGAGTAAGTATGGGGGAGAATCAGAGCAAAAAAGCTGGGATGACTGGGCAGGACAAAAAGGTAAGGGACAAAATTAGATGAATGCACCCTGAAAAATTTGTAAAAATATTGTTGTGAAAACAAATTGATTAATGCTTTATGAGTACCAGCTGTTCTTGTAATGAAATCCATAAAAAAATCAAGATGCCAATAATCATGTTTCAGTGCAGAGCTATGATAACATGGTAAATAAACTTCAGAGCCACATATTGAGTGATAAGAGAAAAGAGAAATATTGAAAAATTGTCCAAGGTATAAGCAGGTGCCCTGAGTGAGGCTGGTGTCTTGTGGAAGAACTAAAGATTGTATCAAAAAAATTAAAGATTAAGTCCTAACGTATGCTTACAAAGGCTAGCAAATAAAATTTGCATGGGCAATCTTAATTCTGACATTTTCTAAATCTGAGTGCTTGATTTTGCAACCTTAATGTTCTCATTGGCATTAAAATTAGAAAACAGTTAAGCTGGGTTAAACATAGAATCAATGAAATCTTAGCTGCAAGTGCTTCTGCTTCCCAGATGGTTTAAAGCTATTGGTATACCTAGCTCAAACAAACAAATAAAAAAAGATATTGCTTTATTCCTTAGATGTAAAACACTGATGCTTTAAAATTAAGCACAGCATGACAAGTTCTACAGTAGATCTAATTAGTCTCTGAAGTTTTAAATCCGTCTTACAGTGCCTCATATTTCTGTGCAGAAATTCAAGAAATAATAGCATTGCACTCAGTTTGCTTCACTGCCTTCAGAAATCTTTATTTCATGCTGCAGATTTAAACTGTCATTAATTTGATTCACATCATGTAACTACACTTCAGAAGAATAATACAAACTTGATCTGACATTCTTATTTTCTTTTCTAGCAACTTCCTTTTTTTTCCTAGCTTTTATAGTCCTCTGGGCTCCTGTTCTACAGGATATTCTGATTATATCAGTTCTTTGACTCTTTCAGCTTTCAACATGACTTCCTTCAGACACTTAAATAGCAGGTCTATAGGGGAAATTAGCTAACTTTCCCTGTCTTTCTTAGGTTCTGATTTTACTCCCTGTTTCTATTCTTTCTTGAAGAAAACAACCCCTTAAGAAAAGCAATGAAAAAAGGAGTTTCAGAGACAATTTATAATGACCTCCCTATATAATTAAATGTTGTAACTAAATAGAGAACAGATTTTTTTACTGCTACAGCAGAAAAGTAGAAAAAAGAGAAAATGCTCTTTGAATAATGTAATTTTGATGCCTTGAAATGTTGAACTAAATAAAGCAACTAGTGGATTTGGAGATGAAGAACTTTTAAAATTTTTTCTTGAATCTCAAAAAAATTCCCCAGCTAATCCCTAAAAGAGCCCTTAAAGCAACTTGTAAACAACATATTTCTGAAACATATTTTCTTGTCTATCTTTTGCAGTAGTACATTTTTTCAGTGTGCATAATGTGCATTATTTAATGCAGTATGAGTATTTCACCATATTTTCCCATATAACACCAAAAAATTACTGTCTCTCAATAAGTAACAGAACTCTTTGTAATTTCAATTCTTACATTCCAAAATGCCCTTTTATCTTAGTTAAGTGAATTAAGTATTTGAAAATACAACACTTCAGTCCAACTGTTCATTTGTATCACCTCCAAGAAATCTCCTTCTCTAACTCCACCAGTCTACTTGGTGATAATTCTCAGTGCACAAAAAGAGACGTGACTGAGAGAGATAGAAAATTTATATTGCAAGAAATCTTTCTCATAATGAGCTATTTATTAAATTTCCATGGCCTAGGAAACATTTTGAGCCAAATGTTTACAAGGAAATCCCCTTAGGCTTTAGAAAGAGAAAAAGTCATAGAGTGCGTGGCAAATTATATTATTTTTATGGATAAACTGTTATGCATCATTCAAATAAATAAAGATTTAAATGAAGAGGCTTTCTTAATGCTTTTTAAAATTAAAATGCATTAGCAATAATCATAGGAAAATAATACAATAAAATGACCGCAAGTACAAAACTTGAGAAAAGAATGAATTCAAGATGGCTACTGAGGTAGTGAAGAAATTTTCATTGAAATATTGATGTCTGACATGGCAAATGTCAATTGCAATAATTTCACTTTTACACACTTATGCATGTTGTTGAATGTCTCGTCAATGGAAATTGCTGTGTTGGCAGGTGTCAACAGAATAGAATTAAGATGAAAAGGAAAAGAAAATTAAAAACTGTATTTGTATAATGAAACTAAAAAAAAAAAAAAAGGGATATAATGCACTTTAAATTAGCATTAGGCCAAACCTAATAGCTATGACATCTTGTAGAAAAGAACATCTGAGCTGGATGATTAAAGAGGCAGACAAAATTACTGAAAATTAAAACTCACAAGCAGGTGCTGGTTTCCTGTTGGCTTTTTTATGTCCAATAAATACATCCTAAAATCCTTCAGGCTTTGTTACTTTTTGCCCTAAGAACAAATGTAATAAAAATAAAGAAAAAGTACTACATGTGTGTTGTTACTTTTTTGAACAGGAGACAATGAAACTTATTATGAACAAAATGAAAATGGCTATATAAGAAAGACAGAAAAGACATTTATAGAAGGATTACCTGACCTAGCTACCTGGTTATCTGTGGTAAAAGTCTTTGGTTTCCAAGAGATCTCTTTCAGTGGGGTGATCTTACACTGTCAATACAAATTTGGAGGACAGAGTTAGCAAAATTCTTGTAGAAAACAGATTAGAAAATCAATAATGACAGTATTGAGCTGTCCAATTAAAAAAAAAATCCTTTTCCAACATATCCCAGATACAGGTCAAGCTCTTAGAGTCAAATAGAATTAGCTTTGTTGCATAAATGGCTGTTATAGTTTAAATGAAAATGCAGATATGAGAAACAAGGAGGTGGGCAAAGAGAAAGTCTTGATAAGGATTCACAGATTATTCTGAGTTGGAAGATACCCACAAGGATCATCAAGTTCAACTCTTAAATAAATAGCCTGAACTCAGAACCTTGACTTTTATTAGCACCATATTCCAACCAACTGAGCTAATCTCTGGGTGGCAATTAAAGGGAAAAGAAATAGGAAAGAGACCACAAAAAATAATAAAAAAGAGGGAAGAAATACAAGAAAATCAAAACAGAGTAAGAATTTGTCTCATATGTAAAATTAGACGTGTAAATTTTTGTCTCATATATAAGAAGGAAATCTATATAAAAAGTGGTACAGCAAAAAACCAAGCCTGTTAGCAAAGCTACTAAATCAGAATTCAAGGTGTTTTGTTTGGGACCCTTTGGAAGGAGGTCAGTATGATACAATCCAATGTGTAAGAAAGGAAAATACAGGTTTCACTTATTAATGGTTACTCAATTCAGAATTCAGAAGCAGTATTCAGATTGCCTTATAAAGGAAGTCAGCTACATCAACTATTGATGGTTATATGCATTGGAAGATATTGAAAGTTTTAAATCTTATCTTCTGGATTCTTTAGGTACATCACGTAAGCAGCATTATTAGTTTAATTGTGGTCCTCTTGAACTGATTTTTCTCTGCAGATTGAATACTGTTGATTGTGTCTGTCCCTTAGGGCTTTCATACTATTATTTGTTCATGTCACTGAACAATAACAAAACAAGAACAAGAGAAACAAAGACAGGCATCCTTTTTGAGGTCCTATGCTCCCTGGTAGAGCAAAGAATGGTGAAAGGAAATAAACTGCATCTTCAAAGATGTACATGTTACTGAGAAAAAGGTGAGCTTGATTATTCCATTCAAAAGTGTCCCAAGAAGATGAGTGCAAAACTATCAGCAAGTGACACCCAAAAGAACATATCATGGTGATCAAAAGGAAGCGATTTGTTGACAGAACTACTATAAAAAGGGTGTCACTGAGTGCTGCCAAGGATATAAAAAAGTGTCAGTGACATTTTAAGTTACCTAAAAGGTAGCTAAAACCACAGCTAGTACTTACTGCATTTATAAGAAATACACAGTCAAATACTTCTGAGAGATGTTTTGAAGGACAAGTGATGGAATTTTATGTTTCATAATGTAACTGGATGCCTTTTAGGCTTAAATCCTCTCCCTGAGAGAGGGTCATTGCTCTGTTTCCAAAGCTAGCAAGTTTAGTGAAGCAAAAGCTTTGGGATTTATAAGCTTTAAGTTATAAGAGAGATTTGAGTATGGAAATCAAGCTATTCTACAGTTAGAACTACATTGTAGCTCTTTAGCAGAGTTATGACTACATTCATACCCAGTGTATCAAGTCATTAGTTCCCTAGGGAGTCCAGGAACGTGCCAAAGATTCTGTGCACAGACGTGAAAATGGACTAGCCTGAAACAGCTGATAGATGTGAAACCAGGTCATTGACTGAACTCCAAGACACATAGAAAATGAAGTATTTGACTGATTATTTCAAGAAGCTCTCCATCTGGGAATTTTGAAGAGTCTAGAGAATCTCCCAAGACTTTCCATAGGCCAGTTTGTGGATGCATTTTTAAATGCATTGCTTAGCACCCTGGATAATGAATATGGCAATTCCCTCTGAACACTCTCCTAGTAATTTCCTCCTGTAAAATTGATGAAACTGTATAAAAATAAGACTCAGGTAGTGATCCAATAAAACCTTGTAGATTGTGGCTGGATGACAAGTGACCAGCCAAGCTACTCTTATGGGTAAGGACAATGGGAGGTCATTCACATTACCACCACAAGCAAAACAAACCTCTCTCAGGAAAATTGAATTAATTTATTACCAATCAGATCAGGGTAGGATAATGAGAATTAAAACCAAATTGAAGAAACACCTTCTCTTCATTTCTCCCTTCTTCTGAGCTTAGTTTCACTCATGATTTCCCTACTGGCTCCTTCACACCAGTACAGAGGGATGAGGAATGGGAGATGTGATCAATTCTTCATATAATTCTGCTCCTGCCCCTCAGGAGAGGACTCCTCTAGTCTTTTCATTTTCCACTCTAGTGTTCCTCCCACAGGAGACAGTCCTCCACAAACTTCTCCTGCATGAATCTTTCCCCTGGGCAGCAGCTCCTCATTAACAGCTCCAGTGTGGATCCCACCCATGTGGTGCAGCCTTTCAGGAGCAGCCTGCTCCAGCATGGGCCTCCTGGGATCACAAGTCCTGCCAGCAAACCCACTCCAGTGTGGGCTCCTCTTTCTGTTAATCCACAGAGCACAGCTCTCCCATGGGATCACAGGCTCTTTTGTGCATCCACCTGCTCTGGCTCTGGGTCCTCCCCAGGTTGCAGGTGGATACACTCTCCTCCAGCAGGGATCTCCATGGGATGCAGGGATCCAGCTGTCCTCACCATGGTCTGCACCAAGGGCTGCAGAGGAATCATCTCCTGCTCCTGCAGCACCTCCTGCCCCTCCTGCTTCACTGACCTCGGTCTCTGCAGGGCTGTGGCTCTCACACTTTCTCACTCTTCTCTGGCTGCCATTATTGTTGTGCAGAAATATTTTACCTTTCTTAAACACATCATGTTTTGCTGATTGGTTCGATCCTGGCCAGCAGTGGTTCCATCTTGTAGCCAGCTGGCATTGCCTCTGTTGGATATGGTGGAAACTTTCAGCAGCTTCTTACAGAAGCCACCCTTGTAGCCCTGTCTCCTCCCTAGACTTGTACACACAAACCCATTCCTGCAGTAAAGGTCACATCTTTTCCAGATAGTTAAGGGACATTTAAGAAGTATTTTGTATTTAGTTCAGATAATTAGTAGAAATAAATATTGCATGTACTGGAGGACCATGGGCCAACTGGATTATAAGAACTTCTCAGAAGAGCAGCTTGGGGAGTGCCAAACAAACCAGATGAAGATGCAGACTCCTATTGTGATCTGGGCACTAATTAACCAACCTGTTAAAGAAAACTTATTTGATCTCAATTTTTTTTTAAATTTTAACAACTGCTATTTGTGAATGTCTGTCCGACATAAGTGTGAAACAGGATAGTAAAAAATATGGTGCTATCACAGCTTACTTAATTATTTGAATCATGCAAGTCCTTGAAGAGTCATTCTCTTCACTGTCTTATTGGAGTATCTTCCAATCACAGGTAATGAGCATTCCCTTGGGGCTTGTTGTTCTAGGGCTTTATTGTCCCAGCAGCTTACTTTATGTTGTTTAGAGGGGGGTGGTTAATTCCAAGTGATCAAGAGAATATTTTAAGTACTAAGTTATTTCTCTTCTGGGGTGTATTGCTCTTCCTTTCATTCTTCAGTTTCATAACAGAGTTGATGAAATTGTACTCTCCATATTTCCTGATTAAGCAATTTATATCTAGCAAAATGTAATCACATATTGTCGCAATAAGTACTGGAAACCCTCTCTACTCCTTTATAGGTAAATGCCCTAACCACCAGAGAGCAGAAATCT
Organism: Camarhynchus parvulus; assembly: GCF_901933205.1. Lineage (NCBI taxonomy): Eukaryota > Metazoa > Chordata > Aves > Passeriformes > Thraupidae > Camarhynchus > Camarhynchus parvulus. Next base: position 12,664,783 of record NC_044571.1, read on the forward strand.
TCCTTCCCCTCATCCCACCCTTGCCCCAAATGCACAATTTTTTCCCTTTCTTTGTCTTACTGTGTGAGTTACATACAAAAATTAAACAGATCCCTCCGGAGGGTCTGAGAAAAACACAAAGCAAGCTTTACAATCTAGTGGGATCTGGCTAGTAAAGATAGATATACAAGTCAGAATCTTGTCTGTAGACCTGACAGGAGATTCATGAACCTACATATTTTGTTCAAAAAGTTAATGCTGCATTTACAAAGCAAAGTGAGACGTACAGTTTCCCATTTCTCTGTCTGAAAAGGCAAAAGGCTGTGGTCGGCTCTCAAAAAGCTTTGCAAAAAGTTTTCAAAGTTCTTTGAAATCTTCTTTGCAAAAATTATGGCAAAAGTCAACAAAATTAAAAATAACCTTTAGCCAGTTCTTTCATATTATGCCTAGAGGCAATCATAAAAATACGTTATGACTGTGAATGGTAAACACGAAGTAAGTGAAATGAAAGATCACTGAATCACAGAATCACAGAATCACTAGTTTGGAAGAGACCTTCAAGATCATCGAGTCCAACCCATGCCCTAACACCTCAACTAAACCATGGCACCTAGTGCCATACCCAGACTTTTTGTAACCACATCCAGGGATGGTGACTCCACCACCTCCCCAGGCATAAAATTCCAGTACTTTATCACCCTTTCTGAAAAAAAACTTTGTCCCAATATCCAATATATATTTCCCTTGGTGCAGCTTAAGACTGTGTCCTCTGGTTCTATCAGTTATTGCCTGGAGAAAGAGACCAACTCCCGCCTGACTACAACCCCACCTTTCAGGGAGCTGTAGAGAGTTATAAGGTCACCCCTGAGTCTCCTTTCCTTCAGGCTAAACACCCCCAGCTCCCTCAGCCATTCCTCACAGGGTTTGTGTTCCCAGCCCCTCTCCAGCCTCGTTGCCCCCTCTGGATGCACTCGAGCGTCTCAATGTCCTTCCCAAACTGAGGGGCCAGAACTGGACACAGCACTCAAGGTGTGGCCTCACCAGTGCCAAGTACAGGGGCAGAATGACCTCCCTGCTCCTGCTGGCCACACTGTTCCTGACACAGACCAGGTGCCATTGGCCTTCTTGGCCACCAGGGCACCCTGCTGGCTCATGTTCAGCTGGCTGTCACCAGCACCCCCAGGTCCCTTTCCTCCTGGGCACTGTCCAGCCACACCATCGCCAGCCTGTAACACTGCAGGGGCTATTGTGGCCAAAATGCAGGACTCAGCATTTGGACTTATTAAGCTTCATCTTTCTGGACTCTGCTCATCCATCCAACCATTCCAGGTCTTTCTGCAGAGCCCTCCTACCCACCAACAGATCGACACACACTCCCAGCTTAGTGTCATCTGCAAATTTACTAATGAAAGACTCAATATCCTCATCCATGTCATTGATAAAAATATTGAACATAACTGGCCCCAGCACAGAGCACTGAGGGACACCACTGGTGACTGGCCCCAGCTGGATGCAGCACTGCTCACCACCACTCTCTGGCCTGGCCATCCAGCCAGTTCTGAGCCCAGCACAGAGTGCTCCTGTCCAAGCCAAGGGCTGCAGCTTTTCCAGGAGTGTGCTGTGGGAGAAGGTGTCAAAGGCCTTGCTGAAGTCCAAATAGACAACATCCACAGCCCTTCAAGGAAACTGATAAATAAACAGATGACTTCTGTCAGCTGGGCATCTTAAAAGGGTGAACTTACATCCTTACCCGTGAAACTCCAAGTTCAACATGTCACCATTGTTACTTGTCTCCTCTTGTTGAAACAAAATTGGTATCAGGCTCTTGTTTGAAGCCAAGTCACTGAATAGCCCTCCCTTGCCCAGGAGTTCAGGAGATGTTAACTGGGCTAATTCAGTGGCAGCTATGCTGCCCATTCTCCTACACTGTGGTTTTGTATACACAGAAGAGTTGTGTGCAGAAGTTCACATCCTTTTTTTTACTAAACTTAAGTCCTCGTGACTTACAATGCCAAGGGCAGAACAGTAATAGATACCAATACTTAAAATGGAATCTTTATCTCCCATTAAAGGAATTCATACAGGGGAAGTAGAGCATGAATGTCAGTACATCAGGGAGACATGGGTAAATTCAAGCAGATATTATTTTAGTCATGACAATCAGGCATATTTAATAAATAAATGGGGTCAGGACACATCAGCAGTGGGAACAGAGAAAGTGAAGAATGGAGGGGAAAATCAATAAAGAAACATCAAGAATTCTGGGATTTTTTATGACTAATATAATTTTATTTTAGTTCCTGCAGGGTATAATATGAATTCAGCATAATTGCAGAGAAACCCAGTTCTACTGGGCTATGAAGTGGACTTAGGATAAAACAGAAGGTCATGGCTCTTAAATGGCAAACTTGCCAGGCCAGCAACATGAATGCTGTAAGCTGTGTCCAGCCTAACCATACTGAGCTAGTAACTGTTTACACTGTTAAATACACACTTCCATCTGGAAACAACAACAAAAACATAAACAACAAAGCAAACAAAACCTCCAGATCTGTTTATAACAACACAATTATACAGGCTAGAGTTTTCTTTCAGAAGTAATAAGTGACTCAATTTGCAATGTACCCAGTGTTCAGGTGGTGAATATAGAACAAGTTCCACAAAGCTGGCACACTATAATTTTGCTGAAAGAAAATTAGCAAATTTTTCTCTTTTTTCTTCTGTATGAGTTTATTCTCACTGTTCTTTGCTTTTCCAGACATTTGTATACTTACATTGTCATAAGAATTTAGGACTGTGTTGTTAAGGCATTCTGTGAGAGGAAATGAAACTACCCCTTCCAGCATTTTCTGGAACATATAAAAAAGTCTGTCTCGTCTGACTATTGTGGAATCTTAGAGAATTCAGACAAATAATATACTCAAAGGAGATCTATTTTATAAACCAGTTCAACCAGACAAACCGATTAAAGCTCTGCCAGCAACTGACTCTCAGGGTCTCTAAGGGTCAGAGTGACCCCGAGAAAAGTTGGAAAGTCTCTTTTCCCAGCCCGGCGCTGGAAGAAGGAGTCAGAGCTCTTCATTTCTCTGTCTCAAGGTTGTTTATTGTATCTTATCTATAAAATTCTTTCTCCTGTCCTGCAGAGGTCTGCTCAGCAGGACAGTCAGAGGCACTCTGCCTGCTCCCAGGGCAGTGTTATCTTTTTATACTAAAAACTACATATACAATGTTTACAATTACTTTCCAATACCTATCACCTATGTTAGACAGTGAGCTTCTACTCTAAACCAATCTAAAAGTGCCAACATCACAGCAGAAGATGGAGGCATAGAAGAAGAAGAAGAAAGGCTGGACACATCCAGATTCCTCCATCTTGCCCCCTGAACCCCCATTCTAAAAAACCTCAAAAAACTATTTTTCACCCCGTGATAAATTCACTATCATTCTACTTTAACTGTCATGGCTTGTAATTCTTCATACAAGGTTGGTAATTGTTTTTTCCAAGGGCTAAATCAAAGGCACAGGAGTCTTGAGCTCTTTGCCAACGTCTCTGAGCCCCCTGGGCAGGGGCTCGAGCCCTCCAGGGCAGCCAGAGGAATTTCCTGGGTTCCCACAACTGGCTGTGAATTCGTGATGATAAATAGAACTGATACTGCCCAACTGACTTAACAACTTCCCAGGGTTTCAGAAAGTGTATCCAGAATGCACAGTCACCCACCCAGTCAGGTGAGGGCTCTCCAGGAGGTGCCTTGGGCAGCATCCCAGCCCATAGGGAGAGAGAGACCCCAGCTTCAGTCTCACTGCTCTGAGGAGGCAGACCCAGGTGCCCCCTGCTCCAGCAGGGTTCCAGCAGTACCATATCTCATCATTGCTCACACAGGGTCAACATGACCCTGTCACACTGTCACTATCTGGGGTCTGGTCTCATGCCCCACAGCAGACAGCCTGTAAATGTGATGGACATTGGCCAGCCCGAGGCGGGTCACAGGTCACTCTCTGCAGTGTTTGGCACGCTGACACGGTTACATTGCTTCTGATTACAGACCTGCCATGACTAAGCGAGGTCTCAAGGTGCTGTGATTCATGCTTTGTGTTCTGAAATGCACAGGGCAAATGGAGACACTTTGCTCCAAAACACGTTTGTGCTGCAACACCAGCTCTTATGCAAGTCCTTCAGAGCAAAAAGACAGTGATCTTTGTATGTAACCTCCAGACCTGGGCTGCATCTACTGAGAAACGTTTCAACTAAAACTCCTTCATTACATTAGTGTTTCAAATTCACAGTATTTTTTTTATGAGACAATTTTTATTAATATATTAATCACTGGAAAAAATCAGGTTAACTTCCACTGTGAAAACATTTTTCCATAAGAGCTGAGAATATGTGAACAGTGAAAAACCAGTTTAGCTTCAGTGCTAAATAAATAACACAGGAGTTATTGCACTATCTGCATTCTTGATTTTTCACTGAAATAATTTAAAAGACACCACTAAAAATTACTATTTTGATGACACCCCCACAAAAATTCGGATGATGAACATGACTTTTTCCAAGAGCAAAGTGAAGGGTTAGGGTCCAAAATGACTGTGAAAAGTGGCAGCACATTTTATATATGCTGTTGATTTGTTTATTGTGTGAAATGTAGGCAACATAATCATGATGGAGTCTGAGAACTCCTGAAAATGGCACTTCTCAAGTCCAATAACAAACGGACCACCAGGAGAAAAAGTTATTGAAGTGTCTGTAGAGTACTGCTCTGGATATATGCCATGAATATGGATATGCTGCTGGCTATTCTCTGTCATTCCTAAGCTCTGATTCATTAAAAAGATATTTTACAGCAACAAACAAGCAGAGCTGTGGCTAATGAGCCACATGTGTGAGTTGACACAGGCAGGTGGAGCAAGCACAAACTAGAGGCTGGAATATAAAGAGAAAATTTATTCCATTACCGAGATACCTGAGGGATCCCTGAAGCAACACCTGGGCAGAGGAATAAAACAGTGGCACTGTTAAACTCTGTCCATGCCAGAGGGTCACTGGCCTGCTGTTCACATGGGCTTGTCAAGAGTTTTTCCCAGCTGCAGTGTCACTTAAGTGACTTGCCAGTCTTCCAATTTTTAACCCTTTCTTCCCAATAAAGCAGTTAAAAAAAAGGCCCACCCCAACTACCAATTGTTGAAAGAAAAGCAATATGTATCTTATAAAATACTGGTGGTCTTAGAGTTTATTTCTTCACATAATATTTGTTTATGCACAGTTTAGATAAAAACAAAGATGGTGTTTCTGTCATTATGGCAGGCACAGAACATTTCTGAGGCTTTGCAAAAATTACCAAAATACTTTCACTCTATTCCTCTTCTGAAAAATATATTCTATAAATAGCAATAGATGATAAAATCAATTCAATTTTATATATATATAAATATATATATATAAAATACATATTTTACGTATTTCTGGGAGAAAATAGTTTTTTTAAGAATGTACAGGCAAATAGAAAGCTGTTTTGGAAATGATTATGACAGACACATATTTTGAGCAAAGACAAATTTTCTTTAGGAACCTGAACATTTTAAATGAAGTTAATATAATCAAATGGTGATTGCAAAGTGCTCTGAATACTGTGGTCTTCATTATTAATATTTTTGTTTTGGATGCCTGGTTCCACATATATGAAAACCTTCCTGTTTGCATTTTTGCTCAGTACACTGACCAAAATCTGGAAAAACACATTCTGAGGAAGTTGAGAGAGGTGGTTTGGTTTGGTTTGGTTTGGTTTGGTTTGGTTTGGTTTGGTTTGGTTTGGTTTGGTGTAGTTTAGGGGGTGTGTGTATGTGTTTGGGGTTTTTTTAACAGAACCATTTGACCACAATCTTGAACTGACAAGGAAAAATGGGGTCTGGTTTCAGCAGCCAGAGGGAAAGGGATTGTTTATCAAACAAATGGGGCACAAAGCAGCCCTATGATCTATCAGGCACGTTCCCATCACACCTGGGACCATGCCTCCACCACAGAGCAGGTGAGCCCCATCCTTAGAGATTCTACCATTCCTTCTTCTACACAAATATCTTTAGTTGACTTTGGGTTGAACAAATGCATTCCTGTACTTTGATAAACTGCAGTTGACTTTCTTGACCTGAAATCTCTAAACGTACATTTTTATAGGAAGCAGATAGTTCCTGTACCATGTGTGGATAAAAATGGTAATTATTGAGTAAAGTCCGTAAGTTACATTTATCTTCTTAAGCAGTCTTCTGTGTAGTTCTGCTTTCTCTCAGTGACTGAGTGGCAAAGACTACTTTTGATCAAATTAATGTCTTCCTAACAAAGGTAATGTCATGCTTAAGTAAGGTTTATAAGTCCCTTTTAAAGTTTTGGAAAATATGGAAAAACTTCTAAAGAAATGTATCAAGAGACTGTCCTGGTTATTCTGGATTCATGAAATATCACAGTCGAAGTAATAGTCATTGGCATATAGTCTTTAAATAAATTGCATGGTAGAATGATACCCTGATAACCTTGAGTTTATATATAATTTTTGAGATAATTACAGCATACTGCTTATGGTTTGGGCTTTTTTTTTCTATTTCTTTTTTTCCTCACAGCTCTTCCTGTCTTCTCCAGCCTAGATCTTTTAGTGGGTGTGGGTATCTCTGCTCTTACAGAAACTAAGGAATACTATTTATGTCTTCATAGCACAAAGTTCCTTGAATATATGCTAGCTGGGGTGCAATATGAGTAAATTACAACATCCTTTGAGAGCTTGATGAATTTACTGAAAGATGAAGAATGCATGGGTTTAAAAATATGAATTTTTCCGTCACCCTTTAGTAGATTCTGTATGTTTCCACAAGACAGCTGAAATAGACAAAATAACAGAACTTATGAAATTTGTTTATTACAATTCATTTTTCAGCAATCAAATGCTATTTTCATAGTCTCATAAAAATTCAGTCAATAAGCATTCTTTTTATTCCTATTATGCTCCTGAACATAATGCAGTCTTATGAAGGTATGCTATTAATGGTAAACTTTAACTTCTTTTTTTTAAACTCAAATAGTTGCTGAAAATTTCTTTAAAACACTTATTTTAACATGTGAGAAAATTATTGTTTCTCAAAAATGGCTGAACTACTTTTCCAACATCTGCAAGACAGTTTTCTTTCAAAGAGAGCAGAAACTCAGTGCATTTTAAAAGAAAAGGTAACAGTTGTGTAAGACTTGAAGCCACTGACAAGTGATTGTTGGAAAGAAAACCTGTATGCAACCTTAACTACAGATGTTGTTATTGACCCTGCATAAGAAATCACATGGAATTGATTAATTGAGAAAAAAGCAAACAAACCAACTCTTTCCTTATAAATGAAATCAAATTGAAAAATATGCACCTGCATTTTCTTTAGTTTTGTTCATATTTTGCAGTAGAAAAGTTGTTGAGGTAGAGAAAGTAACAGCACTGGCAATTTTTCATTGATCATGACCATATGTAACTTGCAAAACTCAAACTCTATACCTGAATGCTACCCAGCATGCACAAAGATACTGTGTATAGATGTAAAAAATAAGGGATTTTCCAGACACCTTTTCAATATCAGCAAACAATATTAAATGCTTAGGACAATATCTTTGTGTAGGTGTCAATAAGAAAGAACATTATAGGGCTCTCTAATCTCTATAGTCCACTTTCTATTCCAAGACTGATGTGGTCACTGCTAAAGAGTTGAACTTGGCAGGCACAAGACAAAATAATGCATTCAATTTTTTTTTCTAGCAGTGGCAGCTGGATTTTGTGCTGACTTTCTGGCTGATCCTGCTTTCAATTATTATGACAGATAAAAATAGTTATTGGCTGCTGAGAGTTTATACTGTTTGAAGAACACTTTTCACATCTCACTCTATACATTTTGCTATAATGTTCAAATAAGAGATTTGCTGTAGATAATCTCAATATTCTTTAGATATTCTAGAATAAGAATGAGAACTGGTTTCCATTACCTATTACTGTTTTCTGCAAGAGTATTCATGCTGGTTCCACTCAGTTATTTTTCTAGTAATATTTATTGTTTCCTCTAAATTTCTTTGGAATTAAAATGTCTGGTTACTAACATAATTTTATTTGTATTAATATGTAGGTTGTGGTTTTTAGTTCATACTTTGGTTTGGGTTCATTTTTTGTTTGTGTATAACCATAGTTTCAAAATTATTTGAAAATAAATGCTAATTAAAATTACTTCTAGTTCAAAATGTCCTTTTAAAAATATGTGTATCTTTCTTTTTGTGGGTCAAAATACTTTTAATAGACAACTGGAAAAAAAATTCCAGTAATACATAAAGGATGTGGTTTGCTCCCACATACTTTTGTTAGGCAGTTTGCACTACTAGTAGTGTTGTCAGTCAGATCATACTATCAGTATTACAGAATCATAGAATAGTTTGGGTTTGGAAGGGAGTTTTAAAGGTCACATAGTCAAACTCCCTCTGGTAGTGGCTGCACGAAGAATATCAGGGCCATCTGATGCAATAAATGACAATCAGCAAAGCCTCTCTCTATATTATATTCAGCTTTATACTTACTGCTACAAAATTTATAATTCCAAAGTGTCATTTTCTATGCCTCTGTCCAGGAGCTGAAAATCAGAGTTTCTGAGTCCAAAGTATACCTAATAGGCTGAGTTAAAATTGATAACTGTAACCAAAGCTATTAAAGTCAAAATAGGCTGCTAGGTTATCAATGATTAATTACAGAAGAGACCTAAGTCTTAAGGGGTACATCATTTTCAGGACAAAGGATATCTATAAGGAAACCTTACCATCACTGACACATTGATACAGCATGAGAAAACTCATGACAACTATGAAATTCCTTATCAGGAACTGCCAGAAGCTGTCATTTTCCCATCCACACTTTCATGCCTCTGGAGCTGCCATAGCTCAGGCTTTGCACCATTCTGCCTTCTCCTCCTGGGCTGGCTTTTTAAAATAGTATTTATTGAAAAATCCCAAAACACCCAAACATTAAAAAGTATGTGAGACACATTTTCTTCCCCTTTCCCATGCTTGACTTAGTTCCAGTCTCTTCGTCCCTCTTGCTGTTGTGACACGTTACCCTCAGTCCTTTCAGAGAGGCAATGCACAGCACAGGGCAGGAGAATGCTATTGTCAGAACTTGGTGGTTTCTCTCTTTCACTCTTCATTCTTTTCTTCTGCTCTTTTAAGGACTCTCCATGGGTGGCTGTTCCTCCAGGAACATCCATCTGCTCTGCCCTCCACAGGCTAAAGGACACCTGCCCTGGCATGGAGAACCTCTCTCTCCTCCTTCTCTGACACTTGTGTTCCCTCTACTGGTTTTCACTTGAGGTTTTTGTTGTGTTTTTGGTTGGTTGGTTGGTTTGTTGGGTTTTTTTGTCTTTTTTTTTTTTTTTTTGGTGGTTGTTGTTGTCTTGGGATTTTTTTTGTTTTCCTCTCTCCTTGTAGTACTTTTGTCCCTTAAGCACATTTTCATACTTGGCATCAGCTTGGCTGATGGACTCACTCATGTCCAGTGGTGGGTTCATTTTGAAGCCAGCTGGAAACATCTGTGTCCAGAGAAGAGCAGACCATGCCTTCTCCTTGCAGGGGCCACCCCTGCAGCCCTCTGTTACCAACAGCCTGACTGATGCGCCCAACACAAAATCCTACTCCTTTTTTAATTCAAATGCCCCCAGAAGAAGTAGAATTATCAGTGATACTGAAAGTTCTGCTCTAGTTGAAAGGGTGGAATATATATGCAGCTTTGAAAAAGAGATCCCTTATTGAATTGTTTAAATCTGATATTCATAATCTATTTTCAAAAACCTTGGGAGTCTGATAATATTAAAGGTAACAGCTGAACAGAATGTCTCAAATGTAATTGTGTGATTATAGAAGGATTTGTGAACATCCTCTTGGAAAAATAATACACTAATATTAGATCTGCTTTTTTTAGCTAATTACTAAAGTTTCTAAATTAAATTTACTTACTTTAAGTAATATAAAGTTCTTTAGTATTATGAATTTCTATATTAATCTTACATTCCATGAAAATATTATTATATATACAATATTACTTGAAATGTATGTATATATAAAAATTTTTCTTTCCCTGTAGCTTATGAAATTGTCCCTTCTTTTATTGACTTTAATTTTTGAAAGAAAATATTTTGAAATTGACTATTTATTATAAGGCAATGATCATGCTACAGAATGTGCTGCCTCTACTACCCTTGTACTGCCCTTGTACCGCCTACAAAACAGCCAGTCCTCTACTTGCTGTGACAGAGCTTACAGGAAATAACTCTGGAAATCTATTTCTCTTGCATTTTTAAACGTTGCACCCATTGTCTCTAAATAGAAGACAATATATTTCAAAGTATGTAACATGAGGTAATGCATTGAATTATACTACTATGCCACCTACAGCCACATGTATGCATTTCTGCCAGAAAAGCTTTTTCCTTAGGTAAAAATAATTACACAAAAAGCAATCTGATCTAAACATGCAGTGTCTTCTGTTTGTGTTCCCTGTTTTCCGTGCAAACAGAGCGCTGATGAAAACATACAGAGCTCTCAGTAGTTTATAGAGGAAAAAGTATTGATCGGTGTGATTATCTTTTCAATCAAAAAAGCCTGAAGGAAAAACTAAAACAAAAACTCCCTAAATATACTAAAGACTGCTTCTATATTGCTTTTATGCAATGAATAAAGTTTTAAGGCTTTAATGTTGTTGTCTTAAAATTGGTTATCTTTGCAGTGCTCATTTACCCAGTGTATGAAAGTGATAGAAAAAAATGGAAAACTTCAAAGGTTTATACACTGTGTGCCATGCACACTTTAAATGAGTGATGTCTAAATAAATATTTGGAGTAGTTGTTATATCAGAATTTTTTTCACATTTACCATCTTTTCCCTGTTGGATATAACATTAAATGTTATGTAAAGGATTCACTGTAGCAATTTTGTAGCCAATTACTTTTAAGACATTTTCTCCCTATAATTGCCTGAAGAAATGTGCAGCCTAGAATAATATAAACTAAAAGTGTCATGTCTTACAATTTTACAAAGATGGTCAGCCTCTACCTAGCAACGAGACAGCTCTAGCTATCCTAACATTACTGCCTGTTGTGATTCTCATGAGCTGCTGCTAGTGCTGTAATTTGTCTCCCTCAAATGCCCTGAAAAACACTCTCAAGCTTGAAAGTACAGTTCCTTAAAAATATATTTGTTTCCTTTACAAAAAAGATGTGTCTCTGAATATGAAATGTTTAAAATGTTGCAAGCAGAGGAATTTACCTATGAACATTTTTTGGCTCAAATAAGCTTGGTTTGCAGCACTGCAAAGATGCAACCCTTAACCAAAGTGCGGTTTGATGCTTCTGATTTTCATTTTATTAAAATTGCCAGGATGCATTTTCACAGAATGTTGCAAAAATATAAAATTCATTTTTCCTTCCCTCCCTTCCTTCTGCCTTTTTAACTCAATGCACAGAGCATGAGAACATCTTTAATACTCTCTGCTTACAATACAGATTTAGAGTTGCTGCGTAAGGAAATCCTGAATCTCCACATCAAAGAGAGAAGGCCGATAGCTTTAAGAAAATATCAATGTAGCAGGGATGTACTTAAGAGAAGATCTGGTACCACACCCAGGTCGGAGGTGGCAGAGGGTCTGATAAATGGCTGGGAAGTGTCACTCAAGCTGGGAGCTGCAGCCTGACAGGAGTTAAATGACAGCACTGTTGGTGCTGGAGCAGAGCAGCCAGGTGAGCGGCGCTCAGCATTGCTGGGGCTACTCTGTACCAGGGGTGGAAACAGTCTGGGGAGTTACTTTCACACCACTGCAAATTATACCTGTTGAATGAAAAGATTCTGAGGACTTCTACAAGCTTAAAGACATTCCGAGAGATTGGTTTGAAGAGAAACAGAAACGCTTTGCAGCCAATGTATTTGAAGAGGAGACAGTGAGAAGGGAGTAGGGAAAGGAGGACGTAGTCATGTTCCTATAAGACCCAGTTATTTTTCAGCCACAAATACTTCAGAGCTCATTGCTGGCACTGCAAATTTGTGAGATTGTTCAAGGGACATAGAAACATGTATTCTTCTAAAAGGGAAAAGAATGTGCTGAGGGAATAGAAGACAAAATATTGCAAATGAAAAAAAATGGATTCACTGGTACATCTCTAAGGAAAAAGAACTGGAATAAAATACAAGTGAAGACAAAAGAAGTACCAACAGGTGTAATGAAGATGAGACAAATCACAGAATTACAGAAAGGCTGGAATCAGAAGGAAACTCTGGATGTCATCTGGCCCAATCCCCCAGCTAAAGAAAATTCACTTAGAGCAGTTTGCAAAGCATTGCATCTAGGCGGGCTTTGAATATCTTCAGGGGTGGAGACCCCACAACCTCTTTGGGCAGTCTGTTCCCATGCTCTGTCACTTTCAAAGTAAAGATTTTTTACCTCATATTCAAATTAGCTTCTAATGTTTCAGTTTGTGTCCATTGCCCCTTGTCCTGTCACCGAACAACACTGAAAAGAGTCTAATTCTATCCTCGTGATACCCACCTTGTAAGTGTTTGCAGGCATAATGTTCTCTAACCACTGAATTTAAATAAAAAAAAAAAGGCATAAATGCTTCTCATGCAGGAAACAGAATGATTGAGCTTTGAGGGTAGAGGTTAATGGGACATACTCTGGAGGTGAGGACCAAGTGGAATACTACCACGCTCTGTCCTGGAGCCAGTCTTGTTTCAAATATTTTTCACAAGGACACGGGGGCAATGATTCCCTGTTAAAAAGTTTTGCAGACTACTCCAAACTGAAAGGACATCTGCTGTTAAGGAAGACCAAAACAGGAGTTTCAAAAGGAACCACAGGCAAGTCACCAAGGATGATGCAGACTCCCTGACAGCGCTGCAGGCTGGGCACTGAGCGGCTGGGAAGCCAGAAAAGGCCCAGGATCACCAGGGCTGGGAAGCTGAGGTGACCAACACCAATAAGAGCAGTGTGGCCAGCAGAGCAAAGAAAGGGATTGAACCACCCTACTCAGCACTCCTGAGACCTCATCTGACTGTTGCATCTGGTTTAGGTCCCCCAGCAGATGAGCGGTATCATTAAACCAGAGTGAGTTCTGTGGAGACCACAAAGGTTGATGGGGCTGGAGCACTTGCAGGTAATGTATAGTTTGCAATAATAATCAGGAAATAGAAACTTTTTGGCCAGAAATATTACAAGATCAGGTATTCAGCAGTCATAGTCATTTGTAGGGCTTGGCAAGCAAGTCAGAATCATCAATAAATCTATTTCCAGCCCTCCAGATCCCAGGATAATGAAAAAACAGGGAGATGAAGACATACAGATATACCAGCCTCTTTTAGGAGCAGAAGTCCACAGCTTCATCTTTGAAGTTGAATAAATATTTAACTTTCAAGAGCAATTTCTTGGACACATGATCTTAATTTGAGAGAGCAAACTCATTCAAATAAAATATCTCTTACTTCAAATGGCAACATTTTTGAGATTCAGACTTTATAAACTGTTCTAATCACTTTATTTCCCTTAGAGGACATGAAAATCTTCAGTAAAGGATAGAGCATGGAGTATGTCTGTGTAATGGCACTTATAGCAAGATAAGGTCAGGAACAGGAGGAACAATGGGTAGAAATTTTATTCCAGTAGAATTACATTATATATAATGGCATTATTTTTTTCATCATGTTTCCTTCCTTCTTTGACTTAAATCATAGTTTCTGGCTGCCTGTGGGTAAATTTGAAAACTTGTAAGCTCTTTTTTTTCCTCTTATGTCAGGAAAAAAATTTCATAGGCTAACTTATCCTATTACAAAACCTGTGTCTGTCTTCAATGTCTTTCATAACTTTCTCTTGGGCAAGGTTCAGAATCAATATTCCACCCTTGCTTTCCTTAGTCTATTAGATGACCTTGAGCCCATGAGATAGTATTTTATTGTTAATTTTGTCTTTCTATTAGGTTCCATATTTTTGTCCTATCCTAAATCTGCTTTCAAGCACATCTTTAAATTCTACTCAAGGTACCCCCAAAACATCTGCAATAGGTCACCAAGATTTTTTTCTGGAATCCTGGATTCCTTTCCATCATCCTTTTCACTTGAAAAATTAATTCAGTTCCTCTCCTTTTCTGGGTCTGACTCACTGTGTGTGAGATTAAATTTGCATATATGGTCAAACCAAATTCCTAAATTTCATTTGAAGAAAGCTCTTCTCCCTCATTTCACAGATGCTGTGAGCACCATCAACATCTTTTCAATCTGAGATTACTGCTGAGATGTTATGTGTTATTTCTTCAGGGACTGCAATTTTCCCACATATCATTAATAATACTTGTATTTTAATTGTCATCTCTCTTGCCTTTTCAGGCCTTTATTATCTCACATTTCAATTTACATTCTCTCTGCTCTTGCCTGAGAAAATTTTAATTGTACCTAGAGCAATATATCAATGGTGAGCAGTCAATCAATGCCCAGCTGTTTTCCTGCCTTTCGGATGTTCAGACTGAACACATACTGAACATATTACCGAAATTTTCTTTTAAATACTCAGATAATCGCTTCCCTGACTTATATTGTGTCTAAATTCTCTCTCTTGCTGTGATCTCTGTATGGACCGTTCCATGATAACAGCCACAGACAGAGAATAATAAGATCCTCCTTTGAAGATTTAGTTTATTTTGCGATATTTTAATTTCTTTGCTGTAGCAAATTGTTTCCCATCCCTTCATACTGAAATTGCAAGTGAGTCCTTTCCTGAGTTGTTGGCAAATATTTGAACTATGTCTAACACAGTCAACATTTTTGTAGGATAAATAACAAGTAACACTACTATTGCTGTTACCATTAATAACACTATTAGAGTCTATGGTAAAGATTGACAGAAGTAGAGAAAAATAATTTTCAGAGCAACTTATCCCATTGTGGCTTTGTTTAAGAAGATATTAGAGTGTGTTCTTTTCTTACCCTGTCAGAGAGCAGAAAAATATTACCGACATTTATTATAAGCTCCTATCTACAAGCAGCAGAAGGTGGTGAAAAATAAAATAGAGTAAATGGGGACCAAGAAAAGGAAAGAGTTGGGAGAGAAAAGAAGAGAGAGGATCAGAGAGAATCTCTTGAGAAGTTTTCCTGACATGTTCTAGTCATTCCTGGGTGCAGATGCTATTTGATCCCTTATCTATGCCTACATCATTAATTCTGAGCAGACATATTTGCCCTCAACAGCAGAAAACCAGAAATGCCATCCTGAGAAATATTTTTCTTATGTTCATGTCATTCTAGCAAACATATATTTTTTTTCAATTTATATTCCATTTCTCCAGGTCTTAAGAGAACATAAAATAACAATCATCATTGAGAATTAATAACACATTATCTTGAAGTAAACCCGCAAATGTCTAATGTCTGAGTGCAGCACAAATTCCAATGTGTTTTCTAGGTCAATTTTAACATGGATTCATAGATCATCCACAGCAGGCTTTCCAATGATAACTACTGGCAAGAATTTTGTTTTTTCATGGCTTTGGTGAAGATCTTCACTTTCTTATCCATCTCTAATCATTCTGGCATGAATGTCCTATATGAGGATGGCAATTGTCAAAACATTTACTGATCGAGTTAGCCTGAAGTATGTTTCAGTAAAGGTAAAGTCATGAATTATAACATTCTTCATTGTGTTCATTGTAATTTATTGTGCAGATTCCCTTATGATATTGCTTTTTTTACCTGTGATTTAATAGTGTGATATAGATTATACCTTTGTTGTTTAACTGCTGCATGTAAGCAATGTCAAGGGAACGAATCTGTAAAAGAAGTGTTCAGTTACAAAGACATCTCTGAAACTAAAATACCCTTTTGTCAGGGGACATATTAGTAAATCAGTATATCTACTGGATGTCCTTCAGGGATAGAACAAGACATTTATGGTCTCCTAGGGATTATATGAATTCACTAAACAGTCTAACACTATGTATTTACATATGAATAAAATGAGAGGACAAAAAATATTTTACAACACAAAGTCACTTACACCACA
This sequence comes from Camarhynchus parvulus, assembly GCF_901933205.1. Lineage (NCBI taxonomy): Eukaryota > Metazoa > Chordata > Aves > Passeriformes > Thraupidae > Camarhynchus > Camarhynchus parvulus. Next base: position 12,680,844 of record NC_044571.1, read on the forward strand.
GCAATTTTATGAGATTTGTCTTAACAGATCATGGTACAAATATATGCCAACAAAAAATCTTTTGCTAATGTGAAAAACACACTTGAAAAGTGAAGTTAAAAATAAAGAGAATATGAGCCCACCCTTTCTGTCGGTTCACACCAAGATGCTGATCTGTTTGTTTTGGTCCACAAACACCAGCTTCCCTGTGTGTTGAAACACACAGCTGAGCCCCAGCGAGGAAGTGAATGACTCTACTTCGCAGCCTGTTGCTGGCACTTACAGAAGGATGGTGTCAAACTGGGGAGAAAATTGAACAGCGCCTTATTTCCAAAGGAGGCACAACATCTGCACCAAGGCAGCCACTGGTGTTCTTGGATGAAGTATCAGAGCAAGGAATACAGCTGGATTGCATAAAAAGCCTCAGGGGAGTAACACTGATTCCAGAGGAGCAGAAGGGTAGGCTGCTCTTTGGAAATTCTTGGTGTATTACTGAGCCTTTTGCACAAGACCCTCTGAGTGGCAGATGCAGACAGATCAGATTGCCCCTACAATCAGGAATTGCTCATCTTTCAAAGTTTCAAAGCAGTGCTGTGAGAGAACAGTGTCAAGGAGGACCTTACCTCTGGTGCTGAAACACTTCTGGCAGGGTGGCAGAAAGCTTCCTGAGAGCTGTGCATCAGGGCTGATGGCGTTTGATGCACACCTGCAGTCCCTTATCCATTTTTGTGGAGATGTTGGATCATGCTGCTATTAGGGAGAAAATGGAACTCTTATGTAAGAGCATGAAACAACTATTCTAGTGTCTGCTCTTCTTGAATTCAGGGGTTACTTTATTTTCAAAATCGGGATATTTGCTTTTGCTTCCTTGTAGTTATGACAGTTACTTGCTTGTATCTTGGAGGAATTTAAATTTAAAAAAATCAGTTACAGAACCTGCAACATGCGAATAGGACTTTCTGTGTCACAAGGGAGATTTATGCTTTTGTGAAAATGGGAAATTAAATCCACTTACCCTTTCCAAAGGGAAGCTGTTGTGGGAAATATTTAAAATGGCTTAAGTCATCTGGCTTTTTCAGTGACTATCATCAACAAAGACATTAAGACATCATTTGCAAGCCTTATCTTCAATGCAAAATGGCAGCAATTGATATTTAAAACTGTCTGATAAAAAACCCTGTATGAGAGGAGCAGAAGGCACAAGAATCTCTTAGGTGGAATGAAAACTTATTCTTTCAGCCAAAACTAAAATGGGTTTAAGAAATGTGCTCATTCTCTTAGCTTGAATTTCAAAAACAGTTGCTTAGGGGTTTGGTATTTTATATTTGTTATTTTATTTTATGAGACAAAAGGAAGTTGAACACAGGGTAGGATACTCCCTGCTCCAGTTTATTACTCAATAGAGGTTTTTCTTACAGTGTAGAGAACTTACAGCAAAAGGTTTTAAAATTACTCACCGATTATTTTATATCCTTTTATATGATTAGATTTGAATCATTACTGTTTCCTGCATGAACTGTCAGTTCAACCAAAGAAAATCTAGGCAAATAAGTTTTTTATTTGGTTTTTATAAGCTTAATCTCATAATGATCATGGTTACAGTTAATACTTAACAAGTACAGTAAGAAAATATTCATCAGTGATCACACTTCTCTTTAAATAAAGTAGTGATAGTTAGGCTGTTGTAGTGCAACTTTTTTTCTTCATGATTAAGAGATAAATGCAGCTGTAAGTGCTCAATTTTTTTTTCCTTTTCTTTTTGACTTGTGCATTCCCCTCCTTAATTAACTGCTTCATCTTGATGTTTCATGAGCTTATCTGTGTGCATGTGTGTGCCTGTGTCAGCTCTTTGGAACACAGGACTGATAACAGCAGCTGCTCAAAGAGAGCATTCCACTGCATCAATTAATGTTCCATGCTAAGTAAGAAACCTACATCCTCCACACCAGTCTTGTTATAAAATAATTAATTTGATTCAAATGCTAAATTAAGTATGGCAAGGAGGTTTTTGGAATAATGTTAAGGAGGAAATACACTGCAGGCTTGGGAAGCCTAGAGCATGTTTTGTACTGCACCTTGAAACAAACAGCTTGACTAAAGAGTAAGTTAGTCTGTCTCTTTGATGGCTGCATTACCAAGTCAAAGTCTTCAGGGCCTCGTGAGGGTTCAATGACAGAGAATATTGTAGTAGCTAGATGTAGGACACATAGAATTTAGGCTTTTTGATCAAGTTGTAATAAACAGCTTTAATTAACTGGGCTTCCCAGAGGGGATTAAAGAGCAGTGAAGAACTCTTTGTTTTATTATTTAAGATTCAAACTATTGCTTCCATTAGGCATATTCAGAGTTTACAGCTAGGATCCATTATGGGTTCATTGCAGTGGAGATTGCACATGCAGTATACCTGATATGTTTTCCTTCTCTGACTTGGCGAAAATAAAAACCTTCAGGTTCCATCTGTGTTTCAGAACAGTTATTAGGTAGTCATGCTCTTCTTTCCCTTCAGACACACGTCTGTTGACTCACAAGTAAAGGCAAGGGAACAAGAAAGAGAAAATAAGAATTTTCTATAGGTGACATGCTGTATTCCCATTCTGAAATCTGTTCTAATTTGAATGTCTCTTCTGCTGGGTAACCAACCACTGGTCAAAGGCACCACAGAACTCTGATTAGAAATGACTCTGTGAGTTACTAGAGCAAACAGAACCCATCATTCTCCCAATGAACATGTAAAAGGCAATGCAGTGCTGTCTCCTCAGCTAATCAATGTTTTGAGACAGTATTACATGGATCACTCCTAGGGATCACTCCTCACTTTGCAAGTACAGAGGTACTTAATTTTGCATGCATAGTGACAAAAACCTTGAACTATGGTCCTGATAACACCAATAGTTTTTAAGAACTAAACAGCTGACCTGTGTGCTGGAAAGCAAAACAACTCCAAACCATTTGATACTTTTTCATAAATAAATAGTCGATTAAGCTGCTTAAAAAGTGTTTTCATCCAGTTGTAAACTAAAAACTGAAATTTACTATAAGTATGGCTAAATACAGCCTGAAACAGGCTTCAAGGTGATTCACCAGCTGTCAATTGACCAGCGTTGCTAGACACCCTTGAAGCCTCCATCAATGTACTTTCAAATATGAAATATGTTACAGTAACTACTATCTCACTACTTGAAGCAAATTTTTTGAAGCTATAGCAAAGAGTTTAAATACTCAGAGGTAAAAGAAATAAATGAAACTAAAAGGTAGACTTACAAACCTATCCCCGGTCACATTTCTTTAAAGACATAAAATCAGTGTGAAACGTCAAAATAGTGGAGCTCTATTGATCCTAGAGGAAAGTTTCCAAATGCTAATGAGTAATACTCTCCCAGCAGAGTTAGACTGTTCAAGTACAACTATCAAAAGACAAGGTAGGGAAGGTAAAAATTCTAATTAAAGAGAAAAAAATTACATGGTATTATTTTATAGTGAATCACAAATTAAGAAAACCACACCATATCAATATTGATCCCTTCATACACCACAGGACAATTTACTTTATGAATGAGGAGTTTCTTACAGTAAAAGTTTTGATTTTTCAATGTGTATGAAATTGTTTCCCTTTTAATTATGAAAGAGCAACTTAATGGGACTAAACCTAGTTAGCATACAGATATACAAATCAAATCTAGGTAATAATAAAATATGCATATTAAAAAAATAAGGTAAAAATCTCCTTCTTAATATTGCATTTTTGCTTTTGAGCAGTGATTACCAGGGATTGGTACTCATTTAAATGTGTTCCCACTGAAGTCAATGGGAAGCCCCTTTCTGGCTCTGGAGGCACAAAACAAGCTGAGGAGCACCCAGAGACTCACTAAAGCAATGTGACACTTTCATTCTGTATTGTGTTGGTGTTTTTTGATACTGGAATTACAGCATCAGAAAACACACTTGTGATTGGTATCTTTGCATGACACACTACGAGACACAAATACCTTTCCCAAGGCAAATACAGCTGAGAAAAGAGAGGAAAATGGGACTGGAAAGCAGAGATAAAGTGACTTGCTCAAAGTCTTGAAGCAAGGCAGTGGAGGATCTGGGAAGGTCCTCCTGGGCAATGTCACCTGCTGGACAGCACAGCCTCCTTGTGCCATCCCTCCCAGACTACAGTTGCACATGCTCCAAAATAGGGGTACCAAAAACATAGATTGAGATTAATTGTAATCCTGAAACAGGAAGCTGGCAAGATGAAATGTCATTGATTAAAGAAATAGAGTTTACAGTGACCAAAACATTGGTAGCAGTGATGTCAGACAAGCTTGCAAAACAAAAGCAATGAGGAAGTTACTTGGCCTGAATTCTTTAATGTTAAGCAGAATATTCAGAAGCCTTTCTCAGTTAAATTCTCTTAAATAATTTTCACAGAATTTTTAAATATTTTTATCTTTTAAGGTTACAAAATATATCTAAATATACTTCTTGACAAAGTCCTTCTATAAATCAATGAGTATATAAAGAAACCAGTATATAATACATCAAGAACTCCAATATTTTGAAAATATATACATACTCCTGGCCAAATTTGAATATAGAGAAAAGTTTATTAAATGGGATGTATTATTTATTAGAAAAGACAGACACAGAGGAAAAGAAGTTGTATAATAGTTCAAAGCAACTAGATAAATTATTGTCTTAATTGTAACCATTATGAAAAAAATCTTAAAAAAATAATGCTAAAGGTAAAAAAGAGTGGGCATATTGATCAGAAAGAAGGAGCATTGTACTGGAATCATAGAAAAAGTAAAAGGCATCTAATGGTTTTACAAGTAAGAAAAAAAAAGAAAAGAAAAAACTGAAAGCACAATGCAATTATTAAAAACCCTGCTCCCCTCTCCCCCAACTTTTCTGTAAAATGTCACCTTTCTTTTGAGTCGGTTTGAATAAGAAAGGAAGAATCATTTTGTGATTTTAAGATGGAAAAACTACCAATAATAAAAACTTGCTTTGCCAAAGGTCTATTCTAAGATCTTGGGAAAGCAATTTAGTTCTTTTTGATTTAACTGCCTGGGCTATAAATAAGAATGCTGTGTTTTCCTACTTGGAGTCCTTCAGAATATGAGGAAATAACCTCATATCATGGAAGAATATTGCTTAAAAATATCACCTTTCCAAGGATATTTAAAAAGTATAGTCTATATATATTCATCAATAGTGTCATAAACTATATCTCTGGTTAAGAGTAAATATGGAGTCAACCAGAATAAGACAGAATTAAAACTCATAAACCATTTTTACACTCTGTTTAGAAGAAATGTTTTTGATGTGGGAATGATAGGTTAATGGATACAAGCAAAACAAGGTTTATAGTAGAAGACTATATCTTTACTGCAACAAATTGATCTTTTTGAAGAGATATACAACAAGCAATCTTTTCAACATGGAAACAAACTGGTGTGACTTGTTTTTTCCAGTCACTTCAGATGGTGGCATAAAAATTTTATCTACTCCTGCAAATCTTTTCATAAACCACGGTCAAACATAATTCCTGAAAAGTTGTTTTCAAGAAAAATTAGACAAACTACCATAGGAAATCCTAAACAGTTAACCTTGCAGGTAAACCTGTCCAGAAATAAGTAGAAATTAACAATAAACTCACAAGGTTATTATTCAGGAACTTGCATTACCGAGGTCTGAAATAAATCAGACAGCACAACAGGACTACCAGAAACTTCATGTCTGTGCTTATGGTGTTTTGATTTTACTGAACAGCCTCTAAGCCCTGTGAGCAGTTGATTAGAACTAATGTACCATTGCTTATTTAAGATTTTATGAAGCAGTTAACTCTTTCCTATTTGCAAATCTGGTTGCCACAATCTCTGTTTTTTTTAAAAAAGTACTTGGGTTTTTTTTATAAAAGCTTTACTGCGTGCATTTTGTTTTCTTTTTTAACTTCCGGATATTTAGGAGAGCAGTATCCTTTTAATGTAGTGATGGGATTTGGCTGCTACCAATGGTTCTGCCTGTCTTCATCCTATGGGTAGAGAAAATTGCCTAAGAGAAATATGAGAAAAAGCAACTTGTTACACTAGTACATTTTATGACATTCCTATTGTAAAAGAAAAGAAAACCCAAAAAGTCATGAAAGAAAACAAAATTTAGTATTTCATGGTTTGGTTCTGAAAAAGGCCTAGGATTACCTTGACCCTGCAATCCAATTATCTATCTTTAATTAATTATGGCATTTTCTTTTTGAGAAAAATGATCTGTTAGATATTTTCTTTTTCAACCTGTGTGACAAAGTACTGGTTTACAGTCTTGTTGTCTGGTGAGAGAAACAGAGGAGGGGCAGTGTTGCTGCAGGTTACAAGCTCAATGAGGGACACTCCAAAGGAACATGGCATTCTCCAGTCTATACAGATTCTCCCCAGCCACAAGCTGTCATACCTCCATCCCCAAATCCCCTCATCCCAAGGGTCTGTCCTTTTCACTGAAACTTATTTCATCACAATCCTTTTGGTTGTAGTCACTCCATTACCAAATTTTGGAGTATTCTTAATTACAATTTATTTTATCATATCTCCTTTTCAGAGTGTTTGCCACACTTTCTTCTCTGTTTTCAAGATTTCAATGAGGATCAATTTGGCAAGTTTTGGTCCATTTTCCTGCGCTATATATCATCCCATGCCATCTTGTTGTGTTCCCTTTGGTGCAGAATTTTTTTTAAGAATTTCATGTCATCAATTTCTTCTCCTCTCTTTGTTTGACTTCATTCCCTGATTTTGGAACTAAATTTATTTACGGTAAGTTTCAGACCTTTTCACTGCACCTCATTTCATCACAGTACATTTGGCTGTAGCCCTCCATTTCCCTAACCCTCAGTATAACCCTAACCCAAAGCAGAGCATTAAAAGCGGCCTTTGGCTGAGGCTGGTGCCAAGCAGAAAGGTGTGGAGGGAGCAATTCTGGGGCACTGCTGTGCTCCCCTTGGCATGCCTTGTGTAGTTGCAGTGTCCCTGGAGCTCTAGGTTTTTTTGGTTTGCTCAAGCCCCAGCCTAAACCTAAGCCTAACCCTAAACCTAAGCGAAGCAGTAAAAGCCGCCTTTTGCTGAGGCGCCAAGCACATGAGTGGGGCCAATCAGAAAGCTGTGGAGGGAGCAATGCTGGGGCAGCACCGTGCTCTCCTTGGCATGCCTTTTTTAGCTGCCCTGTCTCTGGAGCTCTCGGCTTTGTGTTTTTCCCAACCCTGAACGCAAGCCTAACCCTAATCCTAAACAGATCATTATAAAAGCAATCCTTTGCTGAGGTGCCAAGCACATGAGTGGTGCCAAGCAGAAAGGTGTTAAGGGAGCAATGTTGAGGCAGTGCCATGTTCTGTTTGGAATGACTTTTGTAGTTCCAGAGTCCCTGGAACTCTAAGCTTTGTGCTTATTTCAAGCCTAATCCCAAGTGTATGACTGTAAATCCCAAGTGGAACAGTAAAAGCAGCCTTTTACTGAGTGCCCAGCACATGGGTGGTGCAAAGAAGAAAGATATAAAGGGAGCAGTCTTTGGACAGTGGAGTGTGAAGTGAACTAGACAAAATCTTGCAAAATTATATTTACCAAAATCCCCAAATCAGGGAATGAAATCAAACGAAAACTCAGGAGAAGAAATTGATGAAATGAAATGCTTAAAAAAAATTTGCACCAAAGGGAAAACTATAAAATGGCTTGGGGTGACATGGGTGCAGAAAAATGGACCAAAGCTTGCCAAATTGATCCTCATTGAAATTGCAACATTTCCTTTCATGAAGGGCCAGAGACCAAGGCCTGGTTTCCATGAAGCATATCTGTGCAGCCACGGCTTAAACTCCTGAGAGTGTTTCTAGGGTGGGAAAAAAATAATCTGCAAGACAATCTGCAGAGTGGAGCAGGGAAAGGTTAAGAAAAACAGTGAGAGTGGCAGAATCCTGACTATTGAAAGTAAGGCAGTTCTCAAGACAGGGATTCAACAGGATAAGTACTACCAGAAAATATTTATAGCACTAAGGAAATGAAACAGGGATCTGGAAGGCTGCATCTAAGAAACACTGAGGATGTGTTGGTGCTGACCCATACCTACCTGAGTGACAACTTCCTTGAGGGTAAACATGTTTTATGTGCTGTAATGAACTTAGGGAAACACATGAGTATTTATCATAGTAATTCATTCTTCCTTAAATCTATTGACTGCATCATCCAATAATTACTTCCTGCTTTTAACTGGGCGGCTCCTGCTTTCAAACTGTCTGCAAGCAGTACAAGCTGTATGAATAAACTGCCCCAAACAGAAAAGGGCAGAAAAAAAGCTGCCTTCTTATCTATTCTACAGAGGTGGGAGGACACCATGCTGTTATTATTGTCATTTGTCTGTCATCCCCTGCTGCTGTCCGGCTAGCAGATTGTTCCCATTACAGAACAGCTGCAGTGCTGCACTGGGGATGGAAATCATATCCACACAGAGAAAAAGGCCAAGAGGAATTGTTTAATTTCTCTTTCTCCTATACCCTCCTCCCTGCAGATCCATGTGTAGGGAAGATTTTGGCACCAAACTGGAAAGAGGTCAGGGTCACTGAGGAGTGCAACACCATAGCTATGGACTCCTACTGATGACTAGAAAATTAAATACTGCTGATGATCAGTGAAACATTTGGTAGTTTGTTAGGAAAACATCAGGAAGCCTTTTATCCCATGTGTTACACAGGACTGATTTTTGCTGTCCTCTTAGATGAGGATTGTAATTTATTGTGAGTTTAGTCATCAATCAGATGCAGGGCCACTGCCCTGACTGAGGCTTCTACACGCTAATAATGTGCAAAAGATAGAGGTGTTGCTTGAAAATTGTCTCTGCCTTGCAAGATTTTTGTGAACACAGTAGATACAAGCATCAGTCAGGTCACCAGGACTCACTAAATTAAATTGCTTGACACTGGGACTCCACTTATTTGAATGAGTACTGCACAAATGGTTCAGTGTCACAGTATATCCTGGCATATTGAAAACAACAGATTTAAGTGAGTTTTTACTTTGAAGGGAAAGCTGTTGAGGCAGAGTACATCTCCCAGATGTCTCTTGAGAATTACAAAGTAAAAAAAAATAATCCATAGATTGGATAATTTGAAAGCTTCTTTTGAAATTTTAGGTAGATGTTTTTGAGGCTTCTTCTGACATTTGATGGCTAGAAATAATCTTTGGCACATATAACTTTAATTACTGCAACATCCTAAAAAATTTTTGTCTTCTCTGAGGTTTGGCTCCACTATCATCTGAATCCAACTGACAAAAGCACTATTATGGCCTTTATAAATTGTTTATTTCAAAATAAAGCAAATCACCAGTACTTCCAGAAGAGAGAAAAGTTCTTGTATAGTCATCTAATGGTAAAGTCAATACCAGTATTAAAACATAATACCAATAATATACGTGAATCATAATGTGAAATAAAAAAATTGCTTCCTACACACCTCTTTCTATCCTTCAGCAACATAAACACTCCATTTCTGTAGTACATTACACAGAATTTGCATAGCAAGATATAAAAAATAAACATCTGTCAATAACAGGAAGATTAAAATTGGTTTGAAAACAATATTTAAAGAAGTTTAAAGTATTTACCACTTCAACATCCCACTCCTAATGTAATTGAAAACTAGAATAGCACAGTATATATTAAATGGTTATTTCAGGCAAAATAATAACTAACATTTAAGCAATTTCTTAAAAAGTCTTTTAATAAAAATATTTTTCCCAAGGTACTAATGGCTGTTAAATAAAATTGCTGAATATAAATTTAAAATATAAATTATAAATTTTAAATGTTTAAAGAAGTAATATATTTATACCCCTAAAGGAATATTTATACCCCTAAAGGAATTAACTGATTTTTATTGTGTTGAATTTAATTGAATTGATTTATATGCAAACAGGTGAAATCACTAATCATTATTTGTTACATTATTATGTTATGTAAAAAAATTGTAAATTTGTTACATAATATAATAATAGCTAGTAAGGGCCCAATTTAAAATATGTGGTATTTCAGAACTAAGTGCTTTTATAAGTTTGCAAGTCATATGAAGGCAAAATTATGAACACTTTGCCAATAGGGCCTTATACATGTTCATGAGGAAGAAAATAGAAGTGTCTTTTATGTTAGGTAATCAGAGCTTGGAAAAAGCTGACTTGCTGAGTGAAGAGTTATCACAACCAAAATGAAAACAGCTGTATCTGACCTTCCCTTTCTTCACACCTGGTAGTTTTCCAGATGACATCTTCCATCCTTTGGTCCAGATCCAGAATTCAGAGGTCATTTTGAGAAGGTTCATTAAGAGTGAGGAGGAACTCTTCTGTACAGGAGAGTTCTCTGTCAGAACGACGCCTAGGGATATTTACTTGTGTGATTTGTCAGAAAACGCATGCTGGCTCTGAATATGGTCTAGGCAGGAAATAGGAAAGATAGTAATGGGCAGAAAGTTAGAGATTTAGGGAACCTTCAGTTAAGAAAAAATGACACCCTGTTTAGTTTCTAAATATAAGAAACTGGCAAGCATGGACTTTGTGGCTGAAGCCCGCTGAAATCCTACTTGAAAGGATTTTTCTTTATTATTTTAATCTTCATTGAGAGCTTTCTATACTCTTATGAAATTATTTCTGCTTTGAAATAATTTTAAAGGCTTATACATCACTAGCTGACTTTTATATATACACATTTGCTAAGTTTGCTCCAGGAAAAGAACAAGGGACAGAAGTATCAGCCCTAAGGATAATCTGCTGCAATAACTCTAGTGTTATGGAAAAATCAAATCAGGCCATTGCATGATGGCTGCCACTGACCCATGATGGTGAATGCTTAATCAAAACCTCACACACAAAGGAGTTCTCTTATTTGGGAATGCCAAATTACTAAATATTTATCTATTTCAATGGAGGTGTTGCTGATGCTTCTTAATTCTGTATTTCTGATTTGAATAGTCTTAATCTCCAAAACTGCCTTCTAATAAACCTTGTAGATTACCAAATGGGTTGGAGGCATAACTATTCCTTACTCATGCAAGAATCCTAACAGTTGTCATTCCCTTCGTACTTCAGTAACACTTTGACAAGATCATCAAACCAATAATGTTTAATGAAATTTAATTTTACTAAATAACTTTGAAAAGATTTAGTAGAATTTCATTTTTGGTAATTATTTTATAATGAGGCAAACAGTATACAAGCTGTGTTTTACCATTTTAAAATATCAGTTGTGTATTTTAGAAGAGGTGTTTGTTTAAATGAACTATAAGAGTTATAAGAGTTATAATAGTTATAACAGTTTTAGCTGTTAACTTAAAATTAGACTTGTGGTTAATTTGTATTGTTTTGATCTGGTGTCCTGTGGAGAACAGTTGTAGATTTTTCGTCTACAAGATTCATTAATGAAATATTAAAGACTTTATTTTGCCTTTGATGAAAAAAGCACTGCAATTTGAAAGCAAATTGTTCTCATTATTTAAGTCCAATATGCATTTATACTTTATTATATAATCCATTCCTTTCAATCAGCTTGCTTATTTAATCCATCTGCTCTCTTTCTGAGGAACTATGCTAGTTGAATAATTATAGAGAAAAAGAGCTCAGAAAAATAATCTTGGAGAAAATCTTACATTTATAAGTGATGAACATAATGCTCTGTCATCAGAATGTATATCAGGTTTCTAATGGGGAATGGAAACACCTCTGCTAGTTAAAAAAATTAAAAATTAGATTTTATTTTTAGTATCTTCTTACTATTTCTTTAGTTTGTGCTTTTTGATTATGAAGGAAATACTGTTTCTACAGAAGTATTTTAAAGGATTTTAGGATAATTTGCAGAAAATACAAATGAACATTTTTTCTTTTTTTCTTTTTTCTAATTTTGAAACAGCTTTAACCCTACTTATATAAGAACAAGCTTTGACCCACATGCAGTGTCTGAGTTGTACAGGACATTCATCCTTAGGAAGAGAAGCTCTAGACCCTGCTCTTGTTGAATTTTTAAATGCTCTGTCCAGTTAAGTGTGTTGGCTGTGTGAGAGCTGGTATCTTCAAATATATGAACAAGCAGAGTATGTCTATATTTTTCCAAAAAAGACAGAACTTAAGACTTTGAGGACAAAGGAATGTTGGAGACAACTGAGCAGGGAAAAAAACATAGTGGTTTGTGCTTTTGTTGTTATATTAGGAGTCTGGTGAACCACAGAAGATTGAAACTAATTAGAAAGAGGAAAGACCATTATATACATATCTATAGTAGGTGTCTCAAATATTGATCTAAAGAGGAAGAGAAAGCAGGGCAAAAAACCAAAAGAAAAGTCTTCAGAGACATGGGGAGGGGAAATCATATGTAGCAGTGTAGTAAAGTTGTATTAGGAACCTCTGCCCAGGCTGTGACCCGGGGCTCTCCAACTGTTCCTACAAATAGTACTGAACAAGTAACACTTGAAACCACGTTGTGTTTTCCAGGCATTATCAAGAAAATAAATGCTGTTTAAACTACTGATGGATTCTCCAATGCAGCTGTTTCCAGTAGCAGATAGTTAAAAAGTGAAACCTACAGTATCAAAAAATATGGTTTCTAGTACAGAAAGATAGAATTTGAATGGAATTTGACTGTCTATATGATGATTATTTGATTCTAATATTAAAAAAGAAACAGATAAACACATATAAGATCAGAGTAATTTTATTTTCACAGAAAATACCAGGGAAGTGAAAATATAACTCTATAACATAGTAAACACAATTCTTTTCTCACATCATCACCGCATTAAGATATTCCATTCTTTCTTATACTGAAGACAAATGATGATATCAGAAAACAGCTTGGATCTATCACAGAAAGCAAATATTTTTTCTCTCTGGGAATCTTATGCAAGCTGTAACACTTTATTCTGTTTGCAGTCAACAATTAGTTAGGAGATTACAACCAGAACTTGAAGAGTACTGAAAGCCACAAGTGAGGTAATTAGTAAAATGATAGTGAATTACAATATCTTTTTAATGAAGGCCTCTTTTCCATTTATCACATATCCCTCACTTTAGTGTAAATTGAGGAAATCGGAGCAATCAGGATGAAGCTTTGGCTCTAAGCTATTTCTTATGATAAATGTCAGCTCTAGTTAACACCTACTGTTTCTCTTCTCCCTGCAGCTACTGAATACTCTCTTCCTCCCAACCCCATTTTTTGTTTTTCTTTGGTTCAAATCGTTGCTGCAGCACAGCAGGCTGGTATGAAGGTGGGCTGAAAGTGAAGAGGCAACCTGCCCAGTCATTTCCATCCTGTCTATGCATTCATAAGCCAGAGCTTTTTCACATCCACAGCAGTGTCATTGCCTGCCTGTACTGGCAGCAGACACAGCTGTGTGAATAAAAGTGGGTTGCCTTTGTAAATAACACCACAATTTCTTTCTCAGTCCTAATTCATTGTCAGGTTTCTTTCTCAGCTGATGACAACATCCTCAGAGTTTCCTCCTTCTGTTGCCATGTTTCTGCATTCACTGTTTGAGAACAAATTTATGTTTAATGTGGCAGCAGTGTGTTCACCTCACATATGTGGATCATAGGTATTTTTTTTTTGGTACAGCTGCTCTTAATATACCTCAGAATCTTGTTGGGAAGCAGTATAAGATGAACTGCTGTTACAGTCATTATAATTATTAAGAGTTTATTTTGCAGTTCCTTGTTTAAAGAAAACCAGCCTGACAAACTGCAACATAGAATAAAATCATGCACAGAAAACAAATTTCAATATATTTAAAATTAACCATTTTAGATTGTTTCATAAGTTCTAGAATGCTGCCCATCTTGAGGGGATAGACAAAAATACATATGCAGCTTAATTGCTGTACAGTGTACCAACACTATTCCATACTTAGGGAATCACAGGAATTCCATTTAAAGTATCTATTTTTCCACTCACAGATCTGTTTTAGCAACATTACTGAGCTGAAATGCAGGAAGAAGACAAAACAAAGCATTGTACATCCAGAACCCTGGATGAAGGGAAATTTGGTTTCTTGTGAAGGCCAAAATATACCCTGGGTTGCAATTGTTGCACTCCTGTCCTACAATACCCTCCAAAGGGCAGCATGTTGTGCCCTCCCTTTCCATAGTGCTTTTCTTTTTCTTCCCGTCACCTTCCCCCACCCTATGCTTATGTATGGTTTGAAAGGTTCAAGTAAGGTGTAATAAGATTTTTACATAATAATGGCCAGAAATCTCTTGTGAGATAAATTCCTTAGAATTTATCTCACAAGAGAAAATCCAATTAATTCACAGAGATTTGAACCACCTGACACCAGCAATTCTTTTTGATTTGGGAGTAGATTGAAGCACAAAAATAAATCTCAAAACCAGGTTGGTTTGTTTTATTTTCCTTTCTTCTTAGAACTACTTTCTGAGCATTTTTATATCAATATAAGAAAAAATGATTTCTTGTTCAAGTTGCATTTAAAATATCTATTATTGTTTTTCTAGACATTTTCATAGCATAACTAATAATGTTTCAGTGATTAATAAGAATAATGAGTGATTACAAAGAGTTGAAAATCATATCTTTAGCTGCAAATCTCTATGCTCTGAATTATTTTCTGAAAGTACAAATTATCAAGTTTTTTAAAAGATGTGCTAATTCCCAATAGCTACAGGAGTAACCTTGTTGAGATACTGTTGCAATACATTGTTGAGTTAATAATTTTAGTTCTGTAAAAATAAAGGAAACACTTATGGTTTGGTTAGGCTTACATTATGTGTTTAAAAATAAGACTAGCTTGTTCCAAGTAATATCCATCTTATAGCAGGATAAATCCTCAGTTTGATGGACTACAAGTACACAAAGGAGAGCTGAAAAATGATGAGAAAAATTTAGTTCATATCAAGAAGCATCCAGGTAAATGAACTTTGCCTAAATGCAGCATTTTTGTACTATTATTTTGATCAGTGTAGATTTGTAGTACTGGCTTCACTTGTAAATAACAAGTCATGGTCTGAAAAATGGAGATGTATCCCATGTGAATTATCTCCATATGGGCCCATGCAAAATGGGCAGATGCCAATGGCAAACTTTTAGTAGAATTTTCAGATTATTTTAAATGGGATTTACAAATTATCTGGCATTTTCATAAAAGGCACAAGAGCTAAGAAAAATTCTGTTGTTAAATATTGTTTAACACATTATTCAATTTATCACAAGATATGCCAAACCTCAAGAAAGAGTCATCAGCAGAGACTGTTTCAGAGATATCTATATTTTGCTAGATCATCACATGGAGTGTTTTATTCTTTTTAAGAATTTTCCTGTTCTCCTTTTTAGTGTTTACCTAATGATCAGTCCAGTATGAATTTATAACCTGCAGTATAAAATTGTATCAAAATATCTTGCTAACTCATTTTTTCTGTATGCCTATAGTATGCAATTAGATGCATTATCAGTGCATCTATCAGAAAAACTCCATCTTACATTCCCACTCCATTTTACATCCCTGGATTTTGTGTCTGTGTACTATTTATTGACTCTTCCTTACTCTTCGACCGTCATTCTCCCACAAAATTGCCTATGTTGATATAAACATTTACTTGTGTTAGTGAACAGAGTAAAATCTTTCTTTTTTTCTTTATTATATATTTCCTAACAGTGTGATTTTTGTTATTGAAAACAAAAAAGTTGTAAATAAGGAAAGAAGAGGAGTTAATATTTTATAATTTTTTAATAACACATCAGTTTTTCTGAAAGCCTGATAGTGATGGATGCCAAATACATTTAGTGCAAAATAAATTTCTTCTAAGTCAATTTTTCTTTTTGATCTCAAAGTACAAAATATACTATTGCAGATTAGTTTTCCTTGCTTTGTTTTTATTCTTTTTCTAGATTAGAGGGTGATGCATGTGGACTGAATAAAATCCAGCAGCAAACATAACATGGCATTACAAAGCCCATCAAATAAATTACAAACTATTTGTAACCAATATAGATTCCCACCTCCTCTCCCTGACAGCTGGACTTTCGCCTGAGGCTGTGCCAGACCCCACCCACTCCTGTCCAAGGGTAAAAATTCACTTTTTGTCAATACTTAGGTGTCTGACCAGCTGAGAATACTGAATACCACTGATGCTGAAGGCACAATCAAGTGTATCAGATACCTTTGCCTGACCTGGATTAAGTGTTGTGCCTTACAAA
Source organism: Camarhynchus parvulus (assembly GCF_901933205.1). Classification (NCBI taxonomy): domain Eukaryota; kingdom Metazoa; phylum Chordata; class Aves; order Passeriformes; family Thraupidae; genus Camarhynchus; species Camarhynchus parvulus. Next base: position 12,697,026 of record NC_044571.1, read on the forward strand.
ACTATACCTTCCTTAAGCCAGTGTTAAGAAGAGCAACACAGCATTTAATGATGAACAGGAAATGAGTAAGAGGAAAAATAAAAAAATTCCTATTTTTTAGAAGTTAATGGAGTTAAATGCAATCCATAAAAATTTATTTAAAACTTTATTTAAAGTGTGTTACCAGAAAAATCATTAAAAATATCTTATACTTATTTGGAATCATAACTCTAATTGTTTTCCTTAATGCTAAATGGGATATAAAATTATTCCATTTTAAATTCAAGTAGTTGATGCTTGAAGTTAAAGAAGAGCTAGTTTCATATACTAAACTTCCTGCATTGAAGAGAAAATTAGAGGAAAATAGAGATTATTTGAGTTGTAATCAAAGTATATATATTGTCTATTCTTGTCTGAAACTCTTTGTCACTAATAGAGATAAAAGAAGTAAGAAAGTGCAATTTTTATTTCTTATCAGAAATCCTTCGTGCTTTTTGGCACTGCAGAAGTCCAAACGAAACAATAGTCTCCCCATCTTCACTCAAACAAGATATGAAACACGGGAAAAATCTGAGATGTAGAAGTTTTTTAACCAAGGCTCCTGAACTTGTGTCTCCCACATAATTTACATGAAGAAAGCATCAATAATAGTGTTTCTGACCTCCTCCATGGGATATGACTCATGCTTCATCCAGACCCAAATTCACCCTGTGAAACTGCTGAAGCTACTTATTAGATTCAGAATTAGTCTACCTCAGTACAATGGGTGCAGAAGGACATCCTCTCCCAGCTGCAGCTGTGCTGACTGGTCTGAGTGATGCCACCTCGCCCCCATCTGATCTTTCCCACCTCCCTGGTGGAAGTAACCACCCCTTCCTTTCCCATCTGCCAGATGAGCTCTTCCAGTGAACAGCCCCTTCTCCATTTCCACCTAAATTACCTGGGCAGTGTGCTTGAACACTTCTAAAAGTAGATTGTTCCAGTAATAAGCAGACAGGACTCCATTTCTTCATGCAAGAAAGCCAATTCTTTATTCACATAACTCATTTTTATACAGTTTTCATAGGCCTTGTGTTAACTCCAATTGGCTAATCGTTTTCTTGCCACTCAGTTCATAGGTTAAAAGGTGGTTTTGTGTGTACAGGCTAAGACTCTCTATTATTAACTTGTTTACTCATCTTCTTCACTGATTCTCACGGGATAGATTTATTGTTTTTGCAGGTGCAAATGGTTCTGTTACCAGAGCAGTTTGTTGTGTTAACTGCTTTCATTCTTATGATTTTTCACACAGGAAGTTACAAGCTGACTGCTAACTTAGCTAAAGTAGCAGGGCCTAAACCATGTTTTATAAGACCTTTCTTTTTATAATATGTCTACCTGTATGCAACAGTGGATTCTCTTTCATCTCTTTCATCTCTTTCATTCTCCATCATCTGGGCTGGAGCAGGGTAGGCAATGCAGAAAGAGCACTCAATAAATTGAAGACCAGATGCCCACTCAGAGGAGGATGTCAGACCTGAGGGGTGCCAGATAGCAACTGTTCAGCCCCCATGCTGCAGATTCAGGGAGATATCTCTGCTTCAGGGCTGTGATTGCAGTAGGATTTCTTCCCAGGAAAGTGGCAGAAATAAAGGGTCATGCCATGTTCTGCCTTGGTTCAGGAAGATCCCCACCCTAGCACAGACTCTTCACCTCAGTGTCCTGCATCACCCCAATGCTGTGTAAACACAAAGGATTCAGAGAGGCAAACTACCACTGTGGGATGGTGTGAGTGTAGTTTCCTCTGGCTTTCATTGCTCTTGAATTTACTGCCAGCCCTGACCAAAAGCAGAGGTCTTCCCCCCTTAGACACTGACTCTGCAGCACCAGGATGAGTTCCCAGCATGAGATCAAATGAGTGCATTAATCTCACAGACTGCAAATTTGAAAAGAAATAATTTTCTTGGTTTTTTTCTCCCCAGAAATTTAATGGATCTTATTCTACATCTTGAATATTGCTTTGGAGAACAGTCAGAGAAAAAAAGCAAACTACAGGCATGAAAGGTGCTGGTATTAGTGGTGCTACTGCACTGCTGCTTAACATTTGAAGGGTTAAGACTAGTGTACTTCATCCAGTGTAGGAATAAAATTTGAGATACCTACTCTCTGAATGGCACCTGCAAAAACAGTCACCATTAAGATCTTAAAAAGATTTGCAAGAAGTTTTCTTGACTGCAATAAAAAAAATTCTTTGAGTAGTACCAAGGACAGAAATACAAGTTTCAGTAGGAAATTACTATGAGAATGAATCAGAAGTGTGAAGTGAAACATCCTCAGACCTTTAATAGATATGAGATAAGTCATTAAGGCAGAAAAAAACCTAATGTGAAAGGCAGAGGAAGTTTCCATGACAAAGGATGTCCTTTAAACTGTAAGCCACAGCATCTGTTGGTTTATAAAGGCAGTGATTATCCTCATTCCATGTGTGACTATATGTAAGGTAAATGACATCAAAAATAATTTTCATTTGTACCAAAATCAGAGGCAGCTCTTGTTTAGAAACAAGTTCTTACTCAACTGACTGCAAATATAAGTGAACTGTCACAGGACAGTGATTGGTAACACTGATTAGTGGTACCACATATTTTTAAGGAATCCAGCCAGCAGGCCTGATTATTAATCACCTTCTGATCATTCCATTCCAAGTTACATTAAAATACGCTGGTAAATCTCTGGTGAAAATCTAGATTCCTGGTCAAAATCCATTTTTCCAGAATACCTCTTTGTATATTGCTCTGTATAAAGGCATCAGGACACTGAAAGATTGAGAGCAAAAAGATGTTCTTTACTGGGATTTTTTTGTGTCTTTACTCTGGTTGAGAATTTATTCATGTATAAAAAATGAAAGTTCGCAGAAATACATGGTCAAAAGCAGAACAGTTACTCTGAGTTGATTGAGACTTTCTAGTATTTTCCCTCAGTTATTTCAATAACTATGCAAGTTTGAAATTAATTATGCTGTGTTACTGAGGGGTGACTTGTTTAAAAACATTCAAATTATGTGAATATTTTGGGAAAAAAATATAATGAAACACCTCCAGTGTGTCTTATCCCTCATATAGTACGCAATTTGATTCTTTTTAGCTGCAAATCTAATATTCATGCTCATGCTTTCCAGAAGGAAATGTATGACCTCTCTTGTCCATCTTTTTCAGAAGCCCTGAAAAAATCATAGGCAATAATTTCCTGAATTTGCTCAACTCATACAATCCATACAAATTAATTCTTCATTTATTAATGCAATATAACTGTGTATACATTTGTACAATAGTTCATTACTAACAATATTCAGAACCTAATGAACTATATTTTACTGGAAAAAGAGAGAGAATACATGGATCTCTAATGCTGTTGTGGGAGAGAATTATTTTAAAATTGTGCCCTTGGTAGTCATGCTGTACAAAGTAGTTATAATGGAGGATCATCTTTTGTGTTTCTTTCTCTATTTTTTTTTCTCTGCTTGCTGCCAGAATTGAGCAGAAAATGCAGTACTAAGCCCACAGCACTCCAAGGTAAACCAACACACCACTGCTTCAGTGACATTCCTCAGGAGCAAGACTACAGAGGGAAATGTATAACACAGAAATTATCCTGTCAAGTTGTCATTGGTAAGGAGTTTTATAGGCTGGAAGTCAATTTTCTAGACAAGCCTTGTTTAGTCACCTGAACACAGAGATAAGCAGAATTGGTTTTATAGAACTAAAGTATAATAGCACAGGCTAATAATAAATTCTACATTGAAAACCAGCAACAGTTAACTTGCAAAATTCATGTATGGTATGAATTTAAAAAACAAACTATCATAAAATCAGGGCATGTAGTGTATCTAAGTCCAAGAAGTGTAGGATAAATTGAGCATGTACAACAAAGAAACATGAATGCTTTACTGGAGTCCCCTGACCCAAGGGATGGATGAGAAAATGGACAGCCAAAGTATTGATATCGCCTCTCTGCACTTCTTGTATACACCAACCCTTAGAAGTATGCAAGCTGTCCATTCTATTACAAATTTGGATGATTACCTTATTCTCTATGATTTCAAAGTCAACATTAGCTTATGTAACGTGAGCATCAGACCTATTTAACAAATTAATAAAGCCATAAATTTTGCACACACTTCAGAATAATTTCAATAGCTTCAAAAATTGTTAATATCTTATGTTTCCATGAAATCCACAAGTCAGTGATAATCATGTATTTTTTTCTTTCAGCGGTTTATCTCTGTACCCCTACCTGCACAGCTGTGCTGAACATTTCTGTGGTAAATAGAAAAAGTTGACAGAATGGCAGCTCCACCTCTACAACATTTTTTCTGTCTGTGCAACTGGTCTGAAAAAAATCCCTTTTTTATTATTTGAAAAGCTTATAATATTAGCTTCATTTAAATCAATGCATATTTTGCTACCAATTTCAGCAAATCAGAATTTCACCAATAACAACATACACTCAAATATGTGAATGATAAATTTATGTTAAATCCTTCATAGAAGGATAGAACTGGGGTTCCGTGAGCAACCCTGCGCACCTGGATATAAAGATGTATGGAAAAGATTTACAATAGCCCTGTCTGGCAAATTCCCTGGTACGGAACTGGCATTGAACTCTGCCTATATTTGTGGTTTGTGGATGAATAAATAATTCTTTCTTTGCACTAAATTATTTACTTTAAAATTAACATGTGTGGAAATATGTTGTCTTGTTGATTATACTATGAAAGTTTAAAATATATTAATTGTGATTGTCATAATGATTAATGTACTGATGAATTAATAGTGACCTGCCTAGCAATAAACATTTCAAAAAACTGTGAACACTATTTACTTCAAATCAGAAAGCATTACACTTTTTTTTTCTCAATTTACTTAGAAAATAAAAGTCAATTTGTCATAAAACCAAAAATAATTTTATCTTCTCAGGTCATGAGATCAGTGCCTACATGAGATTAATGACAAATCTGGAATTTTATTTCCATATTTGCAATAAAACATCTGTGTTAGAGTTACATGATATATACTGTAGATAGAAAATGTGGTGCAAATGGGCAATTTTTCATTGACTTCAGAGGGAAATCATGGCAAAACATTACTTCTAAATCTTCTGTGCCCCTTCTGCACTTTGACAATTGCTATGAACCCTATTACAGATGCTATTTTCTATGTATGCACATTCTCAAGTGTTTATACAGTAATTTTGCTTTTATATCACCACATTATACTCTAATGAAATTTTACTTTTTAAATTATTTCATAATCTGAGTGGCAAAGTTTAGAGTGAAAGATGCTGCATCAGCTCCTTGATGTTTGATACACTGCTTTGTAAGTGCAGCTGTCAGCTTTCAGGTGATATCTTCTTGAAGTTTAATGTCATCATTGAATTAAAAAAAAAAAAAGGACTGCAGATAAACAGACAATTTGGAACCACTATGTGCTCAGCAAGTTTGCATCAGAAACAGAATAAAGACTATCATAAAACCAAAGCTGTATCTCCTCGGTAATGAAACCATTTGACCTGGGTTCCACCTGTCCCAAGAAGCTGTGCAAGGAATGCTAATAAGGGAAATATGAAACTCATTTTTTTACTAAGCCAAAGCCTCAGTGAGGTGGGGGTTTGCCTGGTTCCACTGTAAATGATCTGTACTCACAATTGCTGAACCTCCCATAAATTAAGCAAGCAAACAAAGCCTGATGCCAAACTTAATTTCCATTTCATCATTACTGCACAATGAGACTGAGCAAGTGAATCTACTGCAGATAAACTGAATGCTTGAATCTCAAATATTCCTTTTATTTTTATTGATTATTTCACTTTCAGGATATTTCAGTTTCCTAAAGCCTTAGCTGTGCTCCCGTAATTGTCTCTTTTATATTAAAACTCTCCCTTAAGCTGTGGCCTTTATATTTAGAGTATACTTCGGGGTAAGACATGTAAAAACTGAAAAATGAAGAGGGAAATATGCAGAGGAAATATAAAGGGAGTAAATATATAAGAAGAAAATAGCAGAACATTGTTTTTCTTTCGAAAGTCTCCCAACATTAAAGAGAAAATATACAGTAAAAAAACCTGAGAAGTAAACTGGAGAAAGCAAAAATCATATTCCCATTCATTTGATAGTTGAGTGACGGACTATAAGTAGGAACACATAGGCATATTCTATTTAAAGAACCAAGTGATAGATCCTCTAAGAATTCTGCCCTCCTAAAACATCATCCTGTCCCATGGTGTGAAGTTTGTTGTTTTAAACATTTAGGTCTATTCACAACAGGACATGTCTTTTCCTTGAGAGTATCACAAGTCTGTCTCTTTTTTCCCCTGTTTGTGATCTTTTCCTTCTATTTTTCTGACTGTGATAGGCTGAATTCAAAGAACTGCCATGTGAGGAACTTCTTACCACAGTATGAAGGATGTGAATCACAGATTGCTGACTGATCAACTTAGTCTGGATGTAGATGAGTACAGGTTTGTGACTCGTGGTGATGGGTTTGAAAATGCCAGCAGTTGTACCAAGAGCTTCATCCTACAGAACTGTCTCATGTGAGGAGGAGTTTGTCATGCAGACATTAGTTCCTTTACCTCTGGAAATGACATAATTCAATATATCCCAAGGGAGAATATAAGCTCCTATTGAGTTGTAACGTTGCTTGCAAAATAAAGGTAAGAGATGAGCCTCTGCTGCTCTGAATGCATTCCAAGTTCTGCCAGCCAATTTTATTATTGAGGAAACAGAAGCAGTGCTGCTCAACTCCCTCTCTTGTAAAATAGCTAAGCATTTAAGGTTTTTTTTCTACATTCATCTGTTAAAATTTAAATTACTGTTATTACTGAAAGAATTACTTAGCACAGCAAAACTTAGTGGAAACTTATATTTTGAACAAGACTTTCAAAGATATTTCAACTCAGAAATCTATCCAAATCTTAAATTGTTTCTCCATGAGCAACATTCACACTGTTTTTTACATGATCCCCGGAGAACACATTGTCTCCTTCCATCCCTTTCCTCCTTTCTTCCTTCTTTCCCTACTCCCTACACTCCTTTCTTCCTTATCCCACTCCTTCCTTTCTTTCTGTTCCCTTCCCCTCTCCTTAACTTTCTCTCTCTCCCTCTCTCTCTTTTCCTCTTCCCCTTTCTCTCACCTGAGAAATCCAAAACAGAAGAAATACATAGAACATTCTTCTGCATGTCTTTGTTCTCTCTTCCAGGAACATAAATAAAACCAAGTAACTGCAAGGACCTTCAAGACTGCAATTGGATTGTCCTCAAAGTGCCCTCAGCACACATAAAATGTGCTGAAAGTACACTAAATATATACACAGAAAAAGAATGAAAGTTACTTACATACTGTCTTCACAGGATTTAGAAAGTAGGGGAGAGTGGAGAGGATAAAAGACAAAAATAGAAAGGTTATTTCGATAAATGACATTTTGATATTTGACAAAGCTTGGAAAATTGAAACTTTGCAGGACTACCTTGCAAATAGCAGAGGCTGGTGCAAATAAGCTGTCAGTTAATTAATCTAAAAATATATGTCAAATATTAAAACCAAAATTTAAGAATGTCTGTCATGGTTTAAGCCCAGCTGGCCACTAATCACCATACAGTTGCTCGTTCCCTCCCTCACCAGCAGGGTGGGGGAGACAATTGGATGGCTGACAGTTGGAAAATTTGTGGGTTGGGGTAAAGTTTAATAGGTAAAGAAAAGCAAAGCAAAACAACAAATTCGATTTGGATCACCTGTCCCAGATGAGCTTTCTCCCACCTTCCCAAGCACCCCCAGCTGCCTCACCAGTGAGGCAGTGCCAGAAGAGAAAAGGACTTGGCACTGTGTAAGCCCTGCTCAGCAGTAACAACATCTTTCTATTACCAACACTGTTTTCAGCACAAATCCAAAACACATCCCCATCCCAGACACTGGGAAGAAAATTCACTCTAGGCCAGCCAAAACCAGCACACCGCCTTGCCTGTCTTGAACAAAACAATGGTAAATCAGATATAACTCAGTAATATCTCTGGCCCTATATTTAATTTTACAAATTTTCCTGGAAAAATCATTCAAACCTCACGAGGCAAGATTTTAAAAACAGGAAAACTTGTTACATGAATCTGTGTAATGTAATCTGGGGAAAAACAAACAAACAAAACCAAACACCTCTGTGTGAAATCCTATTCTCACTCTAGCCAGTATACTCACTAAGTTTGTACATAAAAACATTATCTTAAAGAGTATTTTAGTATAATTGAATGGTCACATGAAAGATCATTTTTCACAGAAACAGACTAGAGAGAACATCATATTCGCATTAAGGAATTATAATTAGTGACAATTCTGACTGTTTCTTTTCTGTTTGTGTAGTTGTAGCAACAAACATCACTTTTATTTGTCTAATAAAACTTAATGGAATTACTAGAAGACTGCTTTTTCTGGGCTTTTTTTTCCTTGTTGGCTGTCTGAAGAAAAAAAAGGCAGGATACAGAATACTCTGTGTTCTGTGCAGGACACAGGAATATACTTTTTACAGCGCCTTTGGTGTGAAAACATAATATTTCTGTTTGAATATCTGCCAACGCTAAATAAATAAAGAAATAATTTATCGATTTAAAGAAATAAAATACGAGGATGTAGAGTTATTTTAATGTAAGAGTCTAGTAAAAATAAAACTTTGTGGTTACAGATATCCAAGCAAATGTCTATCTTTGAAGACAAGGAAATGGTAGTTTATATTAATGGAATACCAATCTGGTGCTGAATACTCATCTAGTCATTCTCACCTCCTACGTTCTGTCATCCTCCTTTAATGGCATATTCAAGGAAATGATTATATAAAAGAAGTTTATTATAAAATTGGATAGAATGAGTCACCAAAGGATACTTAAAGTCAGCCTGTCCAACAAGGTGGTAATGTTGCCCTACTTAATTTGCTTGCTTATGAATTATATGTGTTCTGTGCTAAAAGGACCAGCATAATACAGTTCCAACTTTATGGTGGTAATTCAATCTATATTTACTCCACTCCCAGATTTGCAGATAACATTGGATGCTCATTGTGCCTTAAAAAATTAAGGTCTTTAAAATAGTGGTTCTGAATCAACAGTGCACTTTAGCAAAACTGAACTTTGTCAGTGGAAATGACTCAGGTATTTCAAGTTAGTAACACACTAAACACTATCCTTTGATCAAGGCTGTTGTCAAGGAATAGCTCTTTGCTTCAACTAGAATTTGATGAAATTAATTTTCCTTTTCTGTGTATGGATTTTGTCTTTTATAAGTGAAAACTGCAAGCAATAACAAAAAAAGTGAAACATGACTCTTGCTTCATTGATTGGGAAAAATTAACTTCATACAAGTGAGACATAAGAAAGGGATGTCTGCTGGGAATCAAAGGATGACAGTCATTTAAGAGATCAGATTTTCTGAAAAAAAAGATACAACGTGATGCTTATTATCAAGACAAATACTCCTCATTGATAAGGAATTCTAACACAGTTGACATTCAATTAAAATTTTATAAGCACTAAAATATACTTTCAGTAAGTCAGAGGAGCAGCAGATTTTTCTTTCAGTTACTCCACTAATTCTTTGTGACGCTCCACTCTTGCTAAATATAATTTTGTTTAAATATAAAATAAATTCACCCTGGAACTATGGTAGCTTAGATAATTATTTTAGAAGGGTTTGATTGATATTCCATTGTGATTGATATAAAAAATATTATATATATCGACATGTAGATCTTCTTAAAGGCATAACTTATTATTCTTCATAGGCCTGAATATTCTTTAGAGGCCTTGCTTTTGCAATCCACTCCTGTGTCTACTCAAGTAAGAAAATATTCTAAAGCAATTTATAGTAATTATTTATTTATAACACATGCCTTTGCTGCAATGAATGACTTATGTAGGTACTCAGAGTGGATGGAGAACATTTAAAGATACACCTGATTAATTTAACGGATTGTTCTCCTTTGGAAGGGAGACTGTCCCAAATATGGCAGTTGCCAGAACTTGTTCAGGAAACATTCAGCCAAGTAAAATGGATATAATGTAATGCCATTTATATACGCTGGCATTTCTTTAAAGGAGTAGGCCTCTGCATCAGTGGTAGCCACACATATTTTAATTGTGTTTTGATGTTTATTGTTATTCTAAGATATTTTCTTTCTCTACAGCAGCTCTTAAAAATATTTTCTGTTCTCAGATCCCATGATAGAAAATAGGCTCCAAAATAGTAAAGCCCAACTCTGAATAGGTCTGGGCAGATATTTTTTCTTTTTCTTGTCTTTCCTTTGGATAACTTGCAGATACAAGAATAAAGCTATTCCACGCCAAAATTCTTTGATCTAAATTTCAGGCTGAAAATCTAACAGGAACTGAAACATTTCTATGTCTTCTTTTCATCTTTGTTTTATTTTGGTCAAACAGTATATCAAATCCTAAATGTACACATTCTATTAAAGAAGACCACTACTATATCTGTAAGAAAATTATACCTCCTCATTTTGCCCAACTTCCCATATATTGAAATGAATAAAACCATAATCAAATGCCATCTGGTGTTTCAGAAAACTCCAGTATGTAGGCAATTGACTTCTCCCTCATGAAGATTTCGGCACCTGAAGATATTTACTTTGGCATGATGGTCAGAACATTTAGAACATGATTTCCTTAAAATCCTTCAGCAAGGCATCTCCCAGGACACCTCCAATCCCAAAGCGGCCCACATGAATCACAAAATTAGTCTTGGGAGCTGAAAAAAGAAGGAACTGAAAAAAAGAGGAAAAGTCCCAGTCCTCACTACCACACTGTCGGATAAAACTGTATCCATTCTTCTTAATAAGGATTTTAGTAGTCCAGCTGGGATGTGGGAGAAAAGGTTACATTCTCTCCAGTGACTGAGGGAATTTGAATTCTTATTCTCTAACATACGAATGCTTGGCATTACATTTTCTGTGGTGGAACTCATATTTTCCCATTTTAGTTCTATTTCATACAGCAAAATGAATATTGTTTGGTAAAGAGAGATGAAGTCACACATAAAAACTATTTGGCTTCATTTGTCTCTGGCATAGTTCATGCAAAATTCTGATTGAAATATTTGATAAATAATGAAGCATAAAATGATTAGTAGGTCTTAATAGCACTCCTAATTAGATCAGAATAGGACAACTTAACTCTGGAGCAAAAAAAGGCCTGCAGACTGGAAGAAGTCTCAAGGAGTTTGCAAAATACCATTCAAAGTTATTTCAGTTGTTTGCAAAATACCATTTGCAAAATACCATTTTTGGAGTTTGCAAAATACCATTCAAAGTTATAATCAGTTCATTTTTACCCTAAACAGGGTAAAAATGCTCATTTAGGGGAACTAAGTATTTTAATAATGAAACATATCAGCAGAATAAACTCATGCATTTCATTAAATGTTTTAGGCAGTTGCCTAAATGGCAAAAAAATCCTCATTGACCAGAATAACACTCCCAAATACTTATGAGAGAGAGACAGCTTTTTTCTGGTCTCTTCATGCTATTTAACTATTTAGAATCACAATATGTCTATGGAAAAATCCCAGATATAAGTTCTACTTGTTCATGCATTTCATACCATGCTTTGATAATTAGAATTGTGATTTGGGAATTTTTTAAATGGAAAAATATCTACAAGTTTGTATTATAATATTCAGTATTTGCTTACCATCTGCCTACTGTTTACTCACAAAGACTAGACAAAAGATGAAAATTTACATTTTAATTAAGCCCATAAAATGTATCATATGTTAAAGAAAATTATTAAAACTGTTGGAGGTTATAAATCCTCAAAGAAAAATATCCTTATTCAGATTTTAGATGATGATTTGTTTATCTGTGAAAATATTTATGAAACATAATATTCACAAAGGCAATCCTTATTCCCATAATTCATAAGAGTGCTTCAGTTATTTCTTTTGCATTATTATTCTTTCAAAAAACCTGAAGTTGGACTAAGTATAAATCATATATCTGGCAAAGCAGATACTGCACCTTTGCTCTTATACACGGATTATCTTGTATATATAATATATATGTGATTAAAATAATGATATGTGATGAATCTTCTACACACTAGGAAATTTTGAAATTGTTCTTTATAAACAAAGAATTTCCAAAGGTAAAGCAGGGAGACCAACACTGAGATATGAGACACGTTTGTAGCAGTTTTTGCCAAGTTCTAAACAAGTGTCAGTAATGGTAACCAAACAGATCCCACAGGCTACAGTGAGATTGAATCTTACTGGAAGACTAATTAAAACAGGGGAGTTCAAAATAAATACAGAAAAAAGTAAAATAGCTTTCTCTCACAAATCAAAATTCTAGTAAAATTCTTACTTTAGTACAATGTGTTATGAAGAATGTTTACACACAAAAAAATCTGTGTTCTGGTAATCATGCCTTACTTTGGGTAATTCTGTAAACAATTGTGGCATGCATAACCACCCTACAACTGTGATTTTGATAAACTATATGTGAACACTGAGAGAAAAACTCTACAGGGAGGAAAGAAGAAAACACAAGTAGATGAACCCTCCCCTAAAATTTCTATATATTTCGTTCCACCAGATATATCTGTAGAATGAACATTTATAACAGAAAATTTGAAACAAGGAATTACAGTCGTATCAGATTGAAATTCATCTAATTCATGAAATTCATGAGGACTAGAAATTTGAAATGTGACAGATTTTTTGTATGTTTTTCAAGATAAAAGAGACGGAAAACTTGACATATATATTTAATCTGTCTATTCTGTCTTGAATACCTGAGATGACAAGTATATTTAAGAACAGGAGACTTAAAAAGACAAAAAAGGGGGATATACTAATCATATATTGTGTTGAAAATTTACTGAAGTCATAGTTACAAAATAGTGATGTATTTAGGGTACTTTAATAATTCATTGTAGAAAAAAACTTTATCCCAAAACTCAAGAATACGCATCACCCCTATTTCTAAAAAGAGGCCAGGATTATTTATATGCCTTCATTATACTATTTTCACTTCAGGATAATTTAAAAGATATTTGCCTGAAGAACTTAATTAGAAATAAACAAAAAAATAAACAAATCCCACCACACTAAAAAAACCAAAACATAAGATGCCAAGATCCATTTTATGATGATGTCTTAAAAAAAAGAATTAAAAAATCAAATAAACACACAATGTTTCCATAGCTTATCTCAGTGAATGTATCACAAAGATGCAAAAACATTTTTATAGAAGAGATTTTGAAGTTTATGTTTTCATTATCTCTCTTCTTGAGAATGATAGATGTGTCACCAGCATAGTGGATGCATTCAGAATGATAATGTGTATATGATAGTCTAAACTGCTGTTCTGTTCTGGATAAGAGAAATGTTTTCACTGAAACAAAAGTTACCACCAGTTTGATGGGTTTGGAAGCTGCTAATAACAGTATCCATGAAGTAAGATATATTCTTTGGGACCTGTGTTTAGGAGTGACAATTTGGAGAAGCACAGTGTCCTCTCAATTTTTTGACATATGGAATGGCCATCTTTCTGTTTCAATTCATTTGTGTGGATGTGCACGGGTGTCTGGGTGTGGATATTTGTAGCAATAATAAGTTTATTTCTAGGGCTATTACAGTATCATGTGGAGGAACACATTGGAGTCCCATGGGGAGGGCATTTCAGAGAAGCCAGCGCTAGTCTGGATCTTTTTCCATCAGGGATATACACACTGTATCACACAGAGTTCTTAAACTAACAGCAACGTGCTGCTTCTAGCAACATCACTGTAACCTTTGCTGAGCTAGGTAAAATTATCTGCTTGAAAAAACACCAATTTGGGTTTTTCCTTTTGGTATAAGAAATTATCTCCTTATTCCCATATTAAGATAAACATAATTTGAGAAGTAGTTTCCTTGGTTTAACCATATATATGGCAACATAAATGTTCAATATTTCATGAATCAAGAGTATGCCTCATCAAAGATTTTAGTAGAATAATTTAATTTGATTAGTTTTTCCTGTCAATGTTATTCCAGAGCCTTTCCTTTTGACTTTCCTTTGCTACACTTACTTGAAAAATTTGAATTTACCCACTATATATCCTGAAATTTTCCATTAACCTCTGTCCAGATGACAGTTGCAATTATGTCTTCACTGAAGTGGTAGATGCAAATATATTTTGTTAAGACATTGATTTCAATTATTTAGTGTTGTCTCAAAGTTGAAGGTCAACACTGGAGTACTATGGTAATGCCACCATGTCAAAGTCTCTGAAAAGGAAGATATTATTGGGCTTGCAATTTCTTCTTTGTTCTAAGAATAGCTATAAATTTTTAATGGCTGTTTCAAACTCCAAAGACCATCTAGAGTATGCAGGGGATTGCCTAATATCAAAGAAAAATGAAAAATAAAGCAAACTGGAAAATATCCCAGACTTGAACTACATCACTGCTAGATCTGTTTTTCCTTGGTGTCCTTACACAAATGAGGCATCACAGGAAAATCTGGTGGACCGTAGCTGGCAAATGAAGGCTCTTTTCTTATATCCACTCATGCAGTTGCTCAAAAGAAGAACAACAAAAATTAACTTGGATACAACATAACCATATAATTATGTTCAGCAGAATTGAATCATGTTGAAGAAAGGACAGAAATAAGTGTCATGGTACGGATAATGCCTGAAAATGCAACCTTACAGATTTTAGTAAGGACTGAAGAGAAAAAACTGTATAAACCTGAGCCTGGATCAATGTTTGCAACAGTAAATTCTGAGACACCCTGTCTCCATTTTCTTGCTTTTAAATACTTTCTTCAAAGATGATATTATTAGGGATTCATTTAACACGCTATATTTGAATAGAGAATAAATTATGAAAAACAGATCTCAAGGCACCTCCTTTTTTTATTCAGAAAACTTTTTGTAACTTAGCATGCACCACAAGTGCATACATGAAGAGAGTGTACAAAGCCCTTTGTGCATTTTAAGTTAATATTATTTTTCTGCTTTTATGGAGCCTCTTGTAAACAAACTCAAATGCAGAGGATATTAATTTTTTCCTATGATTTCTTGGCTTGACACATTCAGCTTCTTTAATAAGAATCCTTGCAGTTTTTCCCTGTTTCTACAGTGTGCATTTAAAATTATAGACATAAAGTAAGAACAGACAATGGAAAGTTTAATTTTTAAAGGTTTCAATAACTATAAGGCCAACAAACACAGTGAAGTGTTCCTGCTATTAGACATGTCAAGTTCAATAAATGTCACCTATTTGCATAGGCCCTGAAGTTGTATTTGTATTCAATTGCTGTCATATACTTTTGTCACTATTGGATGAATCCCTCTGATGAGAAATGTTCAATACACCCTTCACCTAGAGATCTGAGGAAGTCAGATAATACATTACCAGCAGAACTGAACACATGTTTTTTAAGACGTCATTTACAAAAATCAATGAAATTATTGTTTTGGGTGCTGTGCTGTGGAGTAGATTATATTGCAGTGTCCTCCTGGATAATGGATGTTCTTCCCACTCCCATGTAAATGTGCAGAAAGCCACTTAACCTCTGATTCTCTTATTAGATCTACAGTGGAAAAGTGAAAGGAATTTCAGCTGTGGATGGGTTGTGAAATTTGTAAGCACAACTGCTGAATGGGTTGATGAAAACCTGAGAAAATTACTGTCAAAACTTACTTTTTGCAGTGGAAAAAAAAAGTAACTATCAAATTTCTTTGAAGAAATGAACTGAGGAAACTGGGCTACAGGACTTTGCCCAGTAGTGCCTTGCAGGAGATTAGGACAGACTTCCAAGTTATTTTAGAAGTCTGCCATAGGGAGCTGGAGAACCTGTACTTATTTGCATTTGTTTGGGGTTTTTTTGGTTTTTTTGGGTTTTTTTAATTTAATCAGAGAATTGCAGAGGCAAGAAGCTAATTAGTCGTATATTTTTTTCCCCTACAGATATTTCTCACATTCTTAATATAATCCTAGGGTGCATTACAGTAAGGGGACAATGTGATTGACCATTCTTGAACCTGAGTGCTGTGCAGTTTGCTATGCAACCATGAATGTGTACCTATGAAAGCAGATTTCTAATTTTTGATATACTGTTCCGGCTGCATACATTCTCTTTATCATCAGAAAAGATCTGAAAGATACAGCACAATCAGCATGTATTTTTAACCTTGCAGAACACAGCTACTTAAGTGATTTCTAGATGGAAGATGAGCGGTATAATTAGATTGAGTTTTAACATAAATCAGTTCCAGCAGGAAATGTAGCTCTCTTATTGATAATATACAGAAGGCTTATTACTAACAATGTTGGTAGAGAGAATGTAATTATTGTTGGTAGAGAGAATGTAATTATTCCCAAAAATGTGTAGAGAAACATACCAATAGGCATAATTTAAGAAAAATTCTATTTGCCTTCAAAGTTACTTTTTCAGTGTTAGAAGGAAATTGTTATGATCCTTCTTAAGTATTTTCATGATGATTATCAAATTAAAAGGCATAATCCATCAAAAACATTAATTTGAATGTATTTTGTATTTTCCAGAGTATGATGTAAAATTGTACAAGATAAACGTACCTGTTTATGAAAAGGCAAACATTGTTTAAAATTATGTTAGTATTAAAGGAAGCATTTGAAAAAAAAATGAATAGCAAATTATATCTTTATAAGAATACAAGTGTAATCAGTAAGGTAATAAATATCTTGTTAAAATCATCTTCATGGCCAGTTGCTGGGCTTGCTCCATGATGTCAGTGCCTGCCTTATCCTGAAGAGCCTGCACAGGAAACAGATATGGTTTTTCTCCCTAATGTGGCAGAAGACACTGCTGCCTTTGCTGCTGCAAGGACACGTCCCTGGCTTGTGGTCAGCATGGTGTCCACCAGGTATTTCTCTGCAAAGCTGCTCTTCAGCTGAGCTCTAGTGCTGCCTGGCTTTATTCCTTCCAGGGGCAGGACTTGGTTTGTGCTTTGTTGAAGTTCTGGAGGCTCCTACTGGCCCCTTTTTCCAGCCTGTCAAGGCTCCTCTGAATTGAAAGACAACCATCTGGTGTACCAACTAAATCTAATTTTGTAACATCTGCAAACTTGCTGAAATTTATTCGTCAAATTTTAAAGGTAGAAGCTCCTAAACCTATGTTTTTATAATTTATCATACAAATCTTCATCTTGCATTCACTTTGAGTAGTATTATGTATTAAAAGGCCTCCAGTAAATTAGTTACATTACTTGGTGAATAAAAGAATTGGGTCTTATTCATTATGCACAAAGGTTTCAGAATCTGACTGTACATTATTCATTCTCACAATACTTTCAGATACTGAATGTACAATTTGTTTCTACCTCTCCTAGATTGTCATTTATTTGAAAAACAACAATATATTTTTATTCTAAACTGAAATTGATATTACATCCTACAAGAAGTAAAACACTGTGTGAAGGTCACCCTTAGAAGGATAGAACTTCAGGGCAGTTTGGGAGAAGAAGGAAGTGAATAGTATAAACATGAGACATTTCTTGACACTGAAAAATGTCAGGGAACAGCCTTGGCCACATTTTGTACCATAAATGAAACAGCCATGGACCAGGAATCCCATCATGGTGAGCACCAAAGGAGGCACAAGTTCCAGTGTTCTCATTGCTCAAATCAGAGCAGCTCTTACTTAAGACTGGATAATCCTGTTTTGGATAACTTCAGGTTGCATGTAAAACCTGGAGACATGTTTAAAGGGGCTTCTGGTCTTTAGAGATTTGAGAACGAGACATTACATTAAGCAGTAATTATGTAGAAATAAATTTGCAGCAATTAATACAATAAGACAAATAAATATTTATGCTTCTGTTGCCATGTGAACTGCATTTTTAACTTTTGTTTTTTAGGATTTTTCCCCTTTACATATCCTTTGTTTTCACACCTTCTCTCCTTCAAAATGCCTTTACACTTAACAAAAAATTCCAAATCCAGTAATAGAAATTATCTGACAGGAATACAAATTCCAGCTCTGGAACTCCTATTCCAGTTTTGTATCATAGCAGAATTAAGAACTCCCCAGATGCTGCATCCTGTCATTTTTCTGTTTTCATTTTTCTTCCCAGAACTGAGCCCTGTGCATTTAGCCACAATTAAACAAGCTTAGGTGTGTCTTTTTCACAGGTAAATTTATATGTAAAGTTTCCTTCATTTTTACATGAGCAGATAACACACACACACACTGCATTGCAGAAAGGAATTGGATATGTACAAGTTATTTTTCCATTAGAAAGCATTTCAGTCACTGTCCCAGACAATAAAAAGTAAATTTGCATTCCATAAAAACTAAAAAAGGCTGAACAGGTTATTGCTAAAGAAAACTTGTTCTTGATTTTCTGTGGACACATTCAGGGAACGATAATGATACAAATATGAGAAAAACACTGGGTGATCCATTCACTTCTTTAATTATGGAAGCATTTCTAAGATAAATATTAAAATTATTCATCCTTAATATATTCACCCTAAATATATTGACTCAATATAATCCTCTTACAGGACTCTGACTCACTTAGAGTTGTGAATCAAAACCTAATAGCTGAAGATGTTTTTGATTTTACCTCTGCATGTTTCTGCACAAAAGGCTGTTGTTTTTCAGAGTGACGTCCCTAAAGTGTGCTTGCAGAAGACCCTAACCACCACTTTTTCAGCTGCTGTAATAAACAAAACTGAAGATGATGCCCAGGAGCGGGAGTGGGGCTGACTCCAGGCAGCCCCTGCACCTGGGAAGATCCAGCAGCCTCTGCCATGCCCAGTCCAGAGGATCCAAGTGACTCCTCAGGGATCAGGGGGACACTGTCCCTGCTGTGGGACAGGGGCTGATGGGGTGAGTGGGTGAAGCCCCATGAGCAGACCCAAGGGGGAGCTGTCTGGGACCAGCCTATCTAGAGCTTCCAGGACCCAAACTTTTGCTGGTTTTAAGGCAAGAGAAAGCTTAATGCACTTCACAATTTTGTGAAGAGGGCATTTTGACAGTCATAGTGATGCGTTCATGCTTTTTTTTTTTCCTTTGAAAGCAAATGGAGGTGAGCAGAGGAAGGATAAGGTTAAGATGAATACTTGTGTTATCTCTCTTCTAATAACACTGAAAATGTTTTCATCCAAAATCTATCACTTTGAATTGGGGTGACCAAAGACTTGAAATTAGTGTTCCCCTTTTCTAGGTGAGCATTCTCGAATCCTTTTCCTGCACACCTTTTCAAAAGAAAGAAAGAAAGAAAAAACTGAGAACTCCTCATAGTTTCACACACAGAGGTTCACGACAGTTCAATTGTTTCAATCCAAGAGGAAAGATGGAAAAGGAAATGAGGAAAGCTCAGGTGGAAAGCTGCAAAATGGATGTCTTATGATTTGTATATCAATAATAGAAACT
The DNA here is from genome assembly GCF_901933205.1 of Camarhynchus parvulus. Taxonomy (NCBI): domain Eukaryota; kingdom Metazoa; phylum Chordata; class Aves; order Passeriformes; family Thraupidae; genus Camarhynchus; species Camarhynchus parvulus. The sequence continues at coordinate 12,716,448 of NC_044571.1, forward strand.
GAGCAGAGCAGATGACAGAATGGACATTTTTTAAATGTCAGACAGAGGAGAGTGCTTCTCTTGTACATGCAAACAAATGTACCTTTATTCTGCTACAGAAAAAAAAAAGAAAAAATAACTACTGTATGCATAAGTATTACTCAGGAAAATTGTTAGCTGAGGAGGGGATTTGAGGATGCAAATTATGACAGACAGCAGAGGGCTAGAATATTCACAGTTTGAGGCTTCCTAAATTTGCCTAAGCAGCAGAGCTTCAGCTGAAACGTCATTTTCACAGTATGCCCGAGGTTATACTGAATGAGCAGAAAACCTGCACAAAATGCTTGAAGCAGGAGAAGCCCAAGGATGCCAGGAGAAACCAGTATTCAGAAAAAAGAATGTTTTATGAGAAGACCTTACCCCAGTATTGTTGTACCTGGTTCTAAAGCTTTTGCTAGAGCACAGAAGCAAAGATAATGGCAAGAGCTAAATATGGTAAGGAACCCCTCTTTTCACCTTTGTTCATAACTGCTCCATTTAAATTGTAAAATTATATAATGAGCAACTCAGAAACATAATTATTATTTTCCCAATATTTCTTTAAAAAATTAAAGTTCGTAAAAACCATTATATTGGGAAAAGATAAAAGAACAGAAAGGAAAGTTAGTGAATGCAAGATCAGATAAAGGGAATAACAGTGAGGGAGAAAGGCAAAGAGAATTTAGGGACAAAAATTGATTATTCTAATTTTTATTAATCCATGTTTGGCTACTGATGCTTATTGTTAGTGGAAAAGAAAGGGACAGAATACTACAATGGCAGTTTGCTCCTTACTATTGAAGAAACATCTGAAGAGGCAGCTCAAACCATCTACAGTATACAAGCTGAATGCTGTCTAAAAATTAGCTACAAGTAGAATTCAGCAAAGAATAGTTGATGAAATATTTACATGTTTTAGAAAAAAATCTCATTTTCCTCAGATCAAAACTTTTATTTTGAATGTTTTGATTTCAGCTATATTTTCCATTGTTCTACCAATTTGTTTAAGTAACACCTATTTTTTCTGGGTTTAGAGCTAGTATTTGAACATAAAGTTGTAATTATTCCACATTAACAGACATAATTTGGATTATTTCTAAGTAGTTTCTGTAGAAGAATTTGACTGTGAGAAATAGTGATATTCTGACTTATGATGCAAACTGAAACAAAAGTATATTTTGGAATGAAAATTTTATTTTAGGGAAAGAAAAAAATTCAAGGCCTAAATCTTTTCTGTACTATTCTTAATATTTTAGGGTGCTCAAGGAAGTTCAAAGTAGGTGGATAGGGTTAGGAATAATGTATATTAGAGTAGAAAATTACCAAATAAAAAATAATAACTGTTTTGTGTATTTTTAGACAAAATTAATTAAAATATATTCAGACATCCAACCAAAAACTGTTCATATTAGTGGTAAATAGTTGCATGAAGCTTAAGTCAGTCATCATATATTAGCATGAGTGCAGGCAACGAATTTTGAACACAAAATGTGTGAACATTCTTTTGGAAGACAAAGTATCAGTGCTAGTGAGAAAAAGGATGATGCTGTATACAAAAAATCAAATAGATTCAAGAAAGTGTAAGCTAAATTTTATGTGTGCAAAATTTAAAAAATATGGAGTTAATATTTTTAAACAAGCAGAAGGTTATTTATGCATTCATTTACAATTATTTCATTTAATATGGTTGGAGTTATTTGGACTTCTGTGTACTTTAGCAGCAGTAACCTAAATAAGTTCAGTCACAACTCTTCCAGACAATAGGAAAAAAAATTCCTGTGGGCTTAATTAACTCAGCTGATCCCTCCAAAACACTTGTGGATGTACTTGTCAAGAATGGGTTTAGAAATTTTAAATTATCGTTCTCAGTACATTTCAGTGGAATTTTTCTTTCTTTATTTAAGAGTTTTCATTTAGAGTTCTAGCTTTTCCAGTCACTGAAGAATAGTAATTCTGACTACTAATTTTAAAAGTAGTTTGTATGGTTGCTAGAGGTCTAGCCTTGTGCTCTTTCCTTCCTTGCTGCAGGCAAGTTCCATCATTTAGGTAAATGAACACTGAATAATAATTGCATTTGGTGGAAGCATACTGGGACAAATGGTTGTAAGCTAATTTCAGCTCTATAGCTTCTCTCTGAATTCCATTTTGAATTTTAACATCAAGCAAAAATTAATGCTGAATGATCTGGCTTTTTTTTAGAGAGTTTTTGCTGAGAAAATGTCTCCTGTATTTCCACTTCATGTACTTTTTTTTCCTACTTTTTCACAGAACCTTAATTGTTCATAAATTTAAGTCTATGAGGTTTTTATTCAATACTTAGTGCAACTACACCATCATTAAGTAATTCATATTTCTTTGGGCTGAAGTATTTGTCCTTCATCAAAAAAGAAAATTATTTATTTATTGAATATCCATTAGATTGACTGATATATAAATTTCTTTAATTGACTTATCTGCACATTTGTGAGGAATTATTATTTTCCCATTGTAGGTAAATTACCATTGTGACAATATTACCAGTATATTTCCTATCCAAAATTATATATTTTTTTTCACTTAAGTGAATACCACAATCCCATTATAAGACTGGAGAACTAGTCAATCAAAGGTTGATGAATTATGAAGAGTAAATAACTTAGGATGCTTGGTAAGTTAAGTCTTTCAGCTTAAAATTTTAATAAAGGCTGAAATTAATCATAAGCAATTGGTTTATTTTTTATTATGCAGTGAATGACTATGTATGAGTAGCCATGACTATCTAAAGAAGTTGATGAGGTATTTCCATAATATTATGAGTTTATCAAGGGAAATATTCTGGAATAAGTTTAGGATAAGGAGGGCTGACATTTTCATGTCACTTTCAGTGACAGCGTTGCAATCAAGCAGGTGCTGCCTGCACCAACCTTGCTTCAGTGAGAGAAATCAGCTGACTCAGGTCTGTCATGTGCTAGCTGTCCTTGGAATATTTGGAGCAAATGTATTCAACTTCCTACTGAGGGAAGGTCAGGATTGCATGGCATCCTTTCTGTATGATGCTGCATTCAGTGGGGAATTTCAACTACTTTATAAGATGGAAAAGATAATAAAAAGAGATAACAATCTCCAGCAATTCTGGTCTATGGACCCTTCTAGAAGCGCTAATAGAGTATTTGGGTAACTGGGTAATCCTCTTACCAAATATGGATTATTCTACTTTAATCAATGAATTACAGACTTATTTTAAGCAAAATAAAACCTATATTATTTTTAGCTCTTTTGCATGCTTTATCATCCTGAGATAATTGTTAATCTCAGGAGCAAGCTTATTTAAGGAAGTCACTTAAATTTTCATTCAGTTTACACTTGATAATAACTTTTAAAATTGCAAAGTGATAATATATATAATAACAGTGCATCGTTCTATATATATAATTTGTATATGTGCAATGGATATAATACTTGCAATGGATATTATCTAATAATTATATTTTATAATGTAAAGTACCTTGTTTTGTATTTCAGACACCAATATGAGTTTGTGTGTATTTGTTCCTGTATGTGCAGTGTCTACTGTAAGAAAGCTGTACTGAACAATAATTTGAAACTATTCATTGCTTTAGGTAGAGGTCTTATTCCAAAGGAGAATGTTAGATAGTGAATCACTTGCTCTAATGCTCATGGAAATGTTATATTCTTGATTTTTCTCCTGATACATGCCATATTCTTAAGCTCAAAGTAAAATGCATGGTTTATCTTTGTGTTTAAGGAAATGAGCTGCTGATTTCTGCAAATACATTTGGTCTCAGAAAACACAAGCAAAAAGCTCATTAACATCTTTTCTTCTGCTACCTCTTAGAAGAGAATTGTTAATTAGAAGGAAAATGGAAATACAATTTGGTAAATCTTGTAGCAACTCTTACAAATGTATACAATAAACTAATGAAGACAGAGAGTTCTTCATGTCATATTAAGGTCACCATCTCTCATATATTCAGCTATGCAAAAAAGTTATGTGACAGAACTGGGGGGGCAACAGGCCTGTTAGATTTCAGAATAATTTTAAGATTAAAACAATGAAGGCCTCTCAATAAAAACATAAGAATTCCTTTAGAAAGATGCATTTTTATTTTATATAATATTACTATCATTACTATCATTACTAATAATGTTATTAAAAACAATAATTTTATAAGTAAATATTGATTTAATGAAGATTTTACAGAGTGGAATTGTAACTTGTTCTGGAAAGTGGATAGAAAGAATCAACTTAGAAAACCTGTTCCAAATAGATTTTATACTGCATGAATAACTTTAAACATCTGTTTTGCCTTGCTGAAAACACTTGAATGTAAGAATTAATATCATTTTAATGCATGTTTTATTATATGTAAATAACAAATTATTTTCTGTAATTAGGACTGTAAAATGGTGATTTAGTTAAATCTGGATTAATAGTAATTCTGGGAAGAGACAGGTCATTTGCTTTTTTAATATCTTGCTCACTAAAGTAAAACAATGGCCATTTCTAAAAAAATACTGTTATGTGAGCAGCCGGTGAAGAGTTTAACTTTAATTGCTTATCTTAGAGTCAAATTGCTAAAAATATGAAATTAACTCAAGAAATGTGTGTTCTGATTAAATTCTGAAGTGAAAAATCCAACAGTAGTAATCAAAATTATACTACATAATAATGAAAAATAGAACCTCCACCTTTTCATAGATTCAAAATTGTGGGAGAATGGATTGTCAGAGAATAGAGATGGTGCTGCAGGAAATCTCACCCTGATAAGTTGCAGCTGTGTAAGACAGGTGACCAGCATTGAAGGAGAAGAAGTGTGGAATGCTGATGTGCACTGACCAATCACAAAAGAGTAAAAGGGCACACAGGTGTTATGCATGTGAGACACAGGGTATAAAAGGTTGTACTGGGGACTAATGAAGTGATGCTGCTTAATCTTTGGTGTCAGTAGTGTGCTCTTTATTACAAAATGTATGTCTTAATTATGTATTTAAAAAGCAGTTAATCCTCATTTTCTCTCTTTTATTTTCCTATTAAATTATCCATGCTTTGTTTGCATTCCAGTGTTTCCTTACAGACATTACGAAGTCCTGGTTCTAAGTGACAGGGACATCAATTCTCATCATTCCCACTTAACTTCTGTTGGAAATAAGTATTGCCTTTAAACTTATCTGCTGAAATATGGAGGTATTTTTCCTTATTAAATACTTGGGAATGTAACTAATTTACTCTATAAATTTGTTAGAAGCCAGTATATTAAATATTTAATGAAAATATAGTTACAAGCATGTTCTCAGATTTATTAACGTTGAAGCAGCAGAGAGTTGTCAGGTATGTAATAACAAGTAATACCAGCAATAGAAAACTAACTTTCTGTAGTTTCTGAAAATATCCAATGCATTACTTAAAAAAAATTTCTCTTACAAAGTTATAAATAATTTATTATTAGAGAAAAAACATTGCTCATAATCTATATTTTTAAGCTCTCACACAAGAACAGGTGTATCTTGCATTTCAGATTTGCTAATACTCCTTCCTGTTTGCAAAGCTGCTAATTAAAAGGCTGCATCACTTCATAGTCTTTCACTAAACTGTTACTGTCATATTTTCTGAAAAATCTCCTTGCCCAGGATTCTTCTCCTGGGAAGTTGAGAAGCCTCAGAGAAAAATGAAAACAGTAATTATCTGATTTGCTTCTCCTGTGTTTTGCTGCTTTGGAATGTGATTTGGACATTGTTTACCAACAGGTGCTTGTTTGATTGGTTTCATGTGAATTGTTTGTACTCATGACCAATCACCGTCCAGCTGTGTCGGGGTTCTGGAGAGAGTCACAAGTTTTTCATTAGTAGCTTTTAGCTTTCTGTCTGTATCGTTTCTCTATTCTTTAGTATAGTTAGTATAGCATTCTTTAATATAATACATATAATAAAACAATAAATTAGCCTTTTAAGAACATGGAGTCAGATTCATCATCTCCTCCCTTTAATGGGGGTCTCAGAAAATACCACACTAAACCATTAAAACTTTTAGTCACTGCACACAGATGTGCTCATATCAATTCCACTGGGAGTGTGTCAGTTCCAGTGTTTGATATTCCATACAGAAACTCATGTTTCCTTATGTGCTGGTTTTGGCTGAGTTATTTGCCATGCACCAGACCATGTGGTGCCACATTTTGGATTTGTGGCCAAGCCAGTGCAGAGAACACAGAGATGTTTAGTTATTGCTGAGCAGGGCTTACACAGCATCCCAGCCTTTTCTGTCTTCACACCGTCACCACCAGAAGTGAGGAGGGGGCCCAGCTAGGGCAGCTGAGCCCAGCTGACCACAGGGATATATTCTGTGCTGTCTGGTGTCTTGCTCAGCACAGAAACAGAGGGAAGACAACAGAAGCAAGGGACATTCAGAGCGATGGTGTTTGGCTTCCCAAGTCACTGTTAATTGTGATGGAGCCCTGCTTTCCCAGAGATGACTGAACACTTGCCTGCCCCTGGGAAGTGGTGAATTAATTCCTTCTTTTGCTTTGATAGAGCATGCAGCTTTTGCCTTGCCTATTAAACTTTCTTTATCTCAATCCACAAGACTTTTACCCTTCTAGCTGTCTCCCCATTTCACTGTGGGCAAGTGACCAAGAGGCTTCACAGGACAGAGCTGCCCACTGGCATTAAACCACAACAACTCAAAACTAATTGCAACAGGGTTTCCTTAGCATGCAGAAGGAATTAAGCTAATTTTTTAAGCAACTAGTGCTTGTAGGACTAGTGTCTTTACAGGCATAAAATCAAAACATAGTGAGAATATGTTTAAAAAACATTAGCTCCAATTTTAGAATTGTTACTCCACTTTTAGACCTAGCCTGTGTTCTATTGTAACTCATTTTATAAAAGAGGTAGAGAAGCAAATATGTTTCTTTAAGAAAATTATTTATCTAGAAAGAGAATGAATTTGTGTGGATTGATCTTTCCTTCCATGAGAGGTTGATTTATACTAGTAAAGATTATCAAGTTATTGGTTGTGGTAGTTTATCTAACCTACCTTCAAGTTTTTTACCTCCGTGACTATCGTATAAGATAGAAAAATTTTAGACACTTAGCATGAGTTTTATCCTTAGTGAAGAGACAATTTTTTGTAGAATCAAAATTAGTCATAAATACTTCAAATAATCCATTATTTAATTCCCACCCCCCCCCCCCCCCCCCAGGAAACTTTGGAAGTAGAAAGTCTTCAAATTCATGAAAATAATCAGATATATCTTTCATTACTAGATCTTCAGGAACAATGATACCTAGGAATAATGCACCTCATTTGTCATCCTTGCAATTCCACAGGCTTATTTTCCAGTATTCATGAAGTTGCTAGTTAACTTAATTTCTATTCTTTGCAAGTCACCCTCTGTATATACCTTATGAAAATATTTTCAATGTTCTGAAGGTTGCACGTATTTGTATTTCTCATTGTTTATATGATGATGAGTGTAAGTTTACACTCATTAAAGGCAATGAATTCTCCTGATCTATCCATGCTGACAGTCTTCTCATTGACATTGGTTTCTACTCATGATTATTACTCCTCTGCAAAGGAACCATATTTGTTATTATTAATTCTTAACCTAACGAAGCATTCACTATATTGTGTGCAGTTTTATCTCACATATATATTTATGAAGTCTCAGCAAGCAGTTAGATTAACCTGGAATTTGAGCAATGGGTATTAATTATTCTCTGTCAGCTTTCTCTCTGTTTTTTCTCCTAATTTCCTCTTCTTAAAATCTGGGTAACTTAAAGTTGGATAGTAAGAGTTTGCTAAGTCAATGCCTTATGAAATGCTTTATTTCATTGTCCTTTAAAATTTGCCAAGTACGCTTGTTTTTCCAAAGTTTGTGACTAAAAGGTTGTTGTGTAACCTCCTGAAAACATTGTCATGTGCTGCCTCAGGGTATAAAAATCTTAAGCCCCTTTAAAGGAGCTCATCAAATCAGCCCTGGCCTTTACATTTCTGTCTTTTATTAAAAAAAAAAAAAACAGAAAAAGTGTTATCTTACCATTCATAACATCTGCTGCTATTGCATCCAGTAGTATATGAGGATTCATTTTGCAGCAATAGGTTATCAAAACAGGAATAAGCATTTACATGTTTGGGTTGAGTTGGAAGGTGTCAAAGATAAGAATTATTTATTAAGGATGATGATAATTTTTATTTATTTAAAAATAAACAAAAAAAAACCCTTCAAACAGATTAATCTCATAAGGTTTCCACTTCATTTGGAATGCTTGCATAATTTCTGTTACATTTCTACTGTTTGTTACGCTATGAATAATTTTATTAAAAACCTGAATTTGACAAAGACAATACCAGGGTAGCATGGTTGAGAACAGAATTGCCCAAATGCCAAAAGGAAGTCTTTCATTTGATGTCAATATTTTGGGTTAGCTTCTTCATTATTTAATTTTGTGTTTCAAAAGAATGTGTTTGCAGTTTGGCTTATTCTGCAGCACATATGGAAGTGCACTGCATTCTGATTGTTTACCGGTTATACTCCATGCATTCTCAAGGTTATTTTTCACTTTCAGGAAATTTGCTCTTTTTCATGTTCAGCTGCCCTTGAATATTCTGACTGCTCTCTAACAGGACTGCTATACTGAAGATACCATTTATACCCAAAATTTATCCTCCAGAAAAGTTTAAACCAGCTGCGTTGTCATTAAATTGAAATGAAAAGATAAACAACATGGATTTTAATTGTCTTTGCCCCAGAACATTTTTTCTACAGTGAATATAAATTTTCACACTCTTAAAATTAATTCATCTTTCTCATTACTGCTCTACATTTTCTGTTACAGCACTTAGAACCCTGTGACACTTCTGGCTGTCTTGTGGTTACAAAATTCTCTTTGAAAGAGTTAGAAAGGGAAGTGTGGGGTCAAATTAACATTGTAAGTTCAGAAAAGATAAAATATTGTTGGTTTTGCAAAGGATGCTATTTGGCAAACAACCTGCCCTTGAAAGTCTCTTTTATGTACTCTGTAATATCTATGCTGAGATTTATAAAGTGTGTTCTCTTTCCAAATTTTTTCCCCTATGCAGAAAAAATGAGAAGGAAGCAAAGCAGAGAAAAAACCTTGAGGCCTTTGACTTCTTCAATTAAAAGTGTGGCAAGGGAGGCATCATTTGGTTAAATCAGCAGATTTTTAAATCACCTGTTATTTTTTTCTTCATTCTGTATCCATTTAAACAAATTATTTTTAAAAAAAGGAAATTTTTTTTGGTAGCATTAGGAATAAACCCTTTTTATAATTAACCCTTCAGGGGAATTAGCACAAGCAAGTGTAGCAACAGTGGAAGGGTATCTGTTCATCTGGCAGGAATATTACCATCAACTGGCATCGTATGGTAGCTATTACATAATCCCTAGAAGAGGGTGAAATAGACCATATTCTGGTCTCTAACTAATTCCACTAACATAATTTGATTAGAAGATACAGGCACCTAAATATAGGTTGGCAAAAAACACCTAGACCACCACACCTCCAAAATCCCCTTAAATATCAAAACATCTACTTTATTGAACTCAGCTTTTTGTTTTAGTGGGGTTTGGTTGTTTGGATTTGTGTTGGTTTTTATTTGTTTATTTAAATTTTATTATATTTTATTTTGTTTTCATTTACGTGTACAGTATGTAACAATAGCATCTACTTAATGTCAGGGATGTGTATTGATATGTACCATACACAACCAAACCCACAAAGGATTACTACCAATAATGTACTTAATTTTAAGATTTAAATTAGACAGATTTTAGTTCATGCTGTTCTTTTCATGAGAAGTATCCATTGCCTGACTCCAGCTGTCAACATTCTTAATACTTCATTTTCCTCTGCTATTTATCCTTTGACTTAATTATAATAATTCAAGCACTGATGTGTCTTGTCATACCCCTTACTTGGTTTGAGATTAAAAATGGGTTTTCCAAAACAGCCAGTAATTATAAAACAGTCTATAAAATAGATGCAGATGTTACCAACTTTTTAGGGCAACAGAATAGGTTTGGTCTGCTCTTTCCCATGCTCTTAAAGGCAAACAGAGCCACATCTCAACATTGTTTAAAAGCTTCTTTCTGCTTACACAGACTAGTAATAAAATGACCATTTAGATGCCCTCTGATCCTTTTTTCCCCTCTTTTAAATTTCATTTTGAGAATGACATTTAATTGTGACATGAGTGAAAAATAGACGTACTGCCTCAAAATATAAAGCAATACTAGCAATACTGAAATATATGTGATACAAGCACAGAATAGATTGTACTGTTTGGCAATTGTGAGACAGCTTTTGAAATTAATTTTGGAAGATTTCAAAGGTATGACATTGACTATGCCCAGAAATGTGATACATGAATATTTCTAGTGCTGTTTGATTACCTAAAACTAAGCAGACATGCTTGCTATTTGAGAATGTTAATATAACATTTATAGAAGTTTATGATTACCAAGAAATACTTTGATTTCACAGGCAAGCTACAGAAGTCAAATCAAAATACATTTTTTGTTTTATTCTGAAATAAAAAATATTTCCCTATGCAAACTGTGTTGAAATTACAAGAAACCTCTTTTAAAGTTACACCTAGAAGTTATAAGTCTATTTGATACCTACATTCTTATTTAGCTGAGCTCTTGATTTTTCCTGTGGAAATGTTAGCCTTAGTTACACGTTGCTCTCACCCAGAATCTTCAAGAAATAAAAGCAACAGTGCTGAAGAATACACTGAGGTACAGCTCTGTCTTGGCTTATGGATATTTGTTTCTCTGAAGGCTAAGCTTTAGTGCACCCAACTGCAGGGCCTACAGATACAGACAGGGATTGAACAATTTATCCATAATTTATATGATTTTGGAAAATTCTGATATTTAAAGGTTGTTGTAAATCTCTGCTTGCAACTAAGCGTGGGATCCCCACTCATCCCAACTCAAACAGCATTTTGCAGATTGTAATAATGGATATAGAAGTGATTCTTATGACACCTTCTGAAATGGAGTTTCATTTGCACCTTTCTAAAGGGTGCTGAAGTGCTGTGGAGGGTTCAGAGAAGAGCTACAATAGTGACTCAAGAAGAATAGTTTTAATAGACAGTTAAAAGGGGATTTGATGACAATTTTAGGTATATCTAGGGGGACAGAACATCTAACATTAGACAAGACTTTAATTGAACAAAGCAATAACTAATTTTTGTTTAGTGAAATTTCAACTAAGAAAAGAATAAGTTGGAAGACAGATCAATATTTGATTTCAACAGTGTTGATTAACACAAAAACAATTAACAAAGTTCTGTGAAATTCATTCATAATTCTAAGTATTGAAATCATAAATAGGTTTTTTTCTAAAGGAGATCTTTTAGCTCCAGCACAAGTTTTTGGTCATATGAGTATAAAAAATGACAGTGACACATTCTTCCATTGTGATGAACTACTATTATGCAATATATTGGCTAAATCATAAAAATATTTATTTTAGGAATACTGATGTATTTAAATATTTTAATTTTTTTATAATCTGTGAATGTTGATAATTTAATTAGAAAAAATAATAAACCAAAAGGAAGCTGTACTGAAAGATATTTTACTACCACTAAACTGCTTGCAAATACATCCAGTGCTGTCGTATCATAAGAATTCAGTTGTGGTAATCAGCTATAAACATTAAAGAGGCTGAAAAATAAATATCAAAATATTTTAATTTCATACCTATATCTATGGTAAGGGATGGGATAAATATTATAATTACTTTTGCCATTTATGGTCACCTTCAAACAATTTCCTTTGTTTAAATTATTAATACTACTTTAAAACATTTCTTTTGTTCTACTTCAGTCTTTGTTCAAGTCCTTTTGCTTGAAAAATAGCTGCTCATAGTTTATATCAGAGTACAGAACAGATTTTCTAATCTGCCTTGATACATTCAAATTGTTTTTCACCTGCAGGTCAAGTTATATAACTTTGCTCAGTTACAACAATTGAATTTCTCCCTCTGCAGCTCATAACTTGGTATTTGAATTCATCATTAGAGAGATTTAAACAGCCATCTTCATTGACTGAAGATATTACTTGTTTATCTGTTAGATAAAAGACGTGGTGAAAATATCCAAGAGAGTGAACATTCAGTAGTGCTTTGGATTAAGTTATTATGCATTGAAGTCATTATACATTGACATTTCCTACTTTATCAGAGAAGTTTCAAAACATATCAACATGCACATTTATTTTGATGCAGTTTCTATTTTCTGTGCATTTGTGTTAGTAAGAGGCAATGCTAGGTATTGTACCTTGAATTATGACACTGTCTTGGTGCAGGTGAAGGTATTGTGTTATCTTTCAGGCGGAAGAAATATACTTAATGCTTTATGTCTGATTCCACAGGAAACTGCTACGACAGGCTTGGCAAGGTACATCAGGAAACATCACCAGCAACACATGATCTCCAAGACATCTCTCGGTTATACTTTCTATCAGGATACAGCTGTTCCCAGACTTGGATTCAGCTATTCCCAAGATTGTGCTAGATGTTCCAAAGACAAAGGACATAGCCAGCCATCCCCTAGAGCCTCGGGCTGTGTCTCTACCCCATGTCTGCAGGATGGGGCTGCCTTGCAAAGGGCAGAGGAAGGAAGCCAAAGGGGGCACTGGGCTGCAAGGTGGCTCAGGGACAATGCTCACATCCCGTGAGTCCAGTGGCCATGACCAGACAGTAAATCACAAGTACTGCCAAGATGCTTCTGAAGGGCTCCACAACACTCTGAGGTACTGGCCACTCCGCCCAGCTGGTCATCAGCAAACTTGCTAAGGGGGATTTGACGTGGGAATTGATGATTTTCATTCAGTATATATTAAAATAAATACATAAATAAAACATATTGATTATATTAATCCAGATGAAATGAATTCCAGGTAAAAAGTGAATTTTATGTTTTTAAGTGAGGGAGAGGTCAGAGAATAGTCTATTCAGAGTAAGATGAGAAAGTGATACACAAGCAAAATGTGTACAAAGATTCCCATGGGAGAGCCTGGCAAACAGTTTCTTTACTGGATTCACTAATAGAAAGCAGTGAGCAATTCAATAGATTTAACCTTCCCTAACAGAAAGGGTAGATCCATACATGCTCAGTCTTGGCAACAGACAATTGTTATTATTTCTCAACCAAGAGTTCAGAACTTTCATCTGACTGCTGTTACACACTTTGCAGTGCTTCCAATATACTCCAAAATACATTCTAAGAATTTGCAAAGTACATTGTGAGAATGTACAAGATAAAAGTATGAAGCAAAACTGCAGTGCAGCAAATGTCCATGTATAAAGGCTGCTAGCCATTCACTGTGTCAAAAGACTGAAAAACATGTACCAAAATCTATCCACCTAGGGAAGAGCTAAGTCTCTACACGAAATAAAAGCTACATAGGAAACATCTAGTATTACCTTAAGCTTGTCTAATGTGAACTTTTTTTCATTGTTTGGTAATTCAGTTTTCTAATTGATGTCTCAGATTTAAGACATTGCACCTGACTGAAAAGAACTTGAGACAAAGCTATGTCTCTTCTGTGAGATTAAGCTCTTTTTTATATCACCATTTTTACAGAAGGTATAAATCTGTTGATACAGATAGTGCTCTTACTGGTAAATTTAAAAAAAAACACGAAGACTACAAAGTGCCTACCAGATTTTCTTTTTAATAAACTATTAATTTACATGTCACTCAGCAATCCTTAATTTAGGTCTAGAGCAGGACAGCCACTCAACCTTTTTTTAACCTAACTGGTTTTGCACACTAAGCCAAGTCAGCAGCTGGACTTGTTTATTTCCCAGATAAGACCTTTTACCTCAGACACCTGAAAAAGAAATTTCAGTTAAAATCCACTATCAGTGACTTTTTCCTATGGATTTTTTTTGCTAAAGATCTTGTAGGGACTCTGCATCACCCTAGGGAATTGGGAAATAACTGGTCACTTTATCAGAGCTGAAAACAAATGAATAGAACAAAAATTATTTGTGCCCATTCTTCTATAGGGACCTTAGAAAGTAATTCAACAGTGCTCTCATTAATATCTTTGGAACAATGCATACTCTAGAACAGTGCAATATTCCTTATGATAATTCCTGGTATTTAGGCAGAAGAGAGAGGTGTAAAGATTCATCTATTTGATTCCTGTTAAGTGAGTATATGATAGCCAAATCATAAAAAATTATGGTGCCAGCAATGCCTTTTTTTATATATATATATACATACATACACTTATATACTGCACAGAAGTACAGAAGTAATGATATTTTCTAATGGCACAAAATCTTTCCAATTACTATAATAAGGTGAACATCTATCATGTGACTATCAAAAACTGGACATAGCCATAAAAAACCGAATCAGCTTCTATGGGTACTATTCTGACCAATAACTTTAACTGTTAAATAAATTGAATAAGTTTAACACAAAGAATTTGTGATTTTGCAGGTTGACATCTTGAATAACATATTATTCAAATTAAACAAATAGTGAAAGTTTATAACTCATTTTTTTGAGTAATTGAAATGTTTTATTCATAAATACAGTCCTATGTACTTTCAGATATAAAGGGAGCATCTAAATAAAATTGACACAGCATGGGAATTTTGAATGTAAATACCTTGTATTGCCTCCAAAGTTCTCTGATGGTTTAGAAAAGGAATTCTGTCAAACACATGAATTTATAAACAGTTCAATTTATATTTTATTGTCAGGGAGCAAGATAATTTTCACACAAAGCAATCTGGATTTCTGCTTCAATGACTTCAACCACAAAAATTACAGTATTGTTAAAATCAGTGAAACTCCTTGTATCTTTTACATATACTAAATCAAACCTCTAAGACTGGATTCAGTGGTCCAAGAAACTAAAGTAGTTCAAGTTTATACTCTTTCAGATTTCTATTTACGTGAGAGCCATTTGAAGTAATTCAAAGATTGAGTCATTTTGCTAGTAGTACCACAGCATTTCTTGCCAAGAGAAAAACCTGCAATGTCCAAACCTTTTCTTTACTGCTCTAAGCTTCCAGTATCTCCTGAATCAACCGCGATATCTGTGTGAGCTCAATAGTCTGGATCACATTTGACTGGGTCCTATTTGACCTTGTTGACCTGTATATCCCTAGAAATCTCTTAACCTTTAGCAAACATTGCTGAGATCTGGCCAGACTTGAATGGAGACCACATAGATGCAAATCTCTCATTTGGAAAACAAAAGATAATATTAAATGGTAATTAAGGTCCCTTTGATAAGCTTCCTAGTAGGAAAACCTAAAACTCAGTATATATGTTTCCTTTAATGGGATATATTAAAGACAACTTAAGTTATAGACCCTAACAAATAGGATATCAATGTTTGTGACCTTAACATTTTTCTTGGTGACCCTTTGAGACCTACAACTGAGTGCTGCTGTAGGTTCTGATACACCTGTACTGACATTGCTGTGAAATTCTTCCAGATAAATGAAAGATGATATATCTATTTTTATTATCTTTGAATCTGTGATTTTGAAGATGAAGAGAGAATGGAAGTACTTTGTTAGTGGGGGTGCTTGATACTGGGAGGGGTTGGGGGGAAGAAGAGAGAAATCTTATCATTCTAAGTCAAATGCAGGATGAGAGGATTCTGGGACACTTACAAAGTACGGATGAGGGAGGTGAATGAGGATCTCAGCCTCAGCTGGAACATATATACAAACTCTGGCATCCCAAATCACCAAGTTATATGCTGCCACTTAAAATTACCATACATGCAGAAGTTGTGGTAGTTTTTAAACTCTTCATACTGCTTCAACAGTGAGCATGTTTGTTTGTTGTTTTTGGTTTTTTGGTTTTTTTTCTGCAAGCCATTATTTCAGCTTCCACAGCAAAAAAGGCCCAAACACATCCATTCTTCCTATTTTGGTGATGATATCATCACCATTCATTTGGCTATGAGTCCTTTTGTTTATCTGTTTAGTAACCAAAAATTCCTTAATTATTTCCAATTATGTATTTGTCATACCCACAGCTTCCTATATCTATGCAATCAGTTGGATATAACTTAGTTTGGCAGCGCAGAAACCAGATCTTCCAGGGTGTTGAAGTAATTGAAACAGGGATTATGTCTTTGGTAAGGAAGAGGAGTAGTGCCTGGAGCAGTTATCTTTGTAATGACAGCAGCGAACTTCAGTGAGAATAAAGGTACATGTCTATCTTCCCAACACACAATATGGGCTACTGACTCATCAAGCTGTTTCTCATTTGTCAAGTTAGATTCTCATGCTTTCATTTTTATGCTCCTTGCAATTAAGCATTATGTTCTTATCAGATTAACAACTTTTTTTTGAAGGGAAAAAATCCTACCTGAACTCCCACACGCTTCTCAGAGGAGGAAAAAACACACCTATTCAGTCATTGACTGGTACTGTGGTGCATGTTTCAAAATGTTAGTTTTACTATCTTCCAAATTTCTATTTATATGCACGCAGCTTTTTGTAAACCAGAAATGTTTCCAATATGTTGTTGGAGGGCTGTGTGTGCATTTATTGATTTATTTTTCATTTGAAAGCAAAGTTTGCCTATTTATAAAACATGAGCCATGCCACTTGAAAATACCTTACAGAAAATCCTCACCTTGAGGACAGTCAACCAGTACTTCAGTGAAATTAAATGCTGTGACTAATGCCAGCAATTATCCTCCTTTATTAATAGCTATAAAGGGCCTGTTTGTTTCCATGCTGGTGCTTACAAAATTGATCTGTTTTAGTGAGTGCTGAAGTGCAGATTTATTAGTATTTCTCTCAGTATTGGAGCAGGAGATCAGCAGACACAGATCTGCTCAGAGAAAACTTAAATGGCGTTTTTTTGTAAGTACAGATTTATGACACAGAACTGACAACCAGGAGAGGCTGCAGTGAGGATTGCTGAGAGTCTGGTCACTGCATTAACTAGATCAGAGTACAACATCATCAGTACAAGACCATCCCCTCAATGCCTGATTTAGCTGAAACTACTTGAAGATTAAACCAAAGAGATTTTGTGTGTAAAATCTCACAATTAATGTTTTATGGATGGAGCATAATGTTTTATAAGTTGAAAAAGAGCTGAGTAAGAGAGAGACCAACAGTTACACTGTAGTTACAACCACATTTTTCATTTAATTCTAATGTTGCACACCAGGAAATAAAAGGAAAATTCTAACTTTTCATTTAAAATACAAGTTTCGGCAAAGACATTAGGAAGGTATTGTACTAATACCAAACTAATGAAGAAGATGTTAGTATGTTCCCTTTTTATTTTTTGGTTTGTGCTAAAGCTGAGTACTATTCCAGTCACCTTTTACTTTCAGAAGATTTAATTACCATAACTAGCTTTAATTTTACGTTGATTAAAGTGCCTCAAATGAATTCTGTTAAGGTAGTGTGCTTAAGGTTCAGACTCTATATGCAAATAAAACAGACACAGTTAAAAGCCTTGTGATTTGTACTCCTTATTGTAATAGAATGCAGTCTTGGAAGGCAATTCTATCCAGTAACAGATTTCAATCTGACCTGACAGAAAACTTACAAATGTTCCTGGAGTAATTTTTCATTTTTAAAGTAATGCATTTAGCTAAAAATATGAACTGCAGTAAAGTCTATGCTTCAGAGGTCTAAGCATATTTTCAACCTATTTATTTTGTTATGAATATGCATCTGATTTTTTATTACAGCACTGCTTACATGTCTAACTGCAAACACTCTACTATTGCCTGAGATAGAGCCCTGGCCATGAAAAAAGCACATTAGCAGTGCAGGTAATGACTGTTACAATACAATACACAAAGGTGCAAAGATTACTCTCAGATCTTATGAACTGTGGAGTGCTGTACAGTAAACCTTGAACTCATATTCTTGGTTGCTGTCCAATATACTCAAGCTTTTCACACACAGATATCTATTTCTGGTATTCACAGTGCGTGATGTACATTTCACTACTTTCTGCCACAGGTTTATGTATTCTTTAGGAAAGTGGAGTTAGGGACTGGTGAAACTTGAAGCCATTTCCTTGTGTTCTTCACTTGTTACCTGGAAGAAGAGACTGACACTCCCCTCACCACAACAACTTTTTGGGCGGTTGGAGAGAACAGAAATGTCCTTCCTGAGCCTCTTTTTCTCCAGGCTGTATACTTCCAATTTCCTCAGCTGCTCCTCATCACACCTGTGCTCCAAAACCTTCCCCAGCTCTGCTGCCCTTCTCTGCACTCACTCCAGCCCCTCAATGCCTTTCCTGTAGTGAGAAGCCCAAAACTGGACACAGGATTTGAGGTGTGGCCTCATCAGTGCCGAGCACAGGGGACAATCCCTGCCCTGGTCCTGCTGCCACACTGTTGCTGATCCAGGCCAGGTGCCATTGGCCTTCCTGGCCCCCTGGGCACACCGGGATCATGTTCAGCTGCTGTTGATCAACATCCCCAGGAGCTTTTCTGCCAGGCATCTTTCCAGCTACTCTTCCCCAAATCTGGGGCATTGCCTGGGGTTGTTGTGACCCAAGGTCAGGGCCCAGCACTTTACTTTGTTGAAGCTTGTGCAATTTACCTCAGCCCATCAATGCAGCCTGTCCAGATCTCTCTGTAGAGCTCTCACCCCCTCCAGCAGATCAGCATTCTGCCTAGCTTGGAATGCAAGGTGCTATTGATGCCCCTGTGCAGATCATCAATAACGATATTAAGCAGGACTTTTCCCAACACTGAGCCCTGGGAAACATCAATGGTGGCTGGCCACAGCTGGATGCAATTCCACTCACCATCACTCTTTGAGCCTGGTCATGCAGCCACTGTGGCTTCTCTGACAAAAGGACTGACTATAAAAATGTGGAAGATTAGGTTCTGTTTAATTTGTTGGTGTCTTTCAAATTATGACAACACTGTAATGAGCCAATTAATTTTACTTTTACAGTACTTTTCTTTTTCTTTCAATATGCTTTTCATTAAAGGAAAATTAAGGAATATTAAACCAGAGATGAAGTGTTGCCAATGTATAGAAGCCATGGTTGTTCTAAAAGCATTATGAAAATACTTGTAAAATAGCACATAAAGGTTACTCTGAGCTTCTGCATAGCTCAATGTGGTAAGTCATGTTGGGAAAACACTCACTGGATTAGAGTTTGCACAAACAATTTTGAGGCTAGTTACAGCCTGAAAATAAAAATAAAAATAGAAATTGATGTTACAAATGTTGATAAGTGTAGTCAGTCACTGAAATGTCTGTTTTTAATAGACCCAGGTTTGGGCTACGAATATGTTATTAAGATAAGCAGACATTGTTAATAAAATTGAAACTTACAGTACTGTCATATAGAAAGCCATTCATAGAATAGAAAGATTGATTTTAATCAGTGAATGAATACATGGAAAAATACAGAATGTTTCATAACACTGAGTTATTTGAATGCTTTACTCCCAGATGGTATTCATATATTCAGCCTCACCATTCCTTTCAAGGTGAAAAACAAAAGTAAACAAAGAAGAAAACACACTTGTTTGCTCTCATTGAAACCATCTTGAATACTTTAAATATAATCACTTCAAACCATGAACCCCTCCTCTTACTAAAATTAATTCTGTAACACAAGAAATATCAACTATATCTAGGAAAACTAAGCTGTTTTCACCATTCTATCCAAAAGAGTAAATCATATCATTGATGTTACATTTTCACCACTATTGAAAGTAAATAGGAAAATATTTTATTTTAATTTATACACAAGGAAACTTGGAACTGCATGGCTTTGGTGACTCCAAGACATCTACTAGTAGTTCAGATACTTAAGCTGGTCCCAAGCATAGAATAGCTTTACTCTGTGTGTCTGAGTGCTCAGTAATTAATATAAAACCAATGTCTATGCTGAGTCTGAATCAATTTTCTGCTGAAGAAATGGGGAGAGGAGAGGAGAGGAGAGGAGAGGAGAGGAGAGGAGAGGAGAGGAGAGGAGAGGAGAGGAGAGGAGAGGAGAGGAGAGGAGAGGAGGAGAGGAGAGAAGAGAGGAGAGGAGAGGAGAGGAGAGGAGGAGAGGAGAGGAGAGGAGAAGAGAGGAGAGGAGAGGAGAGGAGAGGAGAGGAGAGGAGAGGAGGAGAGGAGAGGAGAGGAGAGGAGAGGAGAGGAGGAGAGGAGAGAGAGGAGAGGAGAGGAGAGGAGAGGAGAGTACTACAGTTTTGTTTCATTGACTATCAGAATTCTGGTCCATTAAAAGCATGTTTAAAGATCCCATAGTCAGATCAGAGAAGCCACTATAACTTCACCCAGAGGGTGACTGGGCACTGGAACAGGCTCCTCAGGGAAGTGGTCACAGAATCGACCTTTCAGAGCTCAAGAAGCAATTTGGCAATTTGGCAATTTGGCAGAGTAATTTGGCAATTTGGCAGAGTAATGCTTTCAGGCACGTGGTGTGGCTCTTGGGGCTGTCCTGTGCAGCAACAGAGTTGGACTTCCATGAGCCTTGGGGGTTCCTTCTACCTCAGGACCTATTCTATTCTATGGTTCTATGACTCTTTGAACTTTGTTTTATTTGTGTTATTATTGTCTTCCTTCTCTGCATACACACTATCCTATGCATAAGAAAACTAAGGAAATTCAAATGCCAGGAAAACCCCAGAAATTCTGTAACTGATTAGCCATGGGGAAAGACAGCATCTTGGTAATATTGCAATGTCATGACTTGCAGCACCCACTAATTTTATAAGAGCAGCAGTGAGTCTGTTGTGCTGACTCATACTACTACAGAATCATGTCAGAATTCAGTAACTCACCATTCTACAAAGATACCCACCTCCCCGCTATAGGTGCCACATGTGCCACTGTTTCATTCTGAGACCTGAAGAGCTCTCATCATCACCATCTCCTTGTATGAAACCTGAGCAGAAAAGCTGCAGCACCTCCCTCAGCCTCATTGTCCTGTCAAACGTGGAGCATTCAGAGCAGATTGCTGAAGAAATCCTTCTACTAGGGAACACATAAACCTTTACAATTTTTAGGGGAAGGAAATTCTGCAGGCTCACTTCTGGGCTTGGCATGACCATGGTGAGGTATAAATAGTAACCCTTCCTGGTCAAACACACAACTAAAATGCATCAGCAGTGAACACAGGGATATTGTGGTAATTTTACATGGCAAGCAACTAAACACCATACAGCTCAGTCCTCTACAACAGGATGGAGCAGAGAACTGATTAAAAGGTAAAACTCACAAGTTGGGATACAGAAAATTTAATAGGACAGAAAAGGAAGGGAAAGCAATAATAATGATAAAGCAATACAAAAAAGAGTTGATGAACAATACAATTGCTCACCACCCTCTGACCAATGCCCAGCCAGTCAGCTTCCCTGAGTTTTGTTTTTCAGCATGATGTCATATGATGTGGAATATCCCTTTGTCCAGCTGGGGTCAGCTGTTCTGGCTGTGTCCCATCCCAGCTCCTTGTGTCCCATCCCAGCCTCCTTGCTGGTGAACTGGTGGAGAAGCTGAAAAGCCCTTGACTTAGTATAAACACTCTTCACAACAACCAAAACATCGGTGTGTTATCAGCATTATTCTCTTCCTAAGTTCCAAATACAGCACTGGACCAGCTACCAGGATGAAAATTAACTGTATCCTGGCCAAAACCGGGACACAATTGTCATGTTTTTATAGTGGAGTGTGGCAGTGATTGGCACCCTGTGATCTTTGACCTTCAGCAACCACACAGCAGAAGGATGCTCTGAGAGACTGAGCAAGGTAGACAAAGGTTTTAGTTTCCTCTGTCTCCAAGACAGGTATACCAAAAGTCCACTGGTACCCTTTTTGGTCCCTGAAATACCTTCTCCTGCATTAGACTATGCTAAGGAGTCATGGAACCTCTGTGTTAGTCACAACGGGGTGCTTTTGCCACTCATTCCCTCTCATATTGGGGGGTTCATATTGGCCTCCAGAAGAGTTAGTTGTTGGGATTTCCCTGTCATTCCAGATATACAGATGTGATAGGAAGCAATTATTCACTATCAGGCACTAAAACATGCTGCCCAGAGAAGCCGAGGGAATTTCCTCCCTAGGAATTTTCAAGGGAGGGCTGGATGGGTCTTCGAGTAACCTGGTCTATTGAAAAGTGCCCCTGCCCATGGCAGGGGGGTTGGAACTAAATGATGTTTAAGGTAACTTTTAATCCAAATCATTACATGATTGTGTGATTCTCTATTATACAGATTTCCTCATCTCCCTTCCTTCCTGTTTCAGGAGTCCAAGTTGTTTGCATGTAGGCAAGAGCAACTTGCATTTGTTTCTAGGAATTCATAATCTGCAGCACAAACTTGATTTAGTGGGACAGGAAATACTGGAGGGAGAAGAAAGGTTTAAAGTGAATTTGGTTGGACTCTGGAGCTGTTTTTCATATTCAGTTGGCTACATGGCCATGTTGCCATCTCCCACTCTTGGTAGCCAGCCAGAGAAAACACATGATTGGAAAATCCATTTCTGGGACATGGATACATCTACAGGTAGCATGGATGAATCTAAAGAGGGAGTGCTTGCAATAACCTTCTGGATCATGAGCAGTCACACACTGCATTACTGTCCTCCTGACCAGAACCTGTTTGGAAGAAAAAGGCAAGAAATCCATCTCTTCATCTTTTACTGGAATCACATCTGTTAATGACATTAAAGGGACTGGGGCCTCGATACATTGCTGACTGAGAGATGATTTTTTGCATTTGTATTTCTGTTTTGAACTTCTGATTGACCAAGTGTTCTGTCAAATGCTTAGATTACTAGATACCGCTTATACTTCTCACTTTCTATTCGGCATTTATCAACAAAAGAAAAAGCAGCAATGCTTTTTAAATGCCTTTATATTTCTCTCCAATGAGGAACAAGGGATTCCTCATAGATTCCTGTCTATGACAGGAATGCCATTCTGCCTTTGGAGTTTGCAAATGGAAATAATGTAAATTTGAAGGATGGCAATGTATTGAAACAGTCTGTGTGGTCCATGAAAATACGATGTAATCATTAAAAAAAATTAAGAAAAGTATCATTACTTTCTGTATTACCAGCAGAGTAAGGTTTGCATTTTTAGCAAAGCTCATAATGGGTGCTAAAGGCTTTTTTCTGTAAAAAATTGTACAATATATCATAGTACTCCTAAAACCTAAGAATAGATATTTTATCACATTTTACTGAAATATGTCTTTTGCTTTTGTAGTGAGTTAAAACCCTTTATATTTTTATCTCATGATATCATAAAGATTCAAAAGAAGGGATATTTTATGAGATACCACATTTCATTTGGATTCCCAAAGCAACATACTCACTGGTCTACACAGAACAGTACTTTTTTTCCTTAGTGATTGGCATACAAAGTATTTTGAAATTACTTGTTTGGGAGGAGAGCAGAATAGAAGTTATTTTTCTGTTGGAAATATTGATTGTCTTTCTTATTTTCTCTGAATACAATATGAGTTAAATAATTGTAATATTCCTTCAGACTATACTAGTAGCTCCAGTTTGAAAGACTTGCAAAGTCATCAAAAGAGGTATGTATTTGTATAACATACAAATGTTATATGACATTCATATATTAAATTTTTATATATATATATATATATATATATACACACACACTGAAGATTAATTTAAACCCTTAAAAAGCCAAGAATACTTGGAGCTGGATTGAATTTTTTATCAATTTCTTGAATAGACAATGTGTGAAATTGAATAGAAAAAAGAAAGCATGAAATAGGTTCTAATACAGTCTTTGCTTCACAAAATTTCTAATTACATCTTGTACTTTAATTATGGCATATGTCTGGATTTTTTCAGCCTTCTGTCTTCAAAAAGCTTCAAGAGTGCTTTAAAACAAACATACTAAATACCCCACTGAGATAATGAGATGAGCCATGGTGATAAACAGAAACTTCTGCTTCTTAATCAAAGACTTTGATACTAAATATTATAAATACATGTTATACATTGCTTTCATGATTGCTTTCAAAGTGTATGACTTTATGAAGTAAAGTTACACATGTAGATAATCAAGATGCATTGCACTTATGGAGACAGCCCTATTGTCCTATGTACATTCATTTGGTGTCATTTAAAAAGTAACAGCATAGGTTTTATATGCATTTAGAAAGTGGCTGCTCATTTGGAGAGATCTGCTTTTGATTGAAACTGCTCAGGCAAAGCCAAAGAATAAATAAGCAAGTACATGGGAAGCCAGAAATGATAAGCAATAAGTTGTGGCTTTTATTGACAATTTATGCTCAGCAGAGCTACATGGATGAGAATCCCTGAGCTCAGATCTTGCGGTCTGCCTCAGAAACTCTGGCAGCTGTTAGGAATGGATTTGCAATTTTGGCCAAAAATTTCCCTAACAGAAGAATTCTCTTCTGATTCACAGCAGCAACATTTAAAATATTTTCAAATGGGAGTTTCAAAACATTTAATTCCAGAAAGTGTCAAAATGTTTTATTTCAACATTTTCACTCTCAAAATTGACTACTGCAGTAGGATTTGGAGCTTTCTCCTTCCTTCCTTTCTTTCTTTCTTTTCTTTCTTTTCTTTCTTTTCTTTCTTTTCTTTCTTTTCTTTCTTTTCTTTCTTTTCTTTCTTTTCTTTCTTTTCTTTCTTTTCTTTCTTTTCTTTCTTTCTTTCTTTCTTTCTTTCTTTCTTTCTTTCTTTCTTTCTTTCTTTCTTTCTTTCTTTCTTTCTTTCTTTCTTTCTTTTCTTTTCTTTTCCTTCCTTCCTTCCTTCCTTCCTTCCTTCCTTCCTTCCTTCCTTCCTTCCTTCCTTCCTTCCTTCCTTCCTTCCTTTTTCTTTATTTTCTCTTTTTCTTTCTTATGAAAGATTCCAAGATTTTAACTCTCAGCTGGCATCTAGAAACTAAAGGCTGTAATCCTGGATAGAGTTCCTGAATTTCAACTACCCTAGCTGCAAATGAAATTTTGGATATTGTTTTGCACTGATAGAGCCAAATAATGGAAATCAACAGAGAGAACAAGTTAAAGTGGCTTAGGTGAATATCTTTCAGTACATCTTCGAGTATTTAAGAGAACTGGTGCCGGAACTGCAGGTACGACATATTATTAGAATAACAAAATGAGTCCAGAATCTAAGTTTCCATCCTTAAAATATATTTTAATAGCTCAACTAGGCTTCAAAAATGCTTCAAAATTGATAGCATGCTTTCACAATCAAACCAAGTAAAAATTGGTGGAGGGGGGGATGTGGAGAGGGAGGGAGAGTGGTGATGTCATTTTCATAGGGTTAGCATTTTTTTTAATTTCAAGATTTTAAAAACCAGAGTCATGACTTTAAGAGAATGACTCATGATTCCTGAATTACTTGAATCAGATATCATCATAATTTCTAGACAGATAGTTGTCTCAATAATGTTATAGAAGAAAAGGTTGAGGGAAACTTTCTACTTTTCATTTTCTCATATTTCTTGCTTGCTTATATACAAACTGTAGAGAATTGGACTGAGAAATCAGGACAGTAGGAATTTATGCATTGATAATTTATGTATGGTTTATGGCTTTGGTTTACATAATTCTTTCTTTATTCAATAATAAATGCATAGTTGCTATAGAAACTGCTACAACATAGGATTTGGATTACTGCAAAGACGCAGGGCATTTTTGTAAACAAATAAACACAGAAGACACATAAATCAAATGCTAATCAGCATCACACATGCTCTTAAGACAATAAAGCTTGAGTTTGCCACTCTTTTGGAGGGTGTAGTGGGTTCAGAACATAGATGTCAGCTCTGCACTGACATCCTCAAATATATTATTGAAAGGGGTACTAAAATTACTTTATTTCCCAGTCCAAGTGACTCTACTTCCAAATAACTGTGTTCAACATTTTTTTTTTAAGCACAGATGGTTCCCAAACAAGCTTTTTTACTCTCTAGATGGTTACTACAACATAAGGCTTCTTAGGAACCAATATTAAAGTATGACTGTCTAAGAAGCCATTAGCACTGCATTAAACCTAAAGGAAAAAAATCTGTGTTAACTGTATGCATAGGACAGAAGGGACAAGTGAGTTTTATTTTATCTATTACTCTCATTTTCAGTTCCTTTTATATCTTGCTTGTCTATTTTTTCCTCTTTTTGAAAATTCTTGGCTTTTCATTGCAAATTAAAAATAATTGCAGTTCTCCACCAACATGCACACACACCCCCATCTACTTCATAATCAGGTCTATTAAAATCCATCCCTGTTGCTATGTGAATTCTGTATACTTCTACTTTTCTCTATTTCTTTATGCTGATTGACTTGCATATCACAAAATAGAAATTAAACAAAAAAATTCTATTTAGAAAAAAATCCTGAGACCAGTTTAAATCTAATAAGTCAAGAACAATGGCAGTGTTAAAAGTTATTTATTTTTATTTTTCCTATAATGGTTTGATTGGGGTTGGACATTTAAAGGTCATCAAGTCAAACCTCCCCTGCTATAAGAAATGACATCAACTATGTAAGGTTGCTCAGAACGCTGTTAAACCTGGCCTTGAATGCTTTCAGGAATGGAGCATCTACCACCTCTTTTAGGTAAAAACCATTACTTCTTGTTCTATTGCTAGAGGCTCTGCTAAAATATCTGTCCTCTTCTTTCTTGTAAGCTCCTTTGAGGATTAAAAAGCCAAAATAAGGTCTCACTGGACCCTTCTTCCTTCCTGTTTGGGATTGTCCTCACCCACGTGAAGAACCTTCACTCAGCCTTGTTGAATTTGATGAAGTTTATATATTACTGACAAGTTCATTTTCAAATGAAAAAAAAAAGAGAAATTAAATATCCATTTTGTCGCAGTCGATGTATTTTTTCTTCGATATTAAATATTTTACTTCTCAAATTAAAAAAGTTGTTTGCTTCATGAAAATAATTTCATCAGCAGTAATTTAAATTTTCTAACTAAAAGGAATATTTTGTGGAAGATTTCTGCTTGGCAAAAAGAAATTAGCTCAGCTTTTGCAATATAACTAAGAGAATATCTTATTTACATTTTTCCTATTATTCGTGGAAGTGATTCAGTGTTACCAGGGAACAGCAGAAACAGTCCTCCTGCAGTAAACAGAAGCTAACACAGTTAATATTGTGAATTTCCTGCACTGAGGTAATTTTTGAGCGGAGTTGGCCAGGGTGCTATCTCAGATTCTGATGGCACTCTGCAGCTACTCGTTGTTTTACCATCCTGCAGAAAGGGCTTCAGCTCTGCACAACCTCCCTTCTCGTCATTTCCCCTCCCACTGCCAAAGGCTGCTAATTAGGGACAGCTTTCCATAACTTTTTTTTCTGAAATGGTAACTTAAATACTTGGATCACTTTGATACCCTGTGTTAGGAAAACCCCACCCCATGTGCAGATGTGCTGAGGGAGGTAGAAACAGACTTGATGATGTGAGGAAACATCAGTAACCTCACAGCCTTTAATAACCCCACCTAAAGAGTACATGCCACCTTTGTGCCATGAGAAACATCTGCTAAGGAGTGGCAGAGGGCAAATCCTCTGAAGAAAGAGTGGAAAGAGCATCTGTGGGGTTTTGCCCTTGAATGTTTTGGGATTTTTGCAAGTTCTAATCTCTCTTAAATGACAATATTTTTTCCTCTTCATTGCCTAATAAAATAGATATTACACCTTACATTTTTAGGTATGCAGACACATAGATTAATGAAGCAGTAAGTATATGTAAATTAATTGCTGGTTTATAGAATGTATACCCCTAAACATGGTTACACACTAACTGCATTGCAGTTAAATGTCTAAATCTAATAAATTACATCACGTCCTGTAAAGCTACCATCTAATTAGCGCCAAATGTTTACTATAATTAAATTATATATGTCAAATAAAAAAAAAAAAAGATGATATGAATCTGCTTTGCAACCAAATTAAATAGTTAGCAGGGGAAAAAACACCAAGAGCCTGCAGTAACAAGAAACTTACAGTAGCTTTTTCTGTTGATGGAAAAGCCTCAGTAAATTTCACAATTACCTATAAGTACATGAGGTATCTAAGGTATCACTTCAGAAAGGAACAGAGGTCCCCATTTATTATGATTTATTTTTTCAGCTGATGCAGTTTTCCTACAGAGTGAGAAAAACCATTCTGAAAGGCAAAATTTGTAACAGTGACCATTTTCTTGAACTACAGAGGCAGAATAATATCTCTAATTTTTGTTACACAGGAGAAGAGTGTTTTGGAATAGATTTGATGTATGGGTTTTCCCTAAAATGTGGTTTGTGTCAGAAAATTACAACTGTTCAAAACTTGTATGTGACTGCTTCAGGTATTTTGGTGACTGCAGTGTAGAGTTCATGTTAAGCTGTCCAGATCTGCCACAAACAGCACTCTCATAACCACTTAAAATTCCATATAAATTCCTGTGGCTGCAATGTGGATGTATCCCTGTATCCCAGCCCTCTGGCAAAACATGGGGCACAGAACTTCTGCATTACAGGACAGCAATGAAGACAGAGCTCTCCAATCACATGTAGCTCATATTCTCTATCCATGGCTATTTTACAGCTTCTCCTAAGGCATTTTAATTTTTTTTCTTTTTTTTAGGCTGAGCACTGTTACATGCATGATGAAAGAAAAAAGCTTTTATTTGTTTTTAACTGAAAATCTTTCTCTCCAAGGACTCCCTGTAAGTCATTTACTGTGTTTCTCCTATTCATTTGTACTACCCAAAGCGGAGATGAAGTTAATGATTGCTTGTGATGGGTTGACCTTGACCAGATGCCTAGTGACCACCAAGCTGCTCTATCACCCCCTTTCTCTATAGAATCATAGAGCCTGCATCAATACTCAAGAAATTTGAATGCTGTTGTAAAACAGGGCTTCCTCAATTTCCCTGGGAACACTGAGGGAAGGAGGCAGACTGATCCTTCATTACTTCCCTATAAACCTCTGCTTAGGGTTGTGGCAATATGTTAGTGCATGTCTGAAACCCAGTTTATGACTCTGATGATGTGTGCAGAGCTAGATGATAACAGGTAATGCCATTAACATTTAGAAGAATGAAAATTCACTTATTTTTACCATTTTGCTTGTTTCATGCTCACACATATTTGCATTTTCTCATACTTGTATGTCAGGATATGGTGAAAGGGGAACTTTTGACAGGGGGAAAAATGTGAAAAATATAATAATATCTTAGCTTACTTCAGTAATGCCATCACGGGAATGTTTAAAGTAGTAAGGCTTACCATAAGGTTGTCATTTACAAGGTCATGGATGCCAACGTCCTTTAGTGCTCATCTCTTTATCAGTAAAAAATGCATAAGGCCAAAAAGCTACTGCAAACACAATGAAGTTTTTTTCAATTTATAGTCAAATCATATTAAATAGGAGTATTTTTCCAGAATGATTTGCAAATGAAAGAGGGCTAGGATCTTTATGTACGTACAAAGTATGGTATTAAGGGGAAAAAGAAAATCCTGAAAAAAAGGCCAACCCTGCTTTGGGATCACTATTACAGTTGTTCCTATGGTAACCAGTTATTTGTGCTGCATGCATCATCATATATATTTCAGGAACTAGAGTGCTAGAAAAAGGGGAGGGGAAAAGAGCATGTATTACACTAAATTAATTCCAAAGACAAACCCATGTTGGAATACTTGACCCTTTGATTCAAAGCAATGTAAGATTTCACCCACTTGACACTTGGAAGTGTGGCTCTTGGAAAAAAAGGCTATGAAAAATTGGCGTATACTTACTCATCTGCTTCTCATTTTGTTCTGAATCATATCTCTAATTCATTGCTAAATAGCAGTTTCAGTCTTGTCTGAGCTGCACACCCAAGGTGCTGAGGGGAGGAAGTGTTTGGTGCTTTCCAGACCACATATGTCCACAGGACATTTAGCACCGGGAAACACTGGCAGACATCTGAAGTAACTGTTTTTCACAAAAGGAAGCCCAAAAAAGAGGTTAAATTACCTTTCAGAAATTCATCTGTGAGACAAGATCCACCTTGAATAGTGTTCAGTCTTTTGGTATAGCTAAAATATGTTCCTCTCCAAGGTTTCTTTGTTAGTGCATTCAGGGCTTTGGTGTGAGGTCTTCAAATGCTAACCCCTCTGGGAAGATGCAAAAAGATTCAACTGGTTCTCAGCACCTGGACTGAATAAACCAAGATGGCAGCTGTTGAAAAATCCTTTCCATATCGTATCCTGTATCTGTGAAAGAATTTAAACTCGAAACTTATCAAAATTTTGTAGTTAATTACAAAGAAGCTTTGTTATTTGCACTTCCAAAATTATGCGACCATGGATAAAATAACCAAATCCCAAAAGTTTTGAGACCCTAATTCTCCTAAAATATACTACAATTCAAATTAAAATCGAAAGGAAATAAGACTCCCTAAGAGATATTAGACTCCTAAATACTTTTTCACATCTGTTTTTCACTTTTACAAAACAGGAATTAAGTGGAATCTAGTACAGCTTATTCAAAGCATCCAAGATCAGACTTTAAACTTCTCTTCATGTCTTGAGTTTGCCCCTCAGTCTGTGCATAAGCATCTCAAGAAGCTCAGCCTGGTGAGCACTGAAACTGTTGAACACATTCAGGCATCCTGTAAAAGGCAGCTGTGGTTGCTAATTTTTTCTAAAAGTGTGTCAAAATGCCACCATCTATGCCACCATTTTATGCAATACTTCAGAGAATTTGTCTGCAAGTATGGGCTCAGTTCAATCAAAAACCTATCAGAGATTCAACCCACATATCTCTCAAAAGCACCCTATCATCAATATCTACGTTATGGTGAAGTTCTCTGAGCTGCACTGCTGCGTAAGGACAAATTTGATTTTACAGAGAGTACAGAGACAGAGGAAAAGTGTTTCTTTTTCACTGCCTTCTCTGTGAGGAGGAAGTTCTGGCCCTTTTTTCTAAAGCTCTGTCTATATTTCAATTATTCAGTCTCTGAGTAAAATGCAACCCTGAGAGCAGCAATTACAGTTAAAATTGCCCCCTCAAGGCTGAGTGCCTTTGGTGCTAGACCAAGAAATCATACCTTTTCCTCTCTTTTCTTTCTCAATAAATCTTGAATGGTTTTCAGCACAATGTTATGGGATCATGTTGACAGGGAACACAAGTCCCTCAGCATTCCACTAGGTTAATGCACTGCCTAAATTTGGCTAGTGAAGCATTGTCTCAAACTAGGAAATAAAATAGATATGTACATCTTGAAAACTTCTCTGAAGTGTTGAGAACTGAATTCTGTATTTTCTCCCTTGCCTGTGCATCCCATCAACAAGCAATATGATAAGAGGCATGAAATATGAAGCTAGTAACTGGGAGAGGGTCTGCAATTAGAAGGCCAGGCTGAGATGGTGGTACAGAAAAAAGGTGACAACAGGGAAAAGTTTAGGGTCCAAGTTAGGAAGACTGAGAAGATGCAAAGATCTTTGAGGAAGATGCAAAGATGAGCCTCTTCTGTGCCATCTGTAAGATGGGGCGTGGAGCTGAAGCTCTTGCTACCCTGCAAGTTTTCTCATGAATTGCCAGTGCCATTGGACATAGCTGTAACTGCTACTACATTGCAGCTGCTACTGAGGGCTACATCTGACTGTCCTGAGTTTGTGACTCATGGGCAGCACCATCATTGCTGCTCTTCTTGATACAGTTTAAAGGAAAAAGCTGTTGAAGGTCTTTTGCAAGATCTTTCAGTTTCGTCATTTTTGCTCTTCTCCCGTGGAAATTGTGACATCTTCTCCGAGCTGGACTCACATGATTTATCACCAAACAACCTGCTGACTTATCCAGATCCTTGCACTAAGGAAGAAAAATCACAAAAACCCCATATTCTTTCGAATTCAACTGTGAATTTATAGTATAAAAAATTGTTCCACAAATCATACCATCTCTAAGTTCCCTGGGCTTTAAACTATGTACAATATCTATTATATTTTGAATTAGATTGCCTTCATTGTTTTAGTGTACTTCACTCCACATGTTCATTTATACACCAGTGTATTTATTCTCCAAAGCATCCATAATGTTCAATCTATTATTCTATATATTATATATGTGAAAGAGTGATAACAATCGACAAAAACTGAATAATATTTAACATATCTTGTGAAGATAAAATAATCAGGGAGTGTGAAAAAAATATCAACTATTATTAATTTTTAGTAAGGTTCACAGAGCTTTAAAGTCTTAAGGGTGGGCTTTACAATTTTTATATACATTTTCCTTCCATGGATATGCTAAAATTCTTTCTTAAATTCCTGTATAAAAAGAATCAGGTGAAGAAACTAAAGGGGTTACCTTTTACTATTTTCAATCTCACATGTAGAATTTCTGATGTTTTTCTGGTCTCCTTTATGTTTTTTTTTATATATATAGTTATTTAATAGCTTAAATAAAGTTTAAAGCCTATATTTCTGCAATAGTTTCTGTTATTTGCAATTTGAAAATATGCAATACCTTTTTAAAAGTAGGCACACTCCCCAGCTTCTGGAAAAATAATAATAAAAAACACATAGTAGTTTATGGCTAAAGACTGAGATGAGATGTTGAAGAGGAACCCAAATATTTTGCAAAGTTTCTTCTGATGTTTATGGAGCTGGAAGATATTAGAAAGATTATAGCCCACTTACAACAGATGATTGTATGGGGTTTTTTTGGATAAAGCATGTAACATCTTTGAAACAAAGCACACATTTGAACACAAATTGGACATTTTTCCTGTTTAAATGAGATTATCTATTCAACTATAGCTTTGTGTATCCATGTGAGCCTTTTCAAATGTAATGAAACTGAATCTTTTGAATATTGGTGTGCTGAAACACAAAAGTGACAGTTCTGTAGCTTCTGCTCCTCACAGACATCACACATATTCCATTCCTGAAGAGGGTTCCCTCCCACTCCCACCAATGCTTGCTCTTTTCCAGATTATCAAGTGCAAACATTCAACATTCAAAGAACATTCAAAGAAGTTCAAATCCACTACACTTTAAAGACATCCTTGACCCTGCAGCTTCTTTTCTTTCCAGGGGGAAAGAGGTTATCACCCTGATATCAGTATGGGCTGAATATGCAGCTGATTTCAAAATAAAGCACTTTGGATCAAAACTTGTGCATATTTGATCACTTCTAAAGCCCCACATGTTACACATGAGAGTGACTGTAAGTATAGGGATGTTAGTATGCTGGGTTTTTTTTAATAAATAGGAAGAGAATAGCATAAAATGATGTCAACCATTCTGCAGTAAAGAGAAAAAAGAGTAAGTTTTAAGATGATGTGCTGTTCTAGACTGAGACTTACTTGGAAAAAAAGTTTTATTGACAAACAAGTAAAAAATAATCTTTAAAATATTTTAATCTTTAAAAATAGTTACACTTTTCTGTGCCAGTCTAGCCAAACTCAAATGTTGTTTTACTTTTGCAGTTCTAATGAATAGTGCAGCTACATAAACCATGAAAGAGCATCTATTTAAGCTATGACAATTAATGTTCTGTCAAAAAATAAAAACTAACACAAAAAAAATCCCACAACAACAAGAGTTGCAATATAGTAAAATCAGAAATCAATTTGCAATTCTCAAGCAATTGGTTTCCAATCATGTTTTAATAACTCAAAATCCAGATGAAGGCATTTAAAATATACAAAATTCATTTTACACCTTTCATCACAGGAGTACTGTAGAATATCTGGGCACAATGCTAGAGTTGACCCTGAAGCAGTGAAGCAGTGTGAGGTGAACCTCAGGAAGCAACTGT